>NC_142040.1:49235010-49545620 GCF_982192425.1 Myodes glareolus
GAAGGAAGGAAGGAAGGAAGAAACAAAGAAACAAAGAAAGAGAAAACATGTTCTTTGCCTTTTTTGGACTCAAGCACGTGTTTTTTACTTCAAGGCCCCTTCCCCCAGGAGGAGCAGACGGGAAAGGATGGCCAAAGGGGAAGTGGTTTATTTTGTGTTGTTATCAGTACTTGTTATTTTGCTAGAAATGGATGTCTGATGGACAGGACATATCTGGGAGAATGTGATTCATCTAAACACAAGAACAGGCAGGAGCTGTCCCGAAGTGATGTAACAAGCAGGCTATTTTATTCTTTTTTCTACTTTTAGTCCTAAATGACTAAACATCATTTAAAAAGCAAGAATGTTAGAAAGCAGCCTTCTGCTACCAGACCTGGGACTTGAAGCCTTACGTGTTCTTTCCTGAGTTAAACTGTAACAAGGTGGCCCTCACCTAGCAAGGTCTTTGGCAAGACTTCCTGGTCCCTGTGAACCCTAAATGGAAAACAGAAGATAAAAAACAAAACAAGAAAACACCGACAAGAGAAAGACAGCAAAGGTGGATTGAGGTTCCAACGGATGGTGGCTATGTCATGTCATCCACTGAGAAGTAAAAACAAAACTTCAAAACTGGGCTTTAGTCTTTCCAGTGCTGACTGAAAGCTGCCCTTAAAATACCCCCGCATTCCGAGTTGAAAGGATCTCGGGTGGGCACAGGGGCTGGAGGTCTAGGGTGGACATAAGGGTTGAGGGTCTAGGGAGGACACAGGGTTGGGGGTCTAAGGTGCACACAGGGAGTGGAGGTCTAGGGCGAACACAGGGGTAGGAGTTCTTACTGAGATCAGGTTCCTGGTAACAGTGGGATGAGGGAAGTGAGGGGCTGGGGAGAGGAAGAGTTTCTGAGCCACGGGTGTTTTTCTCAGACCAAAGACATGACAAAATAGCCCTGAAACAGGATACTAGAAGTTGGTGTTTACATCAGAACACGCAAATGAGTGAGCAATGTATTTGAGCAAACAGGTACTGCTTTGTGCCTGGTCTTAAACATTTGCTTAGCTAGAGCAAGTACAAAGGTACTATTCAAATATTATAACACCTAGGGTGGCATAGCTTGAAACACTGTGGTGGCAGAGCACCAGTATCTGAAAAGTCCTTCAGTTTCCAGACTGCACAGAGCTCCCCAAGTTCTCTGAAGGAGCGTGGAGCCCTTAGAGAGCCCAGGTTCTCATTTAAATAGTTGGTGATTGAAATGTCAGCTCCAACTGCCTGGCAGCCTGGACAAGAGGACTAGCATGTCAGTCACCAAGAACCCTTGGCCCTCTTATCAGTCTTTCTTCTTTCTTCTCTTCTCTGGTCCCTCCATCTTTGTTATTCCCCCGTTTCTACTATGCAGTGGTCTTAAAGTTTGCCTGCACAATGATTTTTTTACATAGCCAATATGATGATTATTCATCAAACAAACTGCAAAAACAAAGCCACTTGTATTTAGTATTGTTGGTGGTATTCAAAGAAGTATTCAAAGCAAAGAAATAAATGGAGGTGCTAAGAACATTGACCTTGAAAATAAGAATAATCACATATTAGTGTAAGAGGTGCTGCTATGTTGATAACTGTTCACACACACACACACACACACACACACACACCTTTGTTCCTTTGGGAGATACCCTTGTTTAAGGAGAGCTCTTCCCATCTGACCAACCTATCATCAACAAAAAGAGCTAAAAGAGTAAAAACATTGGTGGCCATACCCAGATTCTGATCAGGGCCCCAAGTGTAGTGACTCAGGTTTCTTAGTAATTCACCCTTTGTCAACAATGTTCGTTTTATCCCTCAATGATTTTCATATATCAAGCACCTAATCTTTAAAAGAGATCTACGTTTATATGGCCCTTTTTTTTTAAAAAAAAGTGAGCCAATAGAAAACAAAGTCAGACAGCTGATGATTTAATGAGACAAAGAGTCCCTTTCCTTTTGTGGCACCCTTTGACTAGAAACAAAGATAAGCAGGTTTGAAGGAAGGCACTCTCAGACTTTGATGGTGCAGATAGGTCCCAGTGCTTGTGTGCCTCACAGTAAAAGGAGAAGATGGAGGTGGCACTATAAAAAAACAACTTTTTTCAAGCTTGTTGCTATATTTTTCTAAGCTGTGAAGTTGATAGCTGTGAAGTAGACAGCTCTGTGAACATCTACCTATCAAATGGAAGTTGTCTTATAGAGATGGGTGCACGTTTTTACTTTGAATATGCAGATTTCACAATCATTTTTTCCACAATCATTTCTCATCAGAGAGACCCGAGGATATTGTGTTGCGAGAGACAAGGGCCAGTAAAATCTGCACCACTCACTGCCAGACCCTGGGAGAAGTACATGGCCTCTTTAAATCTCCTTTTGTCATGTTTGGGGAAATAAAATTTTCTGTGATATATAGTATTATGATGGTTAAACAATATCTAGAAAAAGCACCTAGGGTCCTTCCTGACACTTCATACAGACTCAAAGCATTGGTAGCAACGTAATTGTGTGTGTGCATGGGTGTGTAAATGTGAGTGTGAATGTGTGTGTTTATAGTTATCTGCCTTACCTATTGTTTCTAGAGCCCGAGCACAAACAGGTTATGCCTCAGCAATACAGCTCCACCAGCCACTTTTACTAGAAATTTATAATCAGCTATCTGGACTTTGGTTGCACGATATTTAACTTTTTAAAGCATTAACAACAGACAAATACTTCATGTATTATAGGGAAATAATCCCCTCAAAGCTGTGATACTGCTCAATGGTAAAACACCTACTTGCCTAACATGTGTGAGGCCCTAAGTTCTGCTTTTTCCTCAGTGTGGAGAGAAGGAAGACAACATCTAAGGTTGGGCTCATGTGTGGAAAAAGCATGTGTGTAACAAGTAGATCCCAACGTAAAGTTTGCACTGAGTGACAGGCAAGGCAGTCGTCCTATGGAGCTCATTGCTGATCTAAGGTTTCGCTTGAACTATGTCACAGGACAAAGACCATCTTGGCATAGTAAATAATGTCCCTTTCCACAGTAACTGACAATGTCTAAAGAGAGAACTTTGTGTCACTAGGTGTGGGCACAATGATGCAGACCTTTAATCCCAGCACTTGAGGGACAGAGGCAGCTGGATCTCTGTGAGTCGGAGGCCAGCCTGGTCTACATCGTGAGTTCTAGGACAAAACCAAAACAACAAAAAGAGCTTTATGTTCCTTCAAGGGCCTCATTAGTTGGAGTCTTAGCAGTCAGGTATTTTCCAAGAAGAATTTTGACTGAGCTCCGTATTTAAAGTCCAAACACAGCATAGCAGCTAACATCAAAGTCAACTGAAGCGGAGCCACAGTTGATTTTACTTAAAGTACTTTAAACTTAGAGGGGGGAAATGAATACGTCACTATCCAAAGATGCACATTGGACAGAGGTTAATTCTTGTTTGATATTAAAAGATAGTGTGTGTTTAACTAGGTCAGAACAGATATTTTTTCATCTCTTATTTTGAGAGGGCCTAGCTTGGAAATATTCACTTTCTCTGTTATGTCATTGAAAGAAATCAGGGGAAAGGATAATCATCAAGAAAAACATACATTGCTGAAGAGAATTTTTATGCCAAGCTAGCAAACTGATGGGAAATCCTTCGACATCTTGATACAATGAACAGTATTAATGAAAACTCGGTTTTCAATATCGGGAGCATATTTAGCCTCTTCTAGAAATGTAAAATTGCTCTTTCCCCCAAACAGACTGTCATCCAAGGTAAAAATCCTTAGGGGAATTTTTTCTCAAAAAGGCAGGAAAATAAGGGTCTCTGTAATCTGTGAGTGTGATCTAGGAGTCTAGTATTTTCATGTTGAAACTCATCAAAACAAACCATTTAACTGTGTCTTCGCAAGTTCACATTGTAACAGTTCTAACTGATTCAAACATATAACCTTACTGAATTTATTAAGGAAAATATACCCTCTTGTAGAAGAAAACATATCAAACACTGTTTGGATTAATGTAATTGAGTTGTTCATCGTATCAGATTTTTGCTGTTCTGTCCCAAATACAACAGTGAAGGATGTTTCAGGCTCCATCTCTCATTTGGCTGACTTGTAATTCACCTTGAAAATCTGGCAACTAACTATTAAGTAATTTTGTGGAAAATATGATTGCATTTTCTGATTATTTTCTCAAAATTTGCCTAGAATATCAACTTGTAATAATCTGCTGCTCTTTCAAAGAACAAAATGTGCCCTATAAGTTATTAAATATAATTTAATTTGCAGTTAGGAAAAGGAACCTTTTTTCACCTCACTTGGTAGCTATCACGAATTTTTGTTTTTAGCTGTTGATCCTCGGGGCAGCACTTCTCCCGTGTGACCCACAGACCCCCTCCATCAGACTGGCTTTGCCATTTTCAAAAATGGAGACCCCAGCTCTTTTTCTAACTCCATGAAGCTGCCTTCCTCAGTTCCTTACCTGGGATCTAAGCATCTCCATTTTCAATGTCTTTTCTGAGAAATAATGCTTTATTGTTACTTAAGTTCTATTTGCTTGTTTGTTTGTTTGTTTGTTTTTGTATATGGACATTTTTACCTGCATGTATGCTTGTATGTCTGATGCCCATGGGGACCAGAAGAGGGTGGTAGGCTCCCTAGCACTAGAGTTGCAGATTGTTGTGAACCACCACTGGGTGCTGGGAAGTGAGTCCAGGTCCTTCCTCTGGAAGAGCAGCCAATGCTCTTAACACCTGCGCCATCTCTTCAGCCCCACTAGGAGATTCTTATGCACACAACATCTAATCATTTTGTAAATCTCCAATTAGTTTCTCTTTAAATGGCATGTGATGCTTATATTTTATAATATAAAAATCGCTTGTTTGGCACTATCTTAAAACCACGTTTTCCTTTGTTATACCTTGGGCTAAATAAGAATGGGAGGGTAAAGAACGAGGATAAAGACGGGCCTATATATCACACATTGGTATGAATTGTTACAGAACTTCTTGTAGATCCTGACCAATTTAAGTCCCAGAGAGCTGGCCAGCATCCAGCAGCCTCCTGCAGAAGCAGGGAGGACACTGGGCAGTGTTCATTCTCTCATCATGCTAGGGCTTCACCAAGCTTCCCAACAGAGCTGAGCATCCTTAAGATGCTTCCTAAAGATCCAGGGCATATCTTGCTTGCTTCTCCTGTGACCAAGGACACTGTGTACAGCCCCTCCAGTATATGGGTCTGACAGTAACCAAACCTGCAACCACAGATGCTGTGACCTCTCTAAGTATACTTTGTCACCTGGTTTGCATAGAGACAGGCTTTGGGGTATCTTGTTTCCTTCTTCCTAAAAAGATAATTCTGCCTTGAATTTTTTTTTAAAGTTAAACTCACCACAGTTTAAATAGTTCACATGTGACTGTACTGTAGGCAGCTCAGACACCAGACTGTTTCTTTCACCATCTCGGAAACAGCAATGATAAGTGACCTCCAGCTGCCTCTGTCCATATATTTCTAAAACTGCATTGGCATCTCCCCCTATAACCATCACAGTACATTCTGAACCGCGTTATTTGTATCTACAGATAAACCAAATCTATTGTGAGTTAGAACCATGCCCTACTCACCCCCAAGTTTTTCCTGAGGCCCTGCAAGATATGAGATGAACAAAGGAACCTCAGTCACCCAGTGAGCCAACACCCCAACTTCAGTTCCAGACATGTATATGGAAAGAGTCATTTATTTAAGTGCTGAAAAAAATACTAAAAACAAGAAAAATGTGGAGCAGTAGAGGCTCCATAAAATAGTGTCAGTAAAGGGGTTTATTATAAAATGATAAAAGGAGGAGGAACAAGAAGGGCAGAAAGCCAATGGTACCCTCTCAAGCTATCACCTGCCCCACTGCAGTCAGTTTTGCCTAGACCAGCATCCCTTAGAGGAAGCTTTTCACCGCTCCATACCGACTACCACAGCAACTACATCTTTGACATTCACCTGTCTTCTTCCATCTGAACTGCTTTCTGCCTCTTAAAAGTCAGGATAACTGGCTGGGCTATTGTGGTGACAGTGGGGGTTCTGTCCACACAGTCTTCTGAGTCTGCTCGTTTTCCCAGTACAGACTTCGCTGAGAATCCACCAACACAATGTAGATGCCCATGATGGTGTCATTTCCAGGAACCCCTGCGTACATAGAAGGATGAGAAGAAAGGAAGGAGAGTGAAGTTAGTTATGGGTAGTAGAGGGATGACAGACACCCGGACACGAAACGGGCAGGGAAGCAGTCCTCAAAGGGAAACACCAGCCTCACTTCTCCCAGCAGGATCCTAGAGTCTATCAAGCATCAGAAAGAAGGAACTTGTATGGAAAGAATGATTATTTTGCATGTAATGAGCGAGCGTGGAAAAGATGTAGCCGGGGGTGGCAACAAATACCGATCAAGTACCAAGAACGTGTTAGGTACTATGTTAGATCCTAGAGACCACCAGAGGTAGGATGAATGGCTTGCTGCCTTCCTAACACATCCCACCTAACAAGAACCACAGATAAATAAACCAGCATTTCGACTGTCACGTAATGGGGATAAAGCACAAACAGCACAGGGCATTGAGGACTTAAAGTCTCAGACAGTCCTAGAACATGGAGGGAAGCCTTGTTATTGGAGTGGAAGCCTCTGCTGAGTGCAGAGACTGGGTGGCACACCAGCCAAGGGAGGGAGGGGAGAAGAAGGAAAGGAACTGCAGAGAAAAGCTGCGCCTACTCAAGTGTTTGGGGAGAGTGGGCGGCTTGGAGGGGAGTTTTTGTGTACCTTAGAGTCTCCTCGGGAGAAGCAAGTGAGGCTTGAGAAGCTACTACAAAGATAAGCCCTCTTTACTTCCTTCCTGAAAATAGAAAGGAAGGTCTCAGATCTCACCTTGTTTTTGCTCCCTTACCCTACCCTCTGCTTCTTGAACCTAGCGAGGAACCCAAACAGAATCCACTGTTCAGCTACCTTATGGGAGAAGGACACAGTGTCCAGACACCAGACTGTCTGGGTTCAGAACCCAGTTCTACCCTGAGAAGCTGTCAAACGTGGGACAAATGAATACATTCATTTTCTCACCTAAAATAAAACCAATAATACAAATACCTTACTTCATAAGGTTTTGGAGAGATTCGATAAGCAAGGACTTGTCTAAGTTGAATAGAACCCTAAGTTTCTTATTCGATTAACAAAGGCTCTCAGTAGCTAGTGAGAGAATAGTCTTCTCTGCACAGAACACTACACACAAATCAATTCTACAAGAGCCAAGGCTGAGGAGAAAAAAAAAACCTAGCCAATTTTCTATGTGTCCTATAAGAGGTTATATTTATCAAAACAAAGGCACTCCTAGGAGAGTCAGAAAATGTTCAGGTCCCTGTCAAAAATGACTGCAACAACAGCAATGGCTAAAGAAAGAATGTCTCATGAACTTGGGAAGGGGATACATAGGACAAGCATGAGGTTATAAAGAAGAGGGAGGAAATCATGTAATTAGGTTTTAATCGAATCAACAGAAAACTTACAAAAGAAAAGAAAACATACTACAACATTCTCATGTAGAACAGGCCAGGTGTGGGTGTCCATGCCTTTAGTCCCGGCACTTAGGAGACAGAAGCAGGTGGATTTCAGTGATGTGGAAGCCATCCTAGTACCCAGAGTGAATTTATACCCAACTATGGCTATAATGTTAGACCCTATCTCAAAACCAAAGTATAATAAATGAAATAAAATTTTGAAGGAAAAACTATTTTAATACAGCCAAGGGTAAATTTCCAGGCTGGCATTCTTTCAACGCTTTAAAAATGAACTTCATGGGCTGGAGAGATGGCTCAGAGGTTAAGAGCGTTGCCTGCTCTTCCAAAGGTCCTGAGTTCAATTCCCGGCAACCACATGGTGGCTCACAACCATCTGTAATGAGGTCTGGTGCCCTCTTCTGGTCTGCAGACATACACACAGACAGAATATTGTAATACATAATAAATAAATAAATATATATTTAAAAAAATGAACTTCGTTACAAGAAACACGATGGCGGCACTTCCTGCTTATCTTCATGTTGTTGCGGGTGAAAGTTTAAACATTACTCATAGTTTTCCACTGTATTTGGAGTTGACAGCTAATTCTGGTCGTCTGTCCCACCCACACCATACCATAGGCTATTCCAATTCTCTCCAGTTGGCACCAAAGATACCAAAGCTTGAAGATTGTGTGACTTATCTGAGTTCTAGAATGAGACTAAACCCTGGGTGTGTTTGTGGAATCTACGTTTATATTACCATACCTGGTCCTTGAAAAACTTCGTGCCCATAAGTTGTTAAAACACTGTAAGACATTTGATACACACTCAAAAAAAAAAAGTGTTAGTTCTTATCTCAAAATTAAGATGTTTGCAGGAGGAGGTGATAAGAGGTGTCTCAGCAATTTAGAGCCCTTGTTATTGTAGAGGGCCCAGGTTCGAGTCTCAGCACCCATATGCTAGCTCACAACCATCCATAACTACAGTTCCAGAGGGCTCAATGACCTCTTCTGACTTCTATAGGCACCAGGCGTTCCTGTGGTACACAAACATACATGTACGCAAAAGAGCTCCCCCACCACAAAAACTTAAATAAAACTCTGAAAGATTATTGTAGGAATACCTGCGCAAAGAAATGTCTGTAAGGAAAATACACTTGGAAAATCCCAGGATAAGCTGAGGTGATTTTTTTTTATTATTATAACCTTTTTAAGATAGAACTGATGGGTTCTGTGTGGTGGCACACACCTGAAGTGCCAGTACTTGGGAGCCTGAGGCAGGAGGATCTTGTGAGGTCAGTGCCAGCCTGGGCTTTGCAGAAAGTCCAGGGCAGCCTGGATAGTGGAGACTTCAGAGACTTCATTTCAGACAAACAAAACTATGACTGTACTGAGACTGTGAATATCGAAGTGACAGTGCTGTTTGCAGTCATCTCCAGATCACAGCTGCCCATCGGACTTTGTCTTTACCTTTGTCTTTCTCTCCAAAATACCTCCAGAGGACCAGTGTCCCTCGGAACAACGTTAGGGTTAATAACACAGGGGAATTATGCAGACTGATGGATAATGCTTACATGGATAATGCTTACAGTTCAAGCTCACCAGAGACAAATGGCTTACATTTGCTGGGAAAGCCCTTTGGCTGTTCTGAGCAGAAGCCCAAAAGGGAACTTGGAGTCATCGTTCTTAATCTTACATTTGCTTGTGATGGGGAAGCTGAGAACAACCTTGCAGAGAGATTGTCCCCAGGTAAAGCAGGAAGTGGTTCTTGCTGTAGCCTCTGACAGCTGTGCGGAGCTGTTCAGAGAGAAAGCTGCAAGGCGCGGGCTCTTCCAACCCAGGCTCACCAGGCTCACAAGGCAGAAGGCTCCAGATTTGACGCTGAAAAGCCAATCTGTCAAATATCACATTTCAAGTTTAAAATGTAAAGCACACCAATTGCAAGGTCTGTAAACTCACTGGGAGGAAAAAATAAACTCCTTTCTTTCTGAATGATGCCCTGGTCCTATCGCAACCAGCAGCGTAAGAATGATTACTCAGACAGAATCTAATCAGCTCGCAGCTACCAGACTGGAGAATGCAACTGAGTTCAGTATCAAGAGTGATTCCATTCTAGGCCCAATCATATCAATTTCAGGAGACACTGAATCAAATAACTTCTTTAATCACCTTCTTACTTTCAAAGGGAGAAAGTTGAATTTGGCCACTGCCAAAGAGTCTCTCTGAAGTAAAGCTCAGTACCTTGAAAAGATGTTTACAGATCTCTTAGGAGTGCTAGTTCCTCTAAGGAAACAGAAGCCTCCCTCAGTAGGCAGGAGCACCATAGTAAAAAGGTAGGAATGAAGGCAATTAATTTGGGAGGCTAGTCACAGCCCTCAGGAAACTAGACAGGGGTCTAGTCTCCAGCCTGCAGAGCCCTGTGTAACGATGCTAAACTGTCTGGAAATAATGAGAGTCATCGAATAGCCACATCCCTCCATTATCATGGCCCAAAGTCCAGAAGTAGAGGACCTCTTACAGGTCAGAGGAGCCGAGGGCAGATGTGAGGATGCTTCCTTCACAGGTATGTAGCGCCTGGGTGAGATCGTAACTACTGCCTCTGGAAATTAGGAGGCCCTCTTGCCTATCAGATTCTGTGCCAGCCTCTTGAGGTAAAATCTGTTTGTCGCTTCACCCATGAGTTGTTGTCTTCAGCGGCTTAAACCACCTTGGTTAAAATGGGCTTGAGGAAGGAGTCGAACCAGAAGACTAGAACTGGAGACGTCTTGACTCAGAAAAATCAGGAAGTTGCATTGCGATTTTTACTTTTACTTTTAACTTTACTGACAGGCCTCATTTCTGAAAAACTCTAATGTTATAATCTTTGTTTCCTCCCCCACCACTTGGGACTGTTTTGAGAGGTGAACAAAGTTTAGTCCTTTAAGGATTGCTACTTCTGATGTAAGACCCCTCATGACAATCCTCCTCAAGACTGGCTGTGTTGATCATCCAGAGAAAAGGGTGCTGAAATATTTAGTGGACTTTAAACTCTGAATTTGGACCTCGGCAGCATGGACCTGGATGTTGTGATGGCCTCAGGTGGCAGGCAGTAAGACAGTGCAGCACTCCACAACTCACGGCTTCTGGCAGGGGAATGGGAGACGAAGGACTCAGCTCTATCAAAGGGGCTGGCCACTGAGAGGTGGACCATGCTCCCATGTGCATATAGGGAACACAAATTGGGCTTGTTGGGGTTTTTTTTCCTTATTTTTTAGTTCCTATTTTTAACTTTTGGGAGGGTCGTAGTTCACAGGGGCAGATATGGAAGAACTGGGAAGTGAATGTGATCAGGGTTCCTAGAGAATCAATAAAAAATGCTACGTTGAAAAAAAAAAGTCTAGCTTTGCCGGTGAGAATGATGCCATTCACGGAAGCAGCAGTGTGGCTCCCTACAAGTCTGTTCTTAGGACAGGTGCTGAATGACTTGAGATTCTCCCAGGACAAGCGTGAAGTCACCGCTGTGGGCAGCGGAGTGAGCTCCCGTAGAACGGATGCCGTTATTTGAAGCAATGTTGATCTGTCCCCTGCACCTGGCCATGCAGCGCTCCTTACCTCTGCATCTCCTACACAAAAGGAGTTGTTCAGTGTTGTAGAACACCACGACCACGCTGTACCCTTTGTACATCATAACTGCGTCCACTGCAGAAATTTTAGAACCCTTGAACTCTTGGCCTTGGAAGCTGGCAGCGCTTACTGTCACACAAGCCCACTAACAGCAACCTTTTCCCTACACCTACATGGGGCTCTGAATACTTCCTGAGAAGCTGGGGCTGCCCTGTCACAAATCAGAACCACTAAGGTGAAGCTTGAGACTCCTCCTTGACCAGCATCTTTTAAGTTACTGGAAGTTAAAATGGTGTTGTCTAAAACCTCCTAGAAACATCATACACAGCAGGGACCTTGGATGTAGGAGGCACAGAAATGGCTGAGCATGTTTTGAAGTTAGAACAGCAATCCTACTCAAGTTCACAGCCTCGTCTCTGTTATAAGCCACAAATTACAGGGTGTTTCCCAATGAGATGGAAAGAAACCACTCACAACGTACACAAGAACCTGCTTATTCCATTTCACACAAAACAGTCTCATTTCAGAATGGTGGCAACTTAAGTCAGCTCTGCTTGCTACCCGTACCACACGCGCGTGTGTGTGTGTGTGTGTGTGTGTGTGAGCACGCGCATGCACACGCACACGTGCTCGCGTGCGCGCGCGCACACACACACACACACACACACACAAAAGTAAATAATAAAATAAATCTTAAAACATAGGCTGAACAGTCAATGTAGTAAAGTTCCATTCTGTCTCTCTTCCTAACTTAAAGTCTCTTTCCTTTCCCCCTCTCACAACCAGAGGTGGAACCAGCAACAATTTTTCCCCCTGGGAAATTAATGATAAGCCTTACTTACTCCCAGAGTCAGCCAGTGTTCCCAGGCTCATACCAAACTATAAGCAAGCAACACATATGACTGTAACTATTATTGAATCAATATTCCTCTTCACACACACACACGGGGAGAGAGAGAGAGAGAGAGAGAGAGAGAGAGAGAGAGAGAGTTTTGTTTGCATTTATCCTTAGTATATTACTTATTGATTTTCTTTTCTACTTGATCTCATAGTTTCCTTTCTCACTGAGATACCTAATAGCTCACTAAAGGGAGATATTTAACAACAAGGGCTTTGAAAGAAACTAGAAAGAAGTAGTTTTGGCTTTGAGGCATGCTAAAACAAACAAAACAAAAAAAAAACCCTTCAAACTTAAACAAGGAAAACGGAATTCTATCATGGAACTTGTGATTTGGGCTTTGTGTCTGAGTGAATCATTACTCTTAGCCAGACTTACTTTGGATTTCTTATCTTTGGAACGGATGGAGGATGTTCTTAAGGATCATTCTATGTTGTAGTGTCCCTAAGTCTAAATTATCTTCTTCCGCTGTATTTCAAAGTCCAATGCGGAGGCAGAAAGGTGACTCCAGGGAAAATCAATGCTACTGTTTGTACCAAACACCGTAAGAACTACTAAAACAGCATCGTGATAAGCTCTTCCAGCCCTAGGGTGCTGTGATTCGGTCTTCAGGCATCGGTCACACAAACGGTAGCACACATGGTCAAAGGATCATTTCCCCTCTACCTGTCTTGTTCTATTCCAACATATGAAAGTGATAGGCACATCCGAAGAAGAACAATTTTTCTCCTGTCCGTGGACTCTACCATCCCTCAGTCATCTACCTTCCCCACCTCCTCATCTCTCTCTACCCAGTCCGTCACTTCCTCATCCATCCAGTTACCAACAGGATAGCATCCTGGACCGACTTCCAGGCCTCACAATCCCTGAGTTCTCTTACTTCAGTTACAGATGCTCATAAATGCCTTGTCACTTACAGGGTGGGCAAGGGATGGTCAGGGGGACTCTCTGAGAATGAAATCCTAAGTGAAAATATCAGAAAACAGTTGATACTGTATTATTAAGAGTGCAAAGGTGGGCTGGTGAGATGGACCCATGGGTAAAAGGGCTTGGCACGCAAGCCGGACAATGTGGGTTCAATCCCTGGAGCTCATGGTATTACAAAGAAAACTGACCCCTGAAAGTTATTCTCTGACCTCCACACGTGTGTGCACCTACCCTCCCATGCACAGACGTCAAATATGCCCAGTAATAATACATGAAATCGAAAAGATGGAAGGGTGAAAATAATTTAAATGCAAAATCCACGTATGAAATTCTAAAGGTAAAATTAAATTATAGAAGTTGAAAAAATCAGGGAATCAAAAGGGGGTAGGTATGTTTAAGAAGGAAGAGACTCAGGTAGCCAGTTACACGCTTTTGCAGCACAGACATGTCATGAAGCTACTTCTCTCCCGTAGACTCAGACATTCTCGAGCTGAGCATTGAGTAAAACACCGTGGCTACAGAACTGCTGCCCAGACCTCGATGTGTGTGCTGATCTACCCCCAAGAACCTGTAGGGCAAAGCTGCTGGCTCAAACATCGAGAGTCCCATCAGTAGATATGCAACAGTCCTGAGCTCTGGCCTTTCTCATAAGTTCTCAGTTGATGTGTATGCTGCCAACTGTGGTCCCAGAATTTGAGATTTGTTATCTTTAGTATAGTAAAATATAATGGGAAAATGTTATTTCTGGGTTATTTTAGTTATTTTGAAAAATATACATAAAATACATGTTTATACCTTAATTTATACTTCTATCATATTAGTGATGCTACTGTTACCTGACTGGGATATCTCTATTCTACAAAAGGAGAAAATGAAGTCGATGAGTGTCCCAGTGAGGTCTACAGGTCACTTACACTAGAACTCTCTGACCTAAGCAAGACCTCTGAGCTCTATTCAAGAGCACTGGAAACTAGAATCCCTCTGCCAGACTATTAGAATGTGTTCATTAAATGTACTTCTTACTCATGCCAGGTTAGGAAAACTACTGTCGTAGACTTAGCGCCAATAACCTGTCTGATATAATTTACTATATAGTAAAACTTTGTTGTCCAAAGTTAGAGAGGATATCTCCAACAGAATTTGACTCTCCTCTTTCTTTCTATAAGAGAACCATTTATTTTCTCGTGTATACATCCAACATTTCTGAGTCCCTATTATGTATTTACACCAGGAAATACAACACTGAAAATGAAGTACGTGAGTTTTTTACTCCTATAACAACTAAGTTATAGAAGTTGTTTTCCTCCTTCTAGCTGGAGGAATAGACCAAAGCAAAAAACCCAAACAAGCAAATTTGGAGAGTGCTGTAAACATTACAGGCAGAAGGATACAAGCTGATGACTGAAGATGCAAGGACACTTTTGATGTAGCAAAGGAGAAAGATTTTTAGGTGGGTGGAGTCAAGGAGATAGCGCTAATGATGAATCTGGAGCAATAAGCACCAACCAAATGCTTTGGATCCAAGATCACAGCTTGAATTTTGTAATCAAAACAATTGACATTGAGGCTATTGTGATAAGGAGTATTATGGTATGGTCTGCAGGTCAGAGCTCATTTTTTTGCCATGTAAAGCATAAACTGTAGACAAGTCAACGTAAGACAAAAAGGTTGGCTAGGTTTGTGGAGATGGTTCGTTGGTAGAGTGACATGCGAACGTAAGAATCTGAGTTGAGATCTTCAGCGGTGGTTATAATCCCAGGGCCAGGGAGGCTGACAAAAGCATGTTACTAAGATCTTGGTGCCCAGCGAGTCTCACAGAATCTGTGAGCTCTGGGCTCAGTGAGAGATTCTGTCTCAGAAAAAAAGGTAGAGACTGATTGAACAAGACAGTCAATGCTAACCTCTGGTCTCCATATGCAAGAGCATACGTATGTACTCCCGTATATATGTCCCATGTTTACACATACATACACAGAGAGAAACACTACAAATAAACAGAAATAATAAAATAAATAAGAGACTTTCTAAAGGGCTGCTGTAGTAGTCTAAATAAATGACTTTAAAGCTTGAACCAGAGGAGTAGAGGGGAAGAAGCAAAAAATAATTTTCTCATTTATTGGATGTAGAAAATAAAAGGTGGAAGCTGAGGATAGTAGATCATGTTTGTAATCCTAGCACCAGTATATTGAGGAAAGAAGACTGTGAGTTTGAGGCCAGTCTGAGTTACATAGCAAGAACCTGTTTCTAAAACAAAATGAAAGGAGGTGAGGGGCATGAGGGATAGAATATTAATATGAATTATCGTCAAATACTTTTACTTACATGCTAATGTCACCAACAGTAAATGTGACATTCATTTTATAACATAATGACAGGTTAATTTAACTCTTGCTGTATAGATCAAGCTGGCCCAGGACTCTTGATCTCTCTGCATCAGTCTATCCAGTGCTGGGATTACAGGTGTGAGCCACCATGACCCGCTTGAGGTGACCATCTGACTGCACCGCGGGCAATTAGGGCAGTTTATTTCTATATGAGTTTTTCTATACCCTCAGAGACTCCCAATTTCCTACACAGTTATCTCTCTGTGTGTTGTATTATGGAGGTCATGAGAAATTCTACGTCATCTTGTAAAGCTTTAGCCAGAAATGAGTAAGAGCTTATTTGTGTAGTTGAAAATGCTTGTTTGTTTTTATTAAAGAAAAGGAGAGAGACCTGCCCAATGTGGAGCCTCAGGTCACCTGATTTCTCACCACTGCTCCCCCTCTGCACTGCACTGCTCCCCCTCTGCACTGCACTGCTCCCCCTCTGCACAGCACTGCTCCCCCTCTGCACTGCCCTGCTCCCCCTCTGCACTGCCCTGCTCCCCCTCTGTACTGCACTGCTCCCCTTCTATACTGTACTGCTCCCCCTCTGCACTGCACTGCTCCCACTCTGTACTGCATTGCTCCCCCTCTGCACTGCACTGCTCCCCCTCTGCACTGCACTGTTACCCCCTCTGCACTGCACTGCTCCCCCTCTGCACTGCACTGCTCCCCCTCTGCACTGCACTGCTCCCACTCTATACTGCACTGCTCCCCCTCTGCACTGCACTGTTACCCCCTCTGCACTGCACTGCTCCCCCTCTGCACTGCACTGCTCCCACTCTGTACTGCATTGCTCCCCCTCCGCACTGCACTGCTCCCCCTCGGCACTGCACTGCTCCCACTCTGTACTGCATTGCTCCCCCTCTGCACTGCACTGCTCCCCCTCTGCACTGCACTGCTCCCACTCTGTACTGCATTGCTCCCCCTCTGCACTGCACTGCTCCCCCTCTGCACTGCACTGCTCCCCCTCTATACTGCACTGCTCCCCCTCTGCACTGCACTGTTACCCCCTCTGCACTGCACTGCTCCCCCTCTGCACTGCACTGCTCCCCCTCTGCACTGCACCGCTCCCCCTCTGCACTGCACCGCTCCCCCTCTGCACTGCACTGTTACCCCCTCTGTGCAACACTATTCCACCCACTGCACTACACTGCTCCTTGGTTGTTTTATCTCCTCTCTTCTGCATTTACCCTGGAATTCTCTTCCCTAGGTCTTGCCTTATCAAGTGGATCTTTTGACTCAGGGCTCTCCCCTTTCAATAGAGGTAAACTTTTAAGAAGAGCAATAATGGCAACGATCATTTTCATAGCAGAAGTAACAAACACTTTTCAACTGAGTCCTTTATCCTTGTCTAGACTGCTATCATGATTAACTCTTAGCTATGTCATTTGTTGTCACCTCATTTAGCTTTATTTGGAACTGTACCCCAAATATCCACTTTGTCCAGGCCTGAAGGGAGGCTCTACCTTCTTAGAAGGTCCTTCTGGTTCTTTTGCCAATGCCTATGGCTCTTTGCCAGGTCTGATGATCGACTGTATCCCAATTAAAGCCCCATAGTTAGAGTAGAAATAGACAGGTTTCCTAGATAAACCATTAGTCATTCCTTTAATGCACTGCACTGCCCTCCCTCTAATTCCTTTAATAAGCATTTTCTTTGTGGCATTTCCTCTTTCTTTCCTTACAAAAAAAAAGATATATTGCTCAGGAGGCAGAAGCAGGTGGATCTCTGAGTTTGGAATCAGTTTAATCTACAGATTGAGTTCCAGGATAGCCAGGGCTACATAGAAAAATCCAGTCTCAAAACAAAGCAAATGTGTCAAAGTTGAGCTTGTTGAAGTAGAATATAAATTAGTGGTGAGTAGAGGCTCTAGATGGGGCACATGGTGACAGGGGCTGCAGGCACACTGAGAAGACTGAGCGCTTGTGTTCTGTTACATGGAAGGGGGCTGTTTACAAAACCATGGCTGATACATCAAAATGACCAAAGAAGATGATTTAGGGTCTCCTTATTACAAAAATAAATTATAAACTTGTGAAATCAGAGGTGATCTAAATATCCTAAGTTGGTCATTAATACAATGTATACATATGTCAAAATATCACATGTAAAATTATTATCTGTCTGCTAAAAGTTATATTCAAAAGTGTCTGCCAAAAACTGATACAGGCTGAGTGTCACTAATCTTAAAACCCAAAATCCTAAATGTCCCAAAGTGCCAGAATGACATCAAAGTACAAACCCCACACCTCAATTCTCCTCTTTAGCATAAATTTGATTGCTGCTTTTTGGAGGGCATGTGCATGCCACAGCACACATGCAGAGGTCAGAGAACAACTTCCGGGTGTAGATTCTCTCCACCCACCATGCTGATCTCAGATATCAAACTCTGATTTCAGACTTGGCAGCAAGCTCCTTTACCTAATGAGCCATCTTGTCAACCTCTTTAGGTAAGCTGAAAGTGCTGTGTACAATTACCTTTATGCTCTGTGAATAAAGTACACATGATAAATTATCTTCATATTTGTCTGCATTTAGGTCACATATCCAAAAATCTCATTATGTGCACAAAAATGTTCCAAAGTATGAAACAGATTTACCCTAAATAAATTTCCAATAAGGGATACTCAAGGAGAATAGCCTAAAGTATACTTTTTTTTCATAAACAGAATTTCTTGTTTCTCTGCTTAATTCTGTTGTTTTGTTTAGCTTGTTAGTTGTAAACCCTCAAAAACTGGAAGATCTCATGGGAAGACCTTGGCTTACTGCTCACAGTTATCCCGGTAGTGACCTCCCACAGTAACCAGGCATACGTCTCGTGAGCACCACAGGCACACGCTGTCAGCCTATTGATCAGAAGCACGCTCTGGCCCAACTGCCCAAGATGGTCTAGATGTCTATTTCTGCACCATCCTCTGGAATGCTGCACCGCAGCCCAGGATTTATTCCTTCTCTGCATGCAGATGCTGCGTTTGCAGGTTATTTCAATATTCCTCATGAAGTGTTCTCAAAGGATTCTAAGCTTTTGTTATTCCCTCGAGAAATGAAATTGTTCATCAGATTTCTAAACTTGAGTTCTAGTGCGATTTATCTTTTCCATGTTATAAGTACTCTTTTAAGACAGTATGTGTGTGTTGTACGTGAAGTAGGCGCATATGTGTATGTAAGCTCACATGTTTCTGTACACAGAAAAAGGCCAGATTAAAAAGCATCAGGCATCCTGTGCTCTCCCTCTCGGCCCTGTTCCTTTGAGATGATGTCTCTCATTGAACCTGGCTGGAGTTGAACTGACAGACAGCAATTCCCAGCATCCTCTCTGCTCCTACAGGTGCACATAGTCACACTCAATTTTTTACGTCGTTACTGGAGATTTGAATGCAGGTCTTTATGCTTGCACAAAACACCAAAACCCATTGAGCTATCACCCTGGCCCTAAAACAACATTTAACATTAGAAGAAAAGATATCGAGCTATTGTTTTCCACCCAAAACAATATGTTCTTAGAGCAGAAAACAAGGCTTTGCAATCTGCAAGTATCTAACAAAGAGCTCATCTTACATATGGACTTTCTTTTTAAAGTATTTAACATTTTTAACATTAGCTAGTTAATTTTTAACTAATCCCTTTTTAAAGGACAAGATGCAAAAACCAGCAATCTCTTATTAAATTACTGCAAAATTTGAAAATCATGTTATGTGTTGAAAATAAAATCACTAGCAAAAAATTTTTCCTTTATCGTTATATATAATTAAATAGGTAACAAAGTTGTTATTGGGAAAGGAATTTTCTAAGAATTAAATGGGGAAGCTATCAGGGAGGATCATAAGGAAGAAAACCCTTGCCCTCAAGCCTGAAGGCACGAGTTAGGTCCCTGAGACCTACTTACATGGTGAAGGAGAGATCAACCTCCTGCAAACCATTCTCTGACTTCCTCATGTGTTGAGGTGGCACATTCACACACGCAAATAAATTTTGAATATTAAAAATAAATTCAAAGCAATAATTGGATGACACTCTGAATGTTAAAGTCACTGGCAAGATAAGGAGTTGAAGACGTGACTGCGAGTTGGTTTCTTTTCAGAATAATTTTGATCCCTCCTTCTTCACCTCTGTCTTGATTTGGCTGTGACTGCCTTTGTGGCCCTGAGGTTTCAGTATTACTTTCCTTCTCATCTTGACGGGCTGTTCTAAGCTGGCAAGCATTGTCTTGGCACTTTGCTTTCAAATCAAAAGCTTTCTTACTAATATAGTTCCTATGTTCCGAGTTCACCTAACCTGGTTTGCAAAATTTCCCATCCACGACAGTTTATAAATCCTTTGAAGATAAGAACAGAAGGCGCGAAGTTAAGGAAAGCAAAAATAATGTAAAACCAGGCTCCCTAACTCAAAGTGCAGAGGTTTCAAGACTGTTGGGTGTGCTCTGAATGTTTTCAAAGTACTTTCAGAGGCACAGCAGGATCTACTTATGTATCTATATTCTGTATAATGTTTTATAGTCTATCAAATAAACTCACAAAAGGGAATATGTGCTTTTTGAGCAGCTTATTTCAATAAAATGCTAGATTTCTTTATAAATTAATTTATGCTTGTAAGATATGTTCACACTCACACAGATGGAACATCTTGTAAGCATGGCCAAACTCCTTAGCCTCAAGTATAGAAATGCAAATTAAATGTGTGATTTTTATACTGTCGAAGGTTTCTCAAGTGTTTACCCCCCCATAGGCCATAACAGAACCAGGCTCCAGGGCAGGCCATAGGCAGTATTGCACACCTATGTGCTGGGCAGGTGCTCATAGTTTTCAAAATCTCATAGCACTCTGCCAGTTGAGAATACAAAAGCAAATGAAAACCCACAGAAACAAACTAAGTTGCCCTGTGTCTCAGGGCAAAGAAACGCTCATTCTGACAAGACCAAGTCTCCCGACTCCAGCACATATTCTCTCTGTGAGCTGCACAGATGCTTAGGAACATTTCTTTTGGCATGCCTAAAAGTCAAGAACGTGAATGTGGTATCTGTTTGTTTCTGGACACACGAGGATGGATTTACAGAGACTTAGACTTTCAATTCCTAGTCACAAAATTCTAAAATTTTCTGCCATTAGAGCCAGGAGTAAGCATAATCAATTTGGAAAGAAAGATTCTGTTTTTCTATTTATACATTTTAATCTCATCACATAAGATACCCTGAATTACTATCATCTGAGATCACCCTTAAGGGCAGGGCCAGATGACACTGAGCCACCTCAGACTCATGGAAGACCCTCTCCACTCATTTCCTTTTGACAAAACGGCCCCAGTGTCCCACCCACCCAGGTGTGCTACAGCAGAGGCAGACGGTCTGTGCAAGGTCTCTTCTGAACTTTGGAAATTAAAAGGATAAAAAAAAAAAAGTTTGAACGAGGGCGGCTAGTTTCTTAGATGCTTGAAGCTATTTCCACATTCTAGAATGTTCTGTAGTTACTCTTACTCTTTTTCAGAATAGACACAGTCATTTCTCCTCTACTTTTACCATCGGTTGCTAAGTTTATCATTAAGATGTCTGTCATCTCCTCACCTCTCCTTGAAGCCTCCAGTTCATGACACACAGAAGGAACTGTGTGTTCCTTCTTCTGAGCCAGACGGAAGAGAGAGGGGTGGGCTGTGAGGGACCTTATGAACACATTTGTTGACTCTCCAGGACACCAACCTCACTTCAGTTTCATTCCTGTGAGAAGCAGGAGAGCATAGCAGGAAGGGCAGAAACACAACAAGAAAATGACTGCGGTTGGTTTATCTCAATTTCATTTCTTACCACCTCTGAACTTGGACAGTTTTTAACACTAAATAGAAACAAAATGATAGCATATATCCTAAGGTTGTTATAAGACATAAGACAATGCCTAATAAGGTCTCTGACTCAAACTGAGGATTGAATTCTTACTCTGACATTACCTGTTGGTGTATTTTTATATCTATCTCTCTTTATTTTATTATACTTCAATGTCTATACTCTTCCTAACACAAAGAAACATTTTTTGAGAATCTCAAATATTAGTTATGTTTTATAAAGCCTCCAAGATTGAGATATCAGAGTTAGCCACATATACTGAAGTCAAGTCTACTTGTTTCTTTGCCCCCAGGAAAACAAAGCTGCTTTGCTTTGGAATAGTTTTCATACATGCAAATGAGTTTTGGCAGTATTTGAAAGTGACCACAGATTTTGCAAAGCAAACTATTTCACCACTGCTTCCTAGTGCCCTGGAAGATGCTAACGTCTGATGAGGGGTGGGAACAGTCAGCGTCTCCTTGAGTCTTACAGTTCCTTTTCAACAATTTCCCAATGCTCGCCTTCATTTCAAACCCAGTCTATTTCTCTCTGTCTCCGAGTCTTGCCCTCCTTTGGCCTTGATGGCCTCGCAGACAAGCCCCATCCTGCTGCCCCACAAGGTGCCTTCACCTGCGATTCAACTCCTTCTGCTCCAAATTCAATGGAAAAGCAAGCATGCCCTTCCAAAACAACCTTGGCTATTATAACCAATGAACAGCAAGTGGAGGATAGGCAAATAGAAAAGCGGGTGTCTACCAGAGATGCTTCTTCAGAGAGGCCCACCAGCCTGGGTACAGGCAGAGAGGCCTAGAGGGTTCTGGGTATGCCCTCTCTCCGTGCTTCCAGTTTAGAAGACTGATATTGCCCAGCTCTTGTCTGTAGCTTCTCACTTCCAGGTCTTAGTCCACTTGCATATGAAAAGGACTCATGCTTGATGAAATCTTTCTGTGAAATTTAAGTCACAGATGGTTAATAAACATTTTTATATGGGGGCAATGGTTTACTAATATTCATTCACAGCAGCTTTTTCTCTTTGACTACCAATCACTTATTTATTAAAATAGCAAAACATCTTTTCATCTGCCCAGTAATATAATATTTATGTTCTGGTGAAAGAGCCACTTCTAATTAATAAACAAGGTCGTGGGCAGTCAACATAAGGCTGCATGGACCACAATGGTTCTATAAGATTATGAGTTAAGATTAAGTACTTCATTAGGTGTTGATCAGTTTGAGTCAGTCTCTTTTAAAAAAAAAATTTATTTATACAGTATCCTGTCTGTAGGCCAGAAGAGGGCACCAGATCTCATTATAGGTGGTTGTGAATCACCATGTGGTTGCTGGGAATGGAACTCAGGACCTCTGGAAGAGCAGTCAGTGCTCTTAACCTCTAAGCCATCTCTTCAGCCCCTTGAGTCAGTCTCTTACATACTTTCAAACTGATAGAAGGCTGTGTTCTTGTCAGAGGTTGTTCAGATATCTTTTGTTGTCAGGTTTCAGATATTTTTAAAAATAGGAAGCAAGACAGAAGCAAGAGCTAAATTAGCAAAATTATATTCAGTCCTGTCCATGGGAGGAACAAAAAGATTACTACTTTTTAATGTTTTTAATTTTACTTTTAAGTGTGTGTGTGTGTGTGTGTGTGTGTGTGTGTGTGTGTGTGTGAATGCAAGTGTGAATAATCTAATATGGCAACATAGTTTAAAAGAGTCTGTTAGAATCCCTGGAACTGCAGATGCAGTTAGCTGTGAGTTTCCCTAAGGTGGGTGCTGGGAGCTAGACTCAAGTCTTCTACAAGAGCAGTACACACTATTAACCACTGAGCCATCTCTCTAGAATAATATTCCTAATAAAGACATTGTATAAACTGATGAGAACAAGAAAATGTTATGTAAAGCAAAGATGAAGAATTGACTAGATGAAGCATTTTAAAAGAAATATAACTATAAACATGGAAATGTTGCACTCGTGTTTAAATTGATGTAAAATTAACACATTTTTCAAGATGCCATTCTCTTTCCCTCTCAAAAAAAGTCATCACAAAGCAAGGAAGATGAGAGACACAAACGCTATGCTGAATGAAACTAGGTGGAACCAACAACTTAAAGAATAAAATATCAAGCCAGAAAGTAAATGGAGAATTAGGTAATAAAGGTATCTGTGAGAACTTCATTTATTTATGAATGAAGAGAATGAGTGTTTTGGTGGATTAGGAAATAACTATAAATATCTGACTAAGAAAATAACAATAAATATTTGATTAAGTACTAAAAATTTTTCCTTGATGCGATGCTAGCCGTAATATGATAACTGGAGAAGTGGCACACTTAAGCCTGAATTTCATATATCATTTTTTCAAAATAAAGAGTCAAGAAAATTATGAATGAAGCCTGGTGCTTTCAATATCTGTGGGAATAAAAAAAAAACATGTTCAATTCCAGTCTACCTAGGTTAGAGCATTACATGTAGGGTTAGAGGGAATGCCAGTCACACCCAGTTACCCAGTATTCCCACCTTTCACTGTGCATATCACAATATATATGGCAGTTTATATAGATTAAATGTATTTATTATATATTTCTTCAGAAATGGTTGTCCGATGTATCTCTTCTGTGTTCCTAGTATGTAGTGTGGGAGTATTGTATGTATTCTGTCAATCATATTTTAATAAAACACTGATTGGCCAGGCAGGCAGTATAGGCGGGAAAGCTAGACAGGAAATAGGGGTGGAGCAAAGAGACTGAGAGTATTCTGGGAAGCAGGAAACTCCCTAGCCACTCCTGCGCCCACCACCGAAGAGGCAGCATGTAACTTGCCCAGCTGAGAAAGGTACGGAGCCATATGCTAACATAGATAATGATAATGGGGTAACATAAGTTATAAGAGTTAACAAGAAGCCTGACCTAATGGGCCATTCAGTTTATAACCTAATGTAGACTTCGTGTGATTTTCCTTGGGACTTGCTGGCTTGTTGGGGTACTAGGTGGGACAGAAACCCCAACAAGCCAGCCCTCAAGCTACAATGTAGAACAGAACTTGGCATATTGTAGACATTCTACAAAGACTTATCAAATGAAAAATAAAACGTTGAACTTACTCACCACAGGACACTATCCTAAGTGTTTTACAACTGTTGGGCCATAACATCCACAGAACCCTATAAGGTGGCACCATCATTACATTTTATAAATGTAACCAGGAAATAACTGTTCCAAGCCAGGATTTAGCGCCATGCACGCCAGTGCCACGGTCTTCCCCACAGAACATTCTCTTAAAATATCAGCATCCTCTTGCTGGCAAAGAGAAATCCCAGAACGAGTGTGATGTTGCAGAATTTTAAAGCATCAGAGATCTGGATGTGTTAGCACATGCCTTTAATCCTAGCACTTGGGCTGCTGGGAATCAGAGACAAGCAAATCTCCATGAGTCCCAGGTCAGCCTCATTGACACAAGGAGATCCTGTCTCAAAAGTCAAAATAAAATAAAAGGCAACAGGGTCATAGTAGAAGAACTGAGCAGAAACAATATACTGGAACTGAGAGGAGTCGTATATTTACATCAAAATGCTCAGAAATACACAAAATTTAGTACGCATTGCTAGGTGGTGGGAAAATAGGAAATTCATACTTTAATGTTCTTAATATCATTTTATAGTTTTAACAATGTGTATTTATTTATGGGATTTATTTATGGGATGATTTAAAAGGCTTCCACGTTTCAAAACCGTAGCCCATACGAAATATAATTTGTTAAAAGTTCAAAGAGCTTGTCAAAAACAAGTGTGTTGCCTGTGAGAATAGATATGAATACCACTTCTCCAATGGCGCAAAATACAGATCCAATGGAAAAAATAAAGTGTATTTCTAAATTCATGAAGAATGTGGTACAAAGTTGATGTAGAATTGTTCACAACGTCAAGAGTGTTAAAACTAAAGTTTATAAAAAGCTCAGAAAAGGTAATATACATTAAATATTGGACACTTTAAAGCATTTAACTCAACAAGGGCTATATGTCTAATGTTCTACCCAATTATGCCTGCATATTTGGAATGGCAAGTTCTTATATTTTGACAATTTGTCTTAATTTACCATCCTTTGCTTCTTAGGTACCAGCAAAAGCCAGACACCTTACTCAACAACTGCCCTGCCAGCACCTCCAGCACCTCCAGCGTCCCATCCAGGCAGCCAGCCACCACTGCCAGCGTCTCACCCAACACAGCCGCCAGTCCCAAGCCTACCTCCCAGAAACATTAAGCCTCCCCTTGACCTGAAGTAAGTAAAGGATCATCTAACAATTTCATCACCAACGTCTCTCCAGGGATTTCCAAAGGATTCATGACTGGGTGCTAAGAGTTCTGTGGTACGTTAGTGGGCAGTTGGCAGGGAGAAGGGGGGGGCTCTTTTAAAAGTTCGAAATCTCTCAACCGTGGGCTTCTGTAAAAGTCAAAATTAAGTTGCATGCTTTCTTACTTCAAGAGGGAAGAACCGGGGTACCGTCACAATCTGAACAAAGCAAAACCAAACTCTGACAGTATAAATAAGTCAGTGTCCAATTGTCTGTGATTCACTCGTGATCTCTGGGCCAAGGGGCTTGGGTCACTTCTCCAGCTCCGCAGAACACAAAACTTGTCTTCTATGCTCCAGCTGCCTCTACTGCTGCTGCTGCCTTGGGAGTCATCTTCTGACACTGGCATATCTGCAACTGGCCTAGCAGTAGCCTTTCCTGAGCTGGCTTCAGGGACTCCATCCTTGACATGCGGTGCCAGGCATCAGTTAATCTCTGTGACCCCTTCACACCTCCCAAAACGGGCAACATCTGCGTGGCTCTTACACTATCACGTTCAGCTGCCAACACAAGACACAACCTTGGCCACATCTGGAGCACAGTTTCTGTGTGCTGACTCTCGGGAAACACTTTCCAGAAACCTCAGTGGTGCTGGTCTCTTCTTAAGCACTGCAAATTTCTCAGCGGCAGCTGACCAGCGTCAAGTATCCCAGCAAAGCAGAGGTTTCATTTTGGTAGTTCTGGTGTCTTATTAAACACAGCAGATTCTTCAGCTCCAGCTAACCAGAACTACAGATTCCTTGCACAAAAGGTCCAGTAGAGTCTTTGCTTCCCTCTGAAACCTCACAAGTCAGGCCTTCCTGACTTCCGCACTGCTCTCCGCATTCTTTCCTTCCAAGACCCTACAAAACACTCAATGAGTCCCTTAGCCCAAAGTTGCAGGGTCCTTCACAATCCCCTTCAAAACAACACGTCCAGGACCATCACAGCCATACTCCACTATCCTGCTAGGGTTTATTTCACTCAGAGTTCCACATGGCAGTCCATCATTCAATGCAGTGAGAACTCACGCAAGGCAGGAACCCGGAGGCAGGAGCTGATGCAGAGGCCATGGAGGGCAAGCTTACCAGCTGGCTCCTCATGGCTTGTTCAGTCTGCTCTCTTATAGGAACCAGGACCATCATCCCAGGGATGGTACCGCCTACATCAGATCCTCCCTCATTGATCGCTAATTCAGAAAATACCTGCAGCTGGATCTTACGGAGGCATTTCCTCAATTAACCTCCCTCTTCTGTAATGAGTCTATCTTGTGCCAAGATGACACACAACTAGTCAGTACAGTGATATTCTACTATAAGAGTGTATTTGATTTCACCTTCGTTCCCTCCCTCACACACCATAGGGTTGGTCCTTTGTCCATGAGCCACATAGTAGAATTTGTTAATTACAAAATCATGTTGAAATCTTCCTTAAGTGCTTGAAGATTCAATATACTGAAAACCCACTTATTATGGGTACCCCTGACTATTTTTCACTTCGTAATGCTTCCAGAGGAGTTTAGAGTCAGTAACTAAGGGTGTATGAGCAGCGTGGTGAGCCTTGTCTTCTTCATAGGCTGCTCTGGGTGTCCAGATACTATTACACTCTTACAGGCATTTGAGTCTGTAGATGTTTGCTTGAAGACTCTAACACCCTGGGAGATTCTGCTACCAAATCAAAGTGTAAGACATTTGCTTACTATTATATTAAGGCTAAATAAATATTATACTAAATTAAATAACTATATGTTCCCTTAAACACTTAATTTCCATATAAATTCCTTCTTTCTACATGCATAAAATCATATTACTGATTCCTATTTTTTTTACCCTCTGGCAAATTTAACCCATTGAATTTAGATCTCAGAATTTCTTTTTCATGTATTTATTTTTATTGTACTTTTTACTTTTTTGTTTTGTTTTGTCTGTACAAACCCTCACTGTACATCTCTGGCTGACCTAGAACTCACTACGTAGCCCAGGGTGGCTTTGATCTTATGAAGGTACGGCTGCCTCTGCCTCTTAAGTCCTGAGATAGCAGGCCTGTGTCTCCACACTGAACCCACAATCCTAACACTTCTCAAGTTTTCTACATAGATAGCTCTGTCCTAGACACCAGCTTCAGCAAAGTCTCTGAGTATGGCGTAGTTTTAGTATGAAATCTTCACAAATGGCTCAAACCTGACTTCTGAAAATTGGCAAGGCTTGGAGCCCAGTCGTCATTTCGTTAAGGAAAGGAAAGGTATCTGATACTCCGTCCACTGCTTCAGGGCCTCCAGACCACCCGTGTGTCTAATGACTCAGTGAAAGGACTCACAGAGCTCCCATTACAATAAGTAACATGAGAGACTGGGATTCAATAAGGGAAAGAAGAGGAAGGGACAGCCAGCAGGTGGCACTGTCTAGGCAAGGCTTCCCCGCAGAGAGCATGGCTGTGAAATTGCAGTGGACATCTCAGGCAGCCCCCAGCGAATGCTGACCAGAGGCTGGAGAAACTATAAGGTTTCCACAGGGAGCAGAGGAGCTGTCTCGCCGGTTCCTTGGGCCTGCCAGAAACCTAGAAAGAAAGCAAGCATTCACACTAATCACATGGTTGCTAAGGTCTCACCCAGCATCCACATCAATCACATGGTTGCTAAGGTCTCACCCAGCAAAACATTTTTATCCACTAGGCCACTCCCACTGCAGTGAACAGTTGTAGAGAAAATGCTTCTTGCTTGTTTGTAAGTCACAGGCCAGCCGTGGTAGCATATCTTTCTAAAACAAGGCAAATCTGAGTCTGCTGTGTTAACTCTCTCTAAAAAAAAAAAAAAAACAAAGACAAAAATAAAAACAAAAACAAAACAAAAAAAAAACCCTCATGCCCAGAATCCACCAGGAGAAGGCTCTTAAACCGGCTGTAGGAGGAAGAGGGCATTTCAAAAGCAGTGGTGTAGAATGGGATGCTGCGCAACATGCCAGCTTTGGGAGGAATCACAGAGAAGGCAAAGGGCTTGGATTCTTAGAGGTAATACTGTTGCTATCAATTATTTACAAAGTTGACTGACGGTAATAAGTTTTGCTTCATTTCAATTCCCACCATATTAGGAATCCCTTTTAACTGGTGACTCGTGATCTGACAACTTCATTAAAAAAGAATCCACTTAGAAGAAAAATGGAAAAGATAAAAGGGGCTTGGGTGTTTTACATTACCTGGAAAATCAATGCTTGGATATTGGGAAGCTAATTGTCACATGCAGGAAAAGAGGAAACCGTGAAAGCTAAGGATAGCCAGAACGAGTTTATTCCTCCAAAAGAGAAAGGGTCAACAGTTTTAAAGTTTCCATCAGTAAATTCCGCAAGGAGGAAATATCTAGATTAGAAAATTTCCCCCGTAGAAGGGGAAGTTAGATAAATACATAGAGGAAACGAAAGCAGAATGGACATTCATGTTCAGGCTTAAGGGTTTATGGGACATGTATGGGTTAGACTGGGGGTAGAGCAGCAGAAGACACAGGTCTTCTGATGAATGTCTCCCTGATGCTTCCCGAGTTGTTGCTCTGCAGGCCTGCAACCGCTCTCCCACTAAGCAAAATCTGCTCTTAAGATCTCCTAGGCTTTTAAGATATTCACTCGTCACACCTTTGGGTCACTCCTCTGGGATCTTTCAACTGAGCTCCAGGGAAAATCGTGTGCAAAACAGAGATCCCTCCCTGCCTTTATAGAAAGCAAGGGCCGGAGAAAGAGGAGCAGTCAGTCGCACAGGTAAAAGACAAGGCAGTGGTTAGCAGAGCAGAGTTAGGAAGGCCGGGAGGGGATTCCAGACCACAGATGGCTACAACTTTAAACAGAGACATGAGGTAGCAAAGATGCAAGGAAACATGGGCATGAGGCAGAATGCTGTGGAGGAGAGAGAAGGGATAGAGGCTGCGAAGACCCAAAGGCAAAGGAGGACGTTAACAGGACACTAGAGACAGCAAGAGAAGGGGCAAATGGAGAGGAGTCAGCTCATGGAGGGCGCCATGCATTGTGACCACCTGTGGCCATCACCCTAACTGAGATGAGGACTGCTGTGGGCTGGCGCACCGCATCTCCAGGCTTTTTGACTTGTGTTTTGTTAAAGTCACTTGAAGTAGATGGGCAAGGGTAGCAGCAGAACCAGTTAAATGATGCAGAAATGCAGCCAAGACACCGAGGCATTCTAACGAAGATGGGCTGCTCTCCGGTGGCAGGGGGTGGGGGTGGGGCAGTAGGGGAGCAAGAAATGTCTGCACTGTGGTTAACTGTTCAGGGGAGCTACAGCAGAAATTGGACTTAGTTATAAAACTCACATTAAGGATCACATGTGGCCCCAGCACCTTTGGTTTTAGCAACTGAAAAGACAATGATTCCTTCAAATGACAGAAGGAGGCTGCAGGTGAGGTGTTTGAGATGAAGTTAAAGCTCTGACTGGGAAGTGGGGAGGTCGCTCTGTAGTTGAGAACGCTTGCTGCTTGTGGAAGAGGAAGTGGGCTCACTTCCCAGCAGCCGCGTGGTGGCTTGCAGACATTCATTTCCATGGACTTCAACAGTCAGGCACATTGTATAGACACACACATGCAGGTAAAACATCCATATAAAGTAAAATGAATACATCTAAAAGGTCTTTGTTAAAGCGGCCATGACTCTGATGAGCCTGAAATATTATTTAACATTCAAGTGGAATACTGAGGAGGCAATTGGAGTGTTAAAAAAGGAGAGCTTCAGAGAGAATTCTGGTAAAGACAGAGTGAAGAGACATCGGACTTTATCCCACACTTAAAGTGATAAGGCTGGTACGTTGGCCAAGGAGAGAAGGAAGGAGTACAAACAGAAAAGACAGAACTCAGGGTCTGGCCTGTGTGGGGGAACGGGGACAGAGGAAGGAGGAATAAGGTAAGCATACTGAGGGACCAAAAGTTGGGCCATGAGCAAGTGCCTTAGATGCTGTTGAAGGCCGAAGGAGAGACAGACGGAAGGTTGTAGGTGTCACGGAGTTAGGACCAAGCATAATGCGGCTTTCAAGGGATGAAAGGTCAGGCTGCAGAGGCCTCTATTGCTGTACCAGAACATTAACCAAAAGCAGGGCAAAAAAGAACAGGGCTTGTTTCATCTTATCCTTCCGGGTCACACTCCATCATGAAAGGAAAGACGAGAAGGAACTCAACATAGGAACCTGAAGATAGGGACAGTACAGAAACACAGCTTCCCGGCTCACTGCCTTCCCGGCTCACTCGCTCACGAGCTCGTGCTTTGCGAGCTTCCTGATATGGTACAGGGCCATCTGCTAGGGACAGCATCAGACACAGTGACCTAGGCCCTCCTTCATCAGTTAAAAACCAAGATAATTGTCTGCGGACACGACACAGGCCGCCCTGGTCTAAGCCATTTCTTAATCAAGGCATTCACATCAGATGATTCTGGCTGTGACGAGCGGATGATTTACACTAACTAGGACAGACGGCTCAAGCAGGAAAGTGCCTGCCACACAAGCGTGAGGACCTGGGTTTGGCCCTCGTCACACCTGTAAAAAGTTGTGTGTGGCAGTGCGCATCTGCAATGCCAATGCTGAGGGCGTGGAGGGATTATGGAGATGGCAGAGACAGGTGGATCTCCAAGGCTCACCGGCCAGCCGGTGTAAGCAAATGGCAGGCTCTGAATTGAGTAAGAAAGACTCTGATTCGAAGGATAAAATGGAAAGCGGTAGAGGAACACGCCTGACTTCAACCTCTGGCCTGTGCACGCACATGCGTGCGCCCACACAGGTATCAAAAAGAAGCCGATACAGACACTGTTTACAACCTAGGGCCACGGCTGGCATGGGAGGAATTTTTGTTTCTGTATCTGGAGACAGGCTCTCATGTAACTAGAACCTAAGGCTGACCTCAGGCATGCTATGTAGCAAGGATGATAAGGAGCTTATATGGAAATAGCAACGTTTTTATATGGTGATTAAAAAGATAGCCGGTGAAGAGGAAAAAAAAAAAAAAGAGTGTAGAGGGAGAATTCCTGGTACAGTCTTCCTCAACTTCAGTCTAGTGAGGGATGGGCTGAAGGCTGACAAGGTTAGAGCTCTCCCTGGGTACACAGCAGAATCTCCAGCTGGGGGTCATGGGCGGACTCTGGAGAGAAATGGACCTTGATCACGTGGGGCCTGTCCCACCTGCTTCTGAAGTTCCTCCCAGGAGCGACTTGTAATCATATCATTCAGGTCAGTTTACCTTGTAAGTATGAAAGGTCTGAAGGTCAACAGGAACCAGAAATCATGAATAATTTCCAGTATCGTGTGGTTGAAGACAAAGTTATGTGTATTTTAAATTGGATTGTTTCCCCCACCTAGTGGTCAGACTATATACAGCTCATTGCATTTTCTTCTGTGTCACTCAGACTTCGAAGGGAAATGGACCAAGAGATTGAGCTTTTCGTTATTAATCTTCAAATCTTTCCCTGTAGCACATTTCTTAGTACTGTTTTAAAATGAATTAGAATTCTCTCCGCGGAACCGGCCCTTCAGACGAAAACAGAAGCAGCGGCTGAATTTTTATATACAAAACACACCTCGTGGTTATAAATAGGAATAAGACAGGAAAGGTGAGGTAATGAGAAGTACTCCAGAATGGGAAGTGACTCAGGCTAGAAAAGGAAAGGGCAAAGTGTCCTTCCCCTAAGTCCCTCCAGTTAGTAGAGGGAGAGAATGTACCAGCGTAATCTTGTAATTAACCACAAGGGCTTCGAACTTTCCAGAACTTGAAACTTGGCACATCAGCAGGCCACTGCCAGATAGCCTTACCTAACTCCATTTGGAAATGTTTTGGTTTAGGTGAGTCATAATTTTGAAATTTCTCGTAGGTTAAGGACAGAAAGATAGACGTGTTCCGGAGTGAGGGGCTCATTCCTGCTAAGGGCGGGTATAAAGCAGTTTCAGGTGTCGCTGAGATCACCTCTTCCTTCCAAAAAAGACCCGGCAATAAAGGCTAAAAGCTAAACTTAGGAAGAGCGAGTCCAGCATAAGAAAGCAACAGTCTTACATCTTTCAATGTTAGGAGATAGAACCCCATTAGCTTTGTTCGTTTGCTTGCTTGCTTGCTTGTTTGCTTGGTTTTACCTACCTGGGAATTGAACCAGGGCCTCATACACATGGACAAGCACCCTGTCACTGAGCTACAGCTCCCCCCACCCTAATAGCTTTCCAACACGACAGGCTTACTGTTAAATGGACTTCATTCAGTACCGTGGCTGAAAACAAAGAACTGTGGTGAAAGCCAGCTCCACTGATAAGCTTGCTGCTGTTTCTCCTCCTTTGCCCCTCCCTCTGCTGGGTTGTCTATGTTGTTGGTTGTGACTAGTTCCATTGTTCTCTTCTGTGTCTGTCTGTGGGGTTTTTCTCTAGGCCTTGAGCACTGAGCAGTTGGTGGCAGCTGGACTTGGGGTTGTTAGGACATTTGCACCTATTTCTTATCCTCATCCTTGTCCATTTTATTCTCCGCCGTCACTGCTATTGTGGTCACTAATTCATACTTATTATCCTAACATGATATATGGCATAAGCTCAGACCTATATAAAATGGCATTAAATTTTATGTGGCATAATATTGAGTATGTGTGTGCAAACAACATTTTCTAGGTAAGAAATGCTTTGCATGAATGTGCTAGGATAATACCCTTTATTATTATCATTTAATTATTATCTATCGAGATGGTTTAGAAAGTAGACCAGTGGGTTGTTTGCTTGTTTTAATATCCTTTTACACAAGTAGCAATAATCCATATAATAATCATATAATTTTGATGATAAAAGTTACTTAGGATCACTGGTAGAGAGATAACCACTCTGTCACAGTCAGAAGCAACAAAGAGTAGGCTTGTAGCTGGGGAACAACCAGAGGACATCGTGTCAAGGGGGTCAGGGGATACAGCAGGAGATGACAAGAAGCCAGAATACCCAGAATACCCGTGTGCGGCTGGCCCGACCGGTAATGTGTTTACTAGGACAAACCTGCCACCTAAGTTCAGTCTCCTGGAATCTACAAAAAGGTGGAAGGAGGGACCCAACCCCTGAGCATTGTTTTCTGAGCTCCACTCACGTGTTCAGGCACACACACACACAATGAACAGTTTTAAAAAACAAACTTTCTAAGAACCAGGGTGAAGGGAAGCATGGGCTAAGCATAGTGAAAGAGGAGAAACAGAGAGTACCCAGCGTAAGAATTCTGTATCAACAGGAAAGGAGAAGATGTGAGAAGCAGAAATAACCCCAGGCATGATGGTACACACCTGTAATCCCAGCACTTGGGAGGATTGAGAGTTCAAGGCCTCTAGGGAGAGCTACCTGGGGAGAGCTTGTGTCAAAGAAGATAGGGATCCCAGGGAGTGAGAGGCAGGGAGGGAGGAGAGGGATTCCAGAAGTAGGGCAGTGGGAGAACAGAACTGATTGCACAAGACCTGTGCCCTGCTTAGAGCTAGTATAAATATGGTAAGATCTATTTAAGTATATGGAAAACAGAGACAGAAATATAATGGGCCCAGTCTTTCCTACCCACTTCAAGAGTGGTTTATAACATGTTTATAAACATGTCGTCCTGTTTCCTGCACCTTCATCGCTTCCCTTTCTTGTGCTATCCTGAAACTACAAACATTATCTTATTTCACTCAGAAACATTTCATTAGATAGCCCCCCAAATGAGACCTTGTGTGTTAGTATAAAATATCAACTGGGTCATCAGAATGACCCAGGCCTCTAATCCCAGTACTCAAGAAGATTTGGCGACAGGGAGGTTACTAGGTCAAGGCCACTGGAGTTGTTATATAGTGAAACTTCATCAAAAATAAAAGTTTCAAACACATTGTATATGTGTGCTTTAAGTTTGATTAAGTGCTCACAGCTTTCTTTGGTAATTCATGTTCATAATTCTCTTTAACGTGGAGGTTTTCCCACTACCTTTTATTCCTTGCAGTGTGTTTGTTGAGGTCATCAAGTTGTTTGCAGACAGTATGATTAGCCTTGTCTGGGTTTTGTTTTCTGACTGTCCCAGTAGTGTATTTTCATATTCTCTCCTGAAGATTGGTAATTGGAAACAAGGTGACTTGATTGCATTAGGGTTCTTTTTTTTTTTCATTGTGTTTGATTTGGGGTTTGGGGTGAAACTTGACTATAGTGCATTCTTTTCTTGAGACTTACCTTTAGTTCATGTGTGTGAGTGTTTGGCCTGCACATATGTATGTGTACCACGTGTGTGCCAGGTGTCTACTGAGGCCAGAATAGGGTCTCAGGTCCCCCAGAACTGAAGTTACAGCTTGTCACACACAAGGGTGTGCAAAACAAGGGAGACTCCTCTGCAAAGGCAGCAGGTGCTCTTAACTGCTGAGCCATCTCTGTAGCTGCATGGTGTTCTTTTAACAGATGCTTCTAACAAACATTTGACTCTCTATAGCAGAGTAGAAATACGACTCTTTGGGAAACAGGACAAACAGCAAGGCATGGAAGCACACCAAGCATATTTTTTAGGCCAATTTCGCACCCTATCTTTACATCACTGAAAGGAAATGAATGAAAACTAAGATTAAAAAAATTATATTAAAAGAAAATAATTTCTTAAGTCAGAAACACACCTACTGAATGTGTTTTATGAACAAAGTGACAGAGAAGAGAAAGAGAGAGAGAGAGAGACAGAGAGAGAGAAGGATTGGGGGTGACATGTTTGTCTTCTTGTGTCATTGCATCATGTTATGTTAACATATAATGTTAATGATCACATTAGCAAAGGTTGTAGGCAAGGCTTACAAGGTGGGGGATGAGGAAAAGCACTTCCAACAGTAGAAGAGGGGATGGAGCTTCTACTAAAGATGGTGTTCTTCCAGTGAGCCTGAGAGAAGGGAGAGATGGAGGAAGGAAGGACTCATGGGGCCTACTAACTATAGAAAACTGGCAGATGTTGATGATTAGTTTCTATGGAGCTGAAGAAGAGGAAGAAACAACGGATGACTTGAAGCTTCAGTGGGATGTATGGATGATGGTGCTGTTCCTTGGTGTAGGAAAACTACTTAGGAGAGCGGGCTTAGGCTGCAGGGCTTCAGCAACTGGCTGAAGGACTTCCAAGCTAGAGTAGGGGAGGGGGGAGTTCCAGGTACGAGACCACTGAGGTACAGTCATGTCTCTGATACTCAGTAGAAAGACCTGGCTTAGATAGAGATTTCACCATGGATATGACCAATGTTGAGCTATTACAGGGTGTTGTAAGAACTTATGGACTCAGTCACAAACAAATGTAGAGTAAGAGGAAATGAAGAAAGTCAAAACATAGAGACAAAAAGCATCATTGCTTACAGGGGAAACTACAAGAACATAAAGTCACAACGGAAACTGTAGGACAGTGACCGGAGGGACAACAAGTAGGTCAGGAGGTGTTTCCTATGAAAACAAAGAAGATGCAAGAATGGCAAAATGGCCATTAAGGTGAAGAGCTATATAACAACTCTCATGAACCTGATATTTGGGAGTTTTTAGAGAACTTCTCATGAAAACATGGCAATACAAGACATAATATCAATGAAGAAAATTGGAAAGGATAAGAAGTAGAGCCAGTGAATGGAGGCTTTTTCCTTAATCTGTGGGAAAAAGGATTATCTTGTGTCAATGTGGAAGATTTGGACAGGCAATTGTTGTGGGACAAAACTTTTCCTGAGGAGACACTATACACGTGTCTCTCCCTAGATAAGGAACCCAAGAGAGACCAAACTATAAATACCCTCAAAGTCCAACGTGGTGAACCAATGTATTTTATTGGGTTTCTTAGAGGAATATGCATGAGGGGTTACTTACAGGAGCAGAAATGATTCAAAGACCAAAGCCTACCCCAGCATGGAAGACAGCTCCCCAAAGCTGGGAACCCAGAGGACACTGCACAGCCTGCAGGTAGCTCCGCAGATGAAAAATGTCTTCTTTGCAGCTTGGCATGTTTCCTCTGGGGGAATGGGGGTGAATTTAGTCAGTGTCAGGGACTTCCTGAATCGATGGTGGTGACTTGCTTTCGTGCGGGATAGAATGTTTCAGAATGTGTCAATCTCTGAGGACCTGTTAGACAACAGCAAGAAAAAGTCTTCGTCTTATTACGGGTAGCAGCAACTTGCACTGAAGGAGAAAACCAAGAGTGATTATCTTTAGGTGTGAGGATGAAGAAAGGAGAAGAGTATAACTACCATGACAACACACGGAAAAGGGAGCTAGTGGAAGACGCAAAACTTCTAAGAAGGTGGATGTAACAGGATATAGGTAGAGAAAATGGTGGGCTGAAGGTAAGCATAGCTCAGCTACAGATACGTTTGTGTCCTGAGGGGATATATCTCCATAGAAATCATTTTTTCAGTTACTTCTCTTTCATCAGTTCTGATTTCCTAGGAGAGAAGATGAGATCATTTTTGAAGAAAAGCGGGCAAGGTTTTGAATGGTATCAAAAAGGATGAGTCAAGAAAGGTGGGCTAGGAAGAAGAGCAAATGAGATCATTAGTTGGGGAGCTGAGATTGGAAACCAGTTACTTGTAATGCCTGGAGTAAGAGCGGTTGACTGTTTTCTACACATTTACTCACTGGTCTCAGGAATGGGGCGCATAGCTGGCTACATAACTTTCTGAGACCTTGTGAGTCCCATGTACCGATGCTGCTATTAAGCAGAGCTGGGGTAAGCACTGGAGAGGAAGGACACACATGGAGTTCAAGCATTTGATGGAAGTGAAGCTGGTGTAATCTATTTCGGAAGGTGGATTAAGTCAGGGGTAGGAGTAAATTCTTCCTGAGTGTGTGCCAGAGAACCAATGAAATGCTGGCAGACTCCCCGTGTTGAGTAACTGACTACAAATGGGCCTGTTAGTCCCCAAAAGCAATGAACCCATTGAATGTGTCCACTGTGAATAATAGATGGTGCCAGTGAGCAGTGGGTGGCACACACCTTTAGTCCCAGCACGTGGAAGGCTGAGGGAGGCAGATGTCAGTGGGTTCAAGGCCAGTCTGGTCTAAAAAGTGGATCCCAGGACAGGACAGTCAGAACTCTTACAGAGACACCCTGTCTTGAAAAACAAAAACAAAACAAAACAAAACAGAAACAAACAATAAAGAAAGAATGGACGGTGCCGAGCTTGAGTTTCCTAGTACTCCTCTTTTCTTTTAAAATCCACAGTAACAGCATAAACACAATACTAAAACCTACTCCAGTGATGCATGAATTTTAAGTCAGAGCAAAAATTAATAAGAAAACAATAATTCAATCGCTTTCCTTTTTACATTTTTTTATTTTTGAGATTACATTATAATTACAACATCTACTGCTTCCTCTGAACCTTCCTGAACAACCTTCCTTGCTCTCTTTCAGACTCGTGGACTCTTTCTTCATCAATCGCTTTACATGCATATGTCTATGTATGTTTTCATTTGTAAAATGAGCAACAGTGTCTACTTTGTTCTCACCTTTTTTCCTTTCTTGTTTTCAGAAATACTATAAGTGAAGAAAATCAAGATGGTGTCATGCACTCTGATGGTAAGGGGTAACTTTTTTCAAAAAAAAAAAATCTGAGCTGCATGTTTGAATTAATCAAATGTCATGGAATCATTTATGGCATTACCATCCCTTGTTTTATTTATGTCCCTAAAATCCTCATGACTCATTACCTTCTTTATCTCACTATAAGCAAACATCCTAAAATACTAATGTGTGTTTGCACATATTCTTCTCATGTGTTTGTGTGTGTGTATGTGTGTGTGTGTGTGCGATTTATATAAAAAACTATGTTATAGGTTTTCTTTTGAGAATACTCGGCATAAGGTTTTCCCCAGCCTCTCCCCTCATTGCTGGGTCCACATTTAGTCTCTTGTCACTAAGTACTGAAGGGGAACCTCTCACAGAGGGGGGCTTCCTCCTGGACCCTAGATTAGGTACAGACCACACCCAAGCACCTATTTTCACGGAGATCCTTTATTAAGCGAGAAAGAAAAGTTGAAGTGGCTGTTTTCTGACTCAGGCAGAAAACAGCAGCTAATAACCTTGCAGGTGACATTTTTAAGAGGAGGAAAAAGGAGAACCTGTTTTAGAATGGACTAGGATAGGGTGGTAAAGAAGATAGGGAATCAAGGAGGAGGAGAAGAGGCTTTGGGGGCTGCTGTTTGCTGGCTAGCTCACCACAGCTTGTTCAGCCTGCTTTCTTATAGAAGAACCCTCATGACTATCACGGTCCACCAATGGTACCACCCACAATGGGCGGGGTCCGCCACCATCAATCACCAATTAAGAAAATGCCCTACAGGCTTCCCTACAGCCTGATCTTATGGAGGTGTTTTCTTAATTGAGGTTCCTGCCTCTCAAATGACTCTAGCCTGGATCAAACTGGCATAAAACTAGCCAGCACTGTCCCTGAACTCTCTTTCCAATTCCCTTCTCCTATCTATGTGTTTTATTATGATTGCTCTTAATATTACTGACTTATTAATTACAGCATTATGTCTTGATATCTGATAGAATGTATATCACACTAAACTCGAGCAGTCTTTTTCTTAACTTTGTCACCTTGATTTGTTTGATACATGAAAGCAAATCCTAGAGAAAGAATGAGCCAAAAAGTATGGATAATTTGTGACTTTTTTTTTCTCTTATACACTTCACACAAGCACATACATCAAATGCACTATGCTTTATGTACAGCAGTAAAACGTAGTATAATTGTTTTTGACTTTGGCATTATCTTGTGAAAATTAATAAAATAATTTTGTAATTAAATTACAAGTGTTAAAACCACCAAGTATCTAAGGCACATTTTTGTGCCTTAAAGTGTAAGTTCTGTCATACTTTTAACTGATATGAGTATTTTATCTAATGGCCACATGTTGAAGTACTTCTTAATTACAATGTATTTTTTTTTAATCCTGTAGGTCCTGGAACTCTAGAAGAGGTCAGATATTTTTATTTCTCTTTTTCTATTGCTAAAATTGGAGCATTTAACAATTATTATGACTCACTTTCTATTGTTATCAACAGACAAATAAAAAGTTTTACAAGTATCAACGGTATTTTTCCATTACTAACCTTACTTAATTGGAATCCTTGAAACATTATATACCAGTCAGTATGCTGGCTCATGGTAGTGTAATGATGATTTCTGTCTGACTGCACAGCTAATGACTGAGCAAGATAGAGAATGAAACCTCCTTTGTTTGTTCCTAAGTATCTCACAATTCAAAAAAGAGAGAGGGAGAGAGAGAGAGAGAGAGAGAGAGAGAGAGAGAGAGAGAGAGAGAGAAGGAAAGAAGAAAGGAAGAAAGGAGAGAAAAAGAAAATTTCAAATAAACCAATTTAGGCTCAAATTCTATAAACTCATAAACATTTATTTTAAAAATAAGCTGTCAGTGAAATGCATGTATGATCTTTTGCAATAATCAAAGTAATAATTATCTGTCTTTCTTGCCAGGAACAAGAGAGTGAAGGAGAAACATACGAAGACATGTATGCATTACATTTGTTACCATAAGATTTTTTTCCTAAGATGAATACAACATTTTATAAGAGGGAGCATGGCTGTGCACAAGCACTAGGAAGAAAAGGCTTTATTTACATGTGTGATTGTAATCGCAAATGGAAGTTTCGTCTTGCCTGGTCCTGCAGCCATTTAGCCCCAAAGAAACACACAGAGGCTTATATTGATTATAAACTGTTTGGCCTTTTAGCTCAGGCTTATTACTAACTACTGCTTACAACTTAAATTAACCCAAAATTCTTATCTATGTTTAGTCAGATGGCTTGGTACCTTTTCTCAGTAAAGTATTTTCATCTTGCTTCCTCTGCCTGGTTGGTGACTGCATCTCAGCCTTTATTCTTCCCAGAATTCTCTTAGTCTGGTTGCCTTGCCTATACTTCCTGCCTGGCTATTGGCCAATCCGTGTTTTATTAAACAAATATGGGTGACAAATCTTTGCAGTTTACAAAGCATTATCCCACATGTAATGACATCCCTTATTTCACTATGGAGGACTAAAATTGATTTACCTCTCCACGCTACATAGGACTCTGGTGGCAAACTGCCACGTGAGACCTGCAAGCTGCTTGAGAGACAGTCAGGGACTAGACTCAAGAATTTGTATTTCCCCCTCTCAGTATCCTGAGGAAATGGATTCATTGTGTATGGTACCTTCTTCACTCAGACACAGAGGTACTGTGGGCTGTCGTTAGCATCCAGATGCCCAAGGTTCTAATCTGTTGGATAGATATGAAAAATGACTCCATGACTCCATAATAGAGTTCAAAAGAGACTGAGAAATTCCTTGGAAATTGTGTGAAAATAGGAGTTATCTTATTCAATCAAATCTTGAGCTCAGGTGTCTTAATTTTCTCTACCTAATTATTCAACCAGTTCTAACTAATCGCTAAATCAAAATTAATGTGAGTGCTTGTGAGCACATGCTCATGCATGTCCATGGAAATGAGAGTGAGAGAGGTCAACAGGCCATGAGGATGGGAATGGGGCTTCCTGATTAGTGCCTTCCCTATGGTACACATTGCAGGGGGGAGGAGCTGGGGCTGCCAGTGAATGTATCTGTGACTGAGAGCTTCCTGCTGGCTATACACATCTCGCATCTCACACACCTGGAATATTCACATCTTTAGCTTGTTGCCCCCACCTCCTCTTTAGAGACATTCTTCTGTAGTAGGTAGAAGTGGTTCCTGACCTACAGACACCTGCTCATTGTAGCCACAACTTAGCAATTTCTATTCACAGAGAATCGTCCAAAGAACGAGACAAGAAACGGGAAAAAGAGGAAAAGAAAAGGTTAGAGCTAGAACGGAAGGAACAGAAAGAAAAAGAGAAGAAGGAACAAGAACTAAAGAAGAAATTTAAGGTAAGAGCTCACTTGCTGAAGAGGACTGTGATAGCATCATTTGAAAGATTTTTGTAACATTAAAAGAAAATTTACTAAGTTAGAGAGTTTTTTAATCATTGTTTTGAAATAGTGCTTTTTGTTCAATACACCACCTTCTCTCTACCATCAAAAGTGAAACAGGACAAAAAATCCAAATAAAATTTAACTAGTTTATAATAGGCGGGTATGCAGGGATTTTATGTTGATTGAGGAAATGAGTACCTGATTACTGTGTGCCATGCATCTAGAACCACAGACATAGATGTTCCAATGGCGCATCACATAGTAGAGCAATGAACACAGTGTTCCTGGATGAACTACATTTCCTTGGAGCTACTAGAGATGCCGGCATCTGAATCTGAACTACACGTTTGCCTTTAAGCCCCATACTTACTGATTTCTAAGAGCTCCTGTCTCCCATGCCGCTTTAAATGTCAAAATTTCCAACCTCTATCTTCTCCGATTTCTGGTAATTTTGTCACCTCTATTGCCACTACCACTGTGCTTCGTGCATGATTAAACTTTCTTAGTAACACCATATTTGATGGCATAATCCATCTGGTGTGTTCTGGTGCCTGCCTCTGAAGTATTTGGGGTGCTGATCTGAATTACAAAACTCGTCTTCACTTTTAAAGAAATTCATATCATTTTATTGAAATAGTTACTTCTTTAAATATTTATTTTACTAGAGGATTTAATGCATGGAATTACAAAATATGACTCATGCCTAACTTCCCAGTACATTTGTTATGTTAAAACAAAAGTTCAACAGCATGATGCAAGGAAAACATCCAGCTTGGAGTCATTTGGATCAACGTGGATTCCAATCCCAGCTGCACATACAAGCTCTGTGCTCTTGGACTCACTACTTATCTCTTCCGAGGTTCAGATTCTTAGTCTTTGGAGTGAGAATAAGTGACATTTTCTATAGTTTGTTATGGGATTCAATGAAATATTATATAAAAGCCACTATATCTACTATGAATTTTCACAGTTTTTGAGAAAAAAAAAAGCTTTTTTTAAGTACAAGCAAAGTTATGATTTCAATGTGAAAACTAAAACATTTTACTCACGCAGAATGCGTGACTTTCAGGATGTATATTCTTCAAGTAAAAATTAATTTAATTCATATATAGAGATATATAGTACTTTTCATGCAATATTGTTCATAGTTTTCAAGGATTTGAGATTAATTTGGAAAAATAAGTAATACAGTGTTTCACACATTCATTCAAATAATATTGCTAATCACTAAAACAGAATGTAGAAGTCATATCAACAGGTAGGAACTCAAGCATTGTCAAGTCTGGGACCTTATAAGCTATATCCCACCCAGGTGCTGATAGACACTAGAGTTTGTGAAGTGTGAGAGTCCATCAAAATCATAGCACATCGTAATTCAACTTAGACTTTTCTTTTTCTTTCTTTTTGCTGGCATATCCATGTTTATTGACTACTAACACAAATTCAACATAATTAAGAAATTCTGCTGAAAAACTGACATGGTGATATGTCTTTCACTGATGTAGTAAGAAAATGCCAGCATGTAACCAGTTCACATTCTGAACATTGTATGGATTCAAGTCCAGTGCAGCTGCAGAAGGTCTGTAATTCAAATATTCAAATTATTGTTCACAAACAGAAGCCAACTAGAATAAATCCAGCTCAACCCAAAACCTTTCTACTTGGGTCTGCTTTTACTAATAAATCCCGTAACTGATATGGTAGTTGGCTATCAACGTAAGCTTTAAAAATGCTTTTGATGGTACATACTTAATATGTCACAAATTGATGACAACATAGACTCAACAAAACAGTTTCTCCCCCAAAATATCGCAATCCATATATTTATTTATCAAAAGATGAAAGACACCAGTTTAGGAAGAGAACGTTCACATCTAGGGGCTCATGCTTAAGACATATTATACTGCTATTAATAAACCACCATGCTATCCAGAATATTAGTTGCAAAAACATTGCCTAGTATTTGTGTGTTTTTGAAGCTATTTCTAAAATGTTATCTTATTTGTAGCAGATAGTATTTACGACAGGTTTATATTGAGCAAATGAAAGTACTGAAGGAAGGAAGGAACAGATGGACAGATGTAAGAAAGGGTGGGCTAGTGTACGTAAGTACGTACATGGTGCCCTTTGATTAGATGTTTTCTCCGGGGTGCTTATGTTCATCAGATCTTTGCCACTCTCTCATGATCCACAGATATATGTTCTCCTGTTCTTTGTTGGTCTTGTTGCACCTCTGTGATTTTCCCCTGACTCTTTCACCAGGAATGACAGTTGTGGGATTATTGTCTTTCACAATTGTATTTCTTAGTGGTTTTCTGTTATGCTTTTCCGTCATCTTGTAGCTAACAGGCCCCATTCAAGTCATCCATCATGCAAAAGCTTGTTGTGATGTCAAAGGAGGAAAGAATGAGCTGAGCTTCAAACAAGGGGAGGACATTGAAATAATTCGCATCACAGACAACCCAGAAGGAAAATGGCTGGGCAGAACTGCCCGGGGGTCATGTGAGTGCACCTTCTCCTGAGCCTTCAATGCTTCAAGGGCTGGTCTTCTCTCTCTCTCTCTCTCTCTCTCTCTCTCTCTGCTATTTCTGTATTAGTTTGGTTAGTTCTTTGAGAATTTCATATAACATATTTTTAGCATATTCATCTTCCCTCCCCCACCTCTTCCTAGATTCAACCCCTCTTTCCTTTTCAACCAACTTTGTGTTATTTTGTTTCCTTTTTCTTTTCTCACCAATTCCAATTTACACTACCCAAATATTCTTTAATGTGTGGCCTTTCTCTGGAGTGTGGTCTATACCAGGGGCCATAAGCTTGGGGAAAACTGACTCTTCCTTCCCCAACAACTAACAACGATTAGCTGCTTCTTGGTCGAGGGGTGGAACTTCACGCCTAACTCCTGACTCATGCTGGGATTTGAGCTGGCCGGGTCTTGACAGGTCTGGTGAACTCTGTCGTAGCTGCTGTGAGTTACTATGTACAGCTGCCCTGCTGTGTCCAGAGGACAGTTTCCTTGTAATCATCCACCACTTCCAGCTCTTACACTCCTTCTGCTCCCCTTCTGTAAGATCCCTGAACCTTTGGAGGACACCCACCACCAAAGGCACCTCATTAAACACTAAAAAGATGTCTTCGCTTGCAATCTTGGCTTACAGACCTCTGCATAGCCACAAGTTTTATGTGCTCTGTCAGAGGCTTACTCTATGGTACTTTTAAGTGAGCCAAGAATCAATTTGAAGATTCTATAGTGATTGGCATAACACATTTCTTCTAACGGAAGTGGAGAACTTAATGGCCTTCATTTCCGATTTTTCTCTCTCTACTTACTCAGTAGCATGTTCCTAACGTGAGGCATGTGGGTCTGAAAGGCTTTTGGATTAATGTTAATCCAAAAGGAACATATGGCTAGGCAGATCACAGGCTCTCGAAGAGAACACGAGTGTGCAAGCACATAGCCTGTGAACCAAACCCAGAGTTTTGGGCATTTGCGGCTCCATTCCCACCCCTAAAGAGACACATGAAAGAGTAGATGAACAAGTGATACTTAAATTATAACTCTAAAGTGTTTAAGTGCCGATTACCTGGACCCTTTTCCCTTTTGGTAGATGGCTACATTAAAACGACAGCTGTGGAGATTGACTACGACTCTCTGAAGCGGAAGAAGAACACTCTCAATGCTGTTCCATCGAGACTTGTTGAAGATGACCAAGAAGTCTACGACGATGTGGCTGAGCAGGACGCTCCCAACAGGTGTGTGACACACAGACTGTAAGCTGATCACTGTCCCCTTGCCAGACACCATGTATTTCAAGCCAATTTTACCTTCCATGTCACCGAATGCTCTCAATCGCTACACTAAATCACCATGTACGACAACCCTTGCTTGAGTGGAAGGCTACGGGAAACTCCATTGTCTTTTAATTTACTTGTTGGTGACATGTATCTCATTAACTTGATACATAATGGGCTGTATAATTGTGTTAAACATGTTGTCTACTACAAAGCATTTTTAGAATATTTATTTATGATTTGTACTTAGGGACATGTCTAAATAAGTATGATTCGGGAATCTATGGAGTAGACGATACAAAGTGTAGTTCCCTTCTTTTCACCCTTCAATCTCTGTGTCTAAATGCATTTCCTGTCATTGCTTGAAAATGTAACAGGAAAAGAACGGCCTCCCCTCCATTCCTACTCCAGTATAGTCCTTAAAAGTCAAATGTCAGTCCACCACGATCCCTAGATAATGATTAAAGGTCCACTTTCCAGTATCTGTTTTCTCAACTACATTATAGCGCCATTTCCTCCTACAAAAATAAGCACACTTTTATAGAGCAGAGGAACAGAAACAGAACATCATGATTAGAGAAGGAAACAGGGCATCTTCTCCCTCGTGCCCATTATTGGTTTCTCATGACTAGACTGGAATACCTGAGACCTTGGGCTTATAAAGAGGAAAGGTTTATGGATCACGTGATCTGTAAGTTATAGTCTGAGATCAAGCCAAGTGCACACACTACATACAAATACAAATAAATTCATGCTATAGATGAAATGAGCAAATGGTAACTCTGCTCCTAGCATATGACATTCTCGAGGCATTGGATATGAGACTCTCCAAGAGGAAACACATTCCCTAGGAACATCAGCCACCCAGAATGCACTTGATTCTAAGTATTGCCTCATGCGCGGATGCGGCAGGGAAAATAGAAATGAAGATGAAAAGTGGAGAGGGTGCATCAGCTTCTCCACAAATCAACTTCTCGAGTGTGGTGCACCAAGCTTTTCTACAAAGTTCTTTTGACAACAGTATGCTTTTATTTCTAAGTTGACCAAAGATATGCATCAGGCTAATTTCTCCCACTAGCCTGTAAAAGGAATGTAAAGATTGGTACTATTATATGGTTGTCCTGTATGTTGATGATGTCAAACTTACTGCTGTTGCTGGCACTTTACCCAAAGGTCAAAATGGGATTGGGGTTGTAGCTAGGTTCAAAAAGGGCTAAGCCCTTGGAGTCCTGGCTTCTTTCCCGCAAGATGGTAGAACTGGACAAATAGACAATGTCTAGGTTTTCCCAGTGCCCACGCTTGGCTCTCACATGACTCACACAGGAGATACGGGGCAGAACACATAACACTAGATGCTAAAACAGAAAAAGTTCTATTAGGGAAATAAGTTTTTTTTTTAAAAAAAAAAAGGTTATCTGGAATTAGAGAAGTAGGGAACACATCTTATAAAAGTTCCATCAAGGTCACAGCTTAAAAGTTTTTTCATAAAATAAGATATAATGATGCTAGATTAAGAGTTAGATACTGTGGTTCTAAGATGCTGAAGAGAGTTGAATTAAAGGCAATAATAATTGTCCTAATTGACTCCTAAAATAACACACAGTAGTTTTTAAAGTAATTTTAAATTTAATGTGTAATTACTGAAAATTGCTTCTTGGGAAGTTTATTAAAAGCACGCGGCATAATTGCTGTGAACTATAGTACCCTAACTCATTGGTTCTTGCTGGTTGTATATTGGCTATGTTATATTGCCTTGTCGTGATGCATCTACTACAATGAACGTCCTTGCCCTTCAAAGGTTTCATCCAAGTTTTAAAAAGAATGTTAACGTATACAGTCGTCTCAGTTTTTTAATTTCCCTTCGTGAAAACTGAACAATTCATACATGTATTATTTCTGCTTTGTTTTCAGTCATGGTCAGAGCGGAAGCGGAGGTAAGACAAAAGCTTTCTATGTTTGTGGTCTTGAACATGTTTGAGTATGTTCATGCAAACACACTATTTGGCTAACAGTAAGAGGGATTTTTTTATATTTCTAGACATAAAGGATTTTAAATTCAATTTTATTGCTCTATATCCATTGTACATGGTACTGATTTCTATAAAATATTTTTGTACAAGTATATATAATATATATATATATATATATAGTGAACTTGATCATATTTCCCCAACCTTCACCTTTCCTCCTCTTTCTCTCCCCACCCCTTGGTCACCTTTGTTCCCCTAGACAGTTTCTCTTCTGCTTTCTTTTCATACACACATATATGATCTTATGTAGCTATATAAAACCTAAGAACCAGAAATGAAAGAACTAGTCGGATTTTTTTTTAAGATTTATTTATTATGTATAGTGTTCCGTATGTATGTATGTATGCCTGCATGCCAGAAGAGGGCACCAGATCTCGTTACGGATGGTTGTGAGCCACCATGTGGTTGCTAGGAAATGAACTCAGGACCTCTGGAAGGGCAGCCCACAGTGCTCTTAACCCCTGAGCCATCTCTCCAGACCGAATTAGTGAGATTTTAATGTGGAAAAAGGATTGACCAGGAGTCTACAAGCCAGATTCCAGTCCTGGTCACCAAGTGGCTGTGAGGCAGTCACTTCTGTCTTCCGGGTTTGCCACTGATCCTAGCGTGACTCCACTCCCAGTGTGCCTGGGATAGTCTTGGTTTCTGCAGGCTGTCTGAGCACAGTTGAAAATAAATAATCCCCCTTACTTCCAGAACTCTCGTGGTCTAGACGGCGGACTGTATAGCTACCTTGGTGATGCCTGCTAAAGACACAAGGCAGCAAAACCAAAAGCTCAAATTCTCACACCGAAAATTACATTTCAAGGTCATTTTCCTGCACGTAAAAGGTTGCCAACAAATATGTGTTGATATCACAAAGTTCCAAAGAGAGAAGCATAACAAATGAAACAAGAAGGGGTTTTAGTCTACTATATATGTACTAAAATGTGACCTCTCTTTGCGGAGTTTCAGTTACTCTTTGTGTTTGTCAAGTCATCGTCCATTCTATTGATCTTTACCAGCGATAAAGATCAGTCTTTTTGTCAACATCCGCTCACTGTTAGCTGAATTTTTCTAACTGCCTCCTCACTTCTCTTTTTTCATGAATTTGACTTCCTATTCTGTTTTATAGATTCTACTAATTCTCACACATTCGTTTTACATAAAGTCCAGAGTACCCATCACCATCACTCATTTCATTATTATAGTTTTGGCCCTAAAATGTTTTAAAATAATCTATAAAGCAACTGAATTATTACCCATGTGATGCTGCGAAATTTTAAACTTTCCTACTGAAACGAATAATATAAAAGCATCCTGCTATCTGCATTCAGATAGGGGAGAATTAGTAGCAAAACCAGAGTGACATATATTTGAACGAATTGAGAAACTGACAAAAGGTTTCCTCCCTCATCCAAATGAAGGTATGTTCCCACCGCCACCAGATGATGACATTTATGATGGGATAGACGAGGAAGATGCTAATGATGGGTAAGGATAATCACTGAATTGTCTTTTTTTTCTTGCAAACTGTTACATCTATGGAAATCTAGTGTTCATTTCCAGATAGAATTAAAAAGTTGAAATTATTCCTTTTAGTCAGTTCTAAAATTGACAGTAAGGGTAAATCAAGAATGATAATTGTATCACACTATAAATGAAATGGTAGATTGGGGAGAAAACTCAATTATGTAGAAAAAGATGAAATGAAAAGAGGGCAAATTACAAGTGTTGTGAATGTTTTTACAAACATTTTCCAATCATTTATCTATTAATCAATCATTTACTTTCACAACTATCTCTGGAGTTTGTCAGTTACATGCCTAGAATGTTTTCTGCATAATAACATAAGTCTAGCACGAATGTCAGGGCTCACACCTGTAATTCTAGCACTCTAGCGGTTTAGACATAAGGATCACATCAACCCGGGAGTTCAAGACCAGTCTGAGCTGGTCAATAAACCCCAAACTAACCTGGGCTGCAGGGTGAGATCCTGTTACAAGTTAATTGAGACCACTTGCTATCTATGGTATTGAATAGCTAATCCTTTGCTTAATATTAAGTATCTTTATTTTGTAATAATAATTTTTAAAAAATCCTTTAAGTTAAATTTTCTTTACATTTTAAAATAGAGTATTTAAGATGTAGTAATTATTTTACTTTCATCACAAGTAATAGCAAGTAGACATTTTAAACTTAATTCTATCTGACTTGACCTAGCTTTACGGTTTAGGAACTTAGTTAGGTAAATCTTACTGGATAAGTAAAAAATGGCCCGCCTGATGAAAGAAATATTCACTCACCAGAATTTATACTTAGCAGCACCAAATTATTGGCTACGATGACCTACTTACTGGTCAGCATAGTGTAATTATTTAAACTCTGAATGTCCGCACAATGTCTTCGTGGTCGGCTGACTATCACATTCTGCTCGATGCCTGATGCTCCAAAGACCCATGCTGCAGGGCGAAGAGAAGACCAGCACGTGGTCCTGGGGGATTTTGAAGATGCTAAAGGGAAAGGAGGACAGGAAGAAAAGTGTCCGAGAGAAACCTAAAGTCTCTGAGTCAGACAGTAATGAAGGTTCATCGTAAGAGTCAACTGACCGCCTTCAGTGCACAATAACTACACTAATACCGGTTTAATTGGATGCTACTAATATCCTATAACCAATAAGCACATCCTGATGCCCTGACACCGCTTCACTGTTATTTTCCATTAATTATCTTACATTCATCTCGTAGTGTGTATTAATTACACGAGAGGACCCCGGTTATGCTGAAATTATCATGTGATTCGAAAGATATACTTTACTCTCCTTGCAAATTTGCACAAAGACACACGCATACACACATGCACACACTCATACACACTCAAGCACACACAGTCATTCATGAGCGTGCATGCTACTTAGGATTTCTCCCACCTGTATGACTCTATCTAAAACTTTACTTTTGCAGCCTACATTTTACATTATACTTATTTCTAGTAAAGGTTAATTTGTTAAAATACAGGACATAATTTAGAATTTTTCTCTGACTATAATATTGAAATGTTTATAACCGTTCTACAATAGTGATTTACTATCTTAATGATATACCTATATAGGCTTATTCTCAGCATTTCAATTTTATCTAAATAAGTTTATCTAATACATAAATTTTCTCTCCCCTTCTATCCTCAAAACAGCCCCTCGGTATAAATTCCATGTATATCAATTTGAAGAATCCTAACCGAAAGAGCCTTTTCATTTCGCCTTTTGAATATGTTCATCACATTTCACTGAAATCCTTTTGAGTTGTTTTCACAAACGCATTCTTAATTTTATCTGTTTTGGTAGAGTATCAGAATAGCAGTCAATAAATGGTACACTTGCAATTCTGAGAGTACATAGCAAGAAGTGTTCTCTTGAGCAACGTTGCTCAAATATCACCTTTACCTGGGGTAAAGACATTTTCCGTCCTCTCTTCACATTACCAAACTCTGAGTTGAGGTTATTTGAGTGAATATTCTCATCTTCTACTTTAACCAGTTATTTCTGTGCTATACATGAATCTTTCAGAAGTGTGTTTGTGTGTGTATGCGTGTTTGTGTATGTGTATGGGAATGTGTGTGTGCGTGTGTAGCTGTCATACTTCAGGAAATAATAAAAACAAATATCCTTTTCTGCTACAACTAAATACCACCTAATCTTGGTTCCCTCCCACCCCTCTCCATAGCTCTCACTGCCTGGTTGAAGTATACATTCCTTTCTTGTTCATCATTGTCCAGTTTGGGGTAGATATGTGCATACCAGAGAAATGAGGTCACATGCCAATGACTGCTGTTGATTTTGACTCTGTAACTTCAGTCCTCAATTCAAATAAACAGTCCAGACCTACGGACAGCAGGAGGCTACAAAATACAGAGTCCATGTAATATACTCTGGTGTGAAAATATGCCCAAAGTATAGAGCAAATCTGAAATATTGGTCTAGTGACTGGGTAGCATAAACTGATTGTTTATGTTCTGGATGATTTTTGAGCAACAAAATTACTTCAAAACTAATCTCGGTAAATGCCAATCGATGGTTAGAGACTAGTGGGAAATGAAGGATGAGAAAGGTATGGTGATCACCAGATTAACCATTTCACACCTCTACAATATTGCCTCTCACACTTCTCTCACATGTAAAGGGATTATTTCCAAGGTTCATGTTACTTTGATTTTAACTGTCCTCTCATTTTTGTTTTTATTTTTTTCAGTTTCCCTTCTCCTCCTAAACAACTGGGTATGTAATAAAACCTGTGTGTTTTACAAATTATTTCTTACACCTGAGATAGTGAAGCATTGAAGGTCATCAAACATTGAATGTACCTGCTTTAAGGCCTGACTGCAAATGATAAATATGTCACATTGCATAAGCAATTTCACTCGGGATGATTCCAATGACCCAATAATAGAATAACAGACTCAAAAAATAAACACATAAAAATAAAAATATTCACCTATCAGATACTTTTCATTGTTGTGATAAAACACCACAATATTTCTCCCTGAAGCAGCATGGCCAGGCTCGTCACAGCTGTTGATCAACGTCTGTATTAGTTAGTTTTCTATTACAATGATGATGCACCTTGGTGAAGGCAAGGAGGCTCAAGCAGGAAAACTGAGGGCTGGCACCTTGAGCCTCAAGTAGCAACAGAGAGTGAACTGGCAATGGTGCACATCTTTTCAACTCTCAAAGCCACCTCCAGCGACAAATAGCACCAAGGCCATACCTGCAAAGCCTGCCCAAACAACAGCACTAACTGGGGACCAATTATTCAAATGCTTGTGACCATAAGGTACATCCTGTTCATACCAGCACAGATAGCTTCAAAGTATTGATCTGAAAGCCACTGAGGCATAGTGATAAGAGGTTAGTGATGGACACCAGTGTCAGCTGAGCCCACCCCAATTCAATCCATGCTGAATATACACAGTTCCTGCTTGAAAGTGTGTAAAAACATGCAAAAGACACACAACCAGACACTTTCAGATAGTCTCCCTTTGACTCTTTGGGGGAAAAGGATAACAATGTCTTCTTTGTTCAATTTCTATCATCATTTTGAAAATCCTGCTGAGACAGATCTTTGCAAGATTTTTTTTAAAGTTTCTCTGAATAAAATAAAATGTTGTCTCCAAAAGTATTGAAAGGCTTTTTCAAAAGTTTACAAACTTAAACTAATGTTCTTTTAAGAATACTGCTGGTGGTGGCGCACACCTTTAATCCAAGCACTTGGGAGGCAGAGGCAGATGAATCCTGATGAGTATAAAGACAGCCTGATCTACAGAGTGAGTTCCAGGACAGCCAGTACACAGTGAAACCCTGTTTCAAGAAACGAGAGAGAGAGAATGGGGGGGGGGGGGGATGTCAAGCTGGTGGCGTGGCTCAGTTGGTAGCACTACTTGATCTCCAGCACTTCCATAAGCCAGGAATTGGGACCATTCTAATTCAGTCCACCATACCAGCCATGGCGAGTTTTCTGTCAGTGTTGTTTCTCATCGGTACAATCATACTATCACTGTCAGGTGATAAATTATTATGGAGCAGATCATTAAAAGAAGATGGTGGATGATAGATGATACACACAGCTAGATGGGTAGATGGGGGGGGGGGAGACTGACACAGAGCTATACAGATAGGATCGGCGACATAAAGAATTTCTGCCTACTTTCTGCTGCCAGTGGCCAAGAGAGTTGACTTCTTTGGCCACGGTTTTTAAGTCTCGCCATTCATTCATTGATTAGATCTGTAGGATTTTATAGTCACAGCACTATTCTAGGGTTAGGGTTGTTGTTTTTTTCCCCTCAAATAATGATAGTTGTAATCATATTCACTGGTTTCTATTGTTGCTTTGTTCACTTATGGATTGTAAGATAAGAACGCCCCCCCCCCCCGCTTCCTTCCTATGAGAAGCAGACAATGCCTTTAATGGAAATACGTACAGTCCCTGAGAAATCTCTCACTATCTAGGAAGCAGTCTTTGGGTTTTAATAACATCATTAAATGTTCACATCAAAATTTAAATTAGCGACACTTCAATATTTGGTATTCTGTCTCTTATTAGATGTGGGAGAAGAAGTTTACGACGATGTGGATGCCTCCGACTTCCCTGCTCCACCTGCTGAGATGAGGTCATTAAAATGCTTTGGTTACAATGAAATGTTGACGTGGAGACTACTCAGCAACACTCAACTGGAGTAAAACTCCAGCGCGGTGTGTGTGCCATGTGCGGTCATGTGGTCTCTGCTCCCCTTTGCTCAAGCTCCGCTTATTTCTGAGCACAGCTCCTGAGCACAGCTCTCAGCTCAGAGCTAGGTCTATTAGCAAGTTATCCTTAGCCCCTCCTCTACCCTTCCCTGTCCTTTCTCCTGACCTCAGACACTGGTTCTGCCCCCTGTTCCCTGACTAATCTCTGCTGGTTGCTGGTGACTCACTGCTGTCTGTATTCCCTAATTTACTGGGAATGTATACTTGAGATTCTGTTCACAGTAATTTCATGATTCATCTTCTCTCTTGTGTTTACTCCTTTCCCCAACATTTTTTTCCTTGAATGTACTTCCTTTCTATCTCAGCCCTCATCATTCTTCTTCCCTGTCCTCCATCAATGGTTTCCTTTGTGAAAAACTACAGAATTTGTTGCTTAAAAAGGACTTTCATGTATGTCCTTTGGGATTCTCAAAAGTTTTATGCAAATTTCTTTTCTAAGTAAACAGTGACCACTAACTTCAGTTTATCTGAGGCCTGCATTTAACTTTAAGGTTAAAAGCACATGAAAGTAGTTAATATCAGTTAGCCCCAAAGGAGTGCCCTTTGAAAATTCTTCTGAGGTAGAATACAATGTACTAAAATACTTGCTCATTTTTTAATAGCCGTGTGAAATGACCTGTGTCCAAAAGCTAGGACACTCCAACAGTGCCCTCAAGAAAGAGATGAATGGGGAAAAAATGGTATACTTGATTAGTTAAAGGGCAAAACTTACATTAATAATTTGAGTCATGCCTGCTGAGCTGTACTTAAGAATGCTTGAGAGAACGGCAAGTATTTAGTCTCACCACATTAAGCCAATTTTACTAAACTAGAAACAGTATCAAGATCAGAGAAACTGAAGGCTAAATGTGTCCCTGGTCACAAAATGAAAATCAAGGTCTACAGGCAAAACAAGCAAGACAGATGAAAGAAGGCTTGCCTCCCCTTAGCTGTCTGTGACAGGGAAATCTGTCCTTAGTGAATTGTTCAGCTTAACACTCCTCACCACCAGGACTTTGTGCCTGACCCTGATGGACTTCAATACATTTTTCTGTCTTGTATTACTCTGGAAACATCCCCACATTCCATGAGCTAGCTAGCTCTCCGGGAACCCAGAATCCTATCCTGGCCTTTTTTTTTTTTCCCGAGGAAAACAAACTCCAGCTGATTAAACTTGATCAAAGATGACTTTCCCCCTACCCATTGCTTATTTTCAGAAATTAAAACAATTCTATATTTTAAACACAGTATTCTATTTTGGAATAAGTTATTTTCAAAAATAGCTTGTGAAGCATTTTCAGCATTCATTCTTGCTCTGATCATCCCAGAGAGCTAATCTAGGCCAGCAATTTCACAAGTGCCCAGATCATGAAAGGCAATAGATCCTAGGGATGGACGCAAGACCGGAGGTAGAATGGTCCTCATTCTTCTCACAGTGAACAAGATAAATACTAAAAAAGAAAGAAAAGAATCAAACCAAACATTTTAAATAAGCCTCAAGCAAATCTTTTCTAAATAATCAAAATGAAAATATCAGTGTCACATTTCCACTATTCACAAATATTCTAGTACTTAAAAAAAAATCTTCCTTCTACAGGCAGCCACACTTCTCCTTACTCTGCCTTGAACTTTTAGGTCCCAGTGAGCAATTTAATGAACTCTCCAAGATAAAGCACGACTATAGACTATATTAGCTATTATCTTTAAGATGCTCCCCCATGACCAGCACTTCCTGTCTTCCATGCTGCCTCCATTTATTTCTGTAATATTTCTCTGCCGGAAATCAAGTCTAGGGTGTGCTGTGTGAATGCTCCCCCACTGAACTCCGTCTCCTCTCTTACAGCTCCATTTTAATTAGATGTGAAAATACTAAGTTAGATACATTTTATAAGCCATAAAATCTCAGTTCTTTAAAAAAGCACTTTGATCCTTTTTAGTAAACATTATCTCTGCCATTCAGCTTTCTACAAAGAAAATACACGGGGCTCAAGTACAGGTTTAATCACACGAAACCTTATTCAGTTTTATGATGGGTTCAATATGACCTTTCACTTACAGTTTAAATCGTGTGTATTATTTAATGATGGACCCCTTCTACATGTCAGAAACCTATAATTGATTATAACAATCAGTACTAAATTTAAAACAACATTGAACAAAAAAAATATTATTATATGATGGGCATGGTGGGATATGCCTTTAATCCCAGCATTTGGAAGGCAGAAGCAGATGGCAGATGGATCTCTGTGAGTTTGAGGCCAGCCTGATCTATATAGCAAGTTCCAGTGTTTATTGTAAGACTTTGTCACAAAAAAAAAGAGAAGAAAAAAAAGCAAAAACAAAAAACAAACCATTGAAAATTTTAATGTTAAGAATTAAGTCTCAGACTGGGTGGTGGTGGCACATACCTTTAATCCCAACATTTGGGAGGCAGAGACAGGTGACCTCTATGATTTCGAGACCAGTCTAGTCTACAGAGGAATTTCCAGGACAGCCAAGGTTGCACAGAGAAACCCTGTCGCAAAAAAACAAAACAAAACAAAACAAAAAAAGAGAATTAAGTCTCTACTATGATCTATTATTTTCTGTTTCTCAAAGTGTTGGTTTATGTATGTTCTGTTACCCTAGTCAAGGAATTAATGTTGGAAAGACGAAAACAGAAGAAAAAGATCCCAAGAAGCTAAAAAAACAGGAAAAAGAAGAAAAAGATCTCAGGAAAAAATTTAAGGTATGTATTAATTAATACCATTCAGAGATCAAAGTACTGATGAAAAAATCCAAAAATTTCAAAATGACAAAATATATTCTTTTAGAGTATGGTTAACAATACTAACACTATCTTTCATAACTTTTTTTGTTTCAAATATGTTGTAAATTTAAATTTATTCCTACAATAGATTAAGCAAGCAAGCATGCTAATATCCTCCACGCTGTGATGACCATTTAAATTTAGATGTCCTTTGACCTTTGGTAAAGTGATAACCTATAAATTATTGTTATGTGAAGTTGGTGAAGTTATGAGGTGTCTTAGTTGTTGTCTCATGGCTATGATAAAATCCCCAGATAAAAGCATCTTGAAGGACAAGTAGTTTCTTTTGGCTCACAGTTCAAGGCTACAGTATGTCATGGAAAAATCACAGAGACGGGAGCTTAATGGGGCTGGTCTCGTTGCATCTGCAGTCACAAGGCAGAGAGACACGAATGCATGCCTACCAGAGTGTACCTTGTTCTCTCCATTTGATACAGTCCAGTGTCCCCTGACCAGGGACTAGCCCCACTCATTAGTAACATAGTTCTTCCTTTATTAATTAACATACGCAAGATAACCCCACAGGCATGCCCAGAACAAAAACATTCTTAATATATTTGTCAATGAATGAATTACTGTAATAATACGTATCAGTGATTTCCATGTTTATTTATTTCAGTACGATGGTGAAATTCGAGTTCTCTATTCTACGAAAGTTGCTTCCTCCATAACTTCTAAAAAGTGGGGAGCTAGAGAGCTGCAGATAAAACCCGGAGAATCGCTTGAAGTGATTCAAAGCACAGACGACACCAAAGTTCTCTGCAGGAACGAAGAAGGCAAATGTAAGTCCCTGCTGTAGCCACACTGTGCGTCCGACGGTTGGTAGTTGGCAGCGATCGCTCATCTCTACTAACTCGCTTTGTTCTGCAGTGTATGGATTGTAGGACATATTAAAAAACTGGAGATTCTGGTATGCTGAAATCAATAAATTTTACTTTAATGTCTATAAGGGGATTTTGAGATTATAATAGAATTACATCATTTCCCTCCCTATCTTTCCTGTGTCCAACCTCTCCTTAGTACCCCTGTTGCTCTCATTCAAATTCATGGCCTCTTTCTCTCTCTCTCTCTCTCTCTCTCTCTCTCTCTCTCTCTCTCTCTCCCTCTGTGTGTGTGTGTGTGTGTGTGTCTGTGTGTGTGTGTGTGTGTGACTACAACCTGCTCGGTCTGATTAACATTATATGCATGCATGTTTTCAGGGGTGACCATTTGGTGTTGGATAATCAGTTGGTGTGCTGTTCCCTTGGGAAAATTATTTCTCTGGCCCTCAGCGTTCCGTTTTCATCTTGTAACAATGACAGTGAGTGGAGGTTGTGAGTGTCACTCAGAGGCAGAATACAGGCTTGAAATGACAGCAGAAACATGGCACAAATTTTGGATGCATTCCAATCAGAATTTTATGCAAATTTTCTTTCGCACTAATGTGTGTATTTGTGATTTCTGAACTCACTGATAGCTGCTTCAGTTCTAGGTACTCTGAAAGTGTTAGCTCAAACAGAATGACTATGCAGTATCTCTTATACTCTGGTAGGGTGTTTTCCTTCATCATAAAGACTTTCTTTAGGTTGTACTTTGTTTTAGTTTGACTTGCTCATTTCAAAGATGCCTACAGTGTGGGACGAGATTGATGGCTCAGGAGTTAAGAGTTCTTACTGCTCTTATAGAGAACCCAAGTCTGGCTCCCAACACCTACATCAAGCAGCTTACAACCAACTGTAAACCCAGCTCCAAGGGATCCACCATCCTCTTCTGGCCTCCACAGGCACCTGAACCCTTGTGTACATAAACCCATGCAGACACACACACATACGCACAGTTAAAAGTCAAACAAAGTAAATTTGAAATGAGACGGTTAGAGAAGGCAGTGTTGTTATCCAATGGCCAGCATCTAAATAATTGAGCTCTAATGCTGTTGTGTCATCTGCCAGGTACCAGCCCACCAAGTAAGAAGCAAATTGGGTCTGTATTCAGTAAGTTAAACAGAAGATTACAAACTGATCCTAGAAAGGTGTGAAGGAATTCAGGATGTGGAGCAAGCTAACAGAGAGTTCTGGAAGCCATAGAGAAAAATTTTTCATAAATAGAACAAATGGTTAAATATTGGCAGAAACTTGGACCGGTGGGTACTCAAGTCATTAGAGAGGGAGGGGCACCAAGAGTATTAGAGACTGACTTTCAGATTATTATCTCAGGATAATTTTACTTTTTAACTGTTTAATTTTACTTTTTGACTTTTCAAACTTCCTACTTTTCATAATATGTGTGAAATCCGTTTCTTGGCTGGTATCCTTGACCATTCTTAATTTCCTTCATGTCTGATCTATTCTCCACACACTCACTAGGCCTTGGAATGGTTGCTATAGAAATGTATCCCTCCCGCCTCTCAGTCATCACAAATGGCCCTACAAATGGTATCCATCTTTCCCACATTCTCAGCCAGTCCACTCCTATGTGAGCCAAATGTTTTCAAGAACCCACACTGTCTTTAGAATAGCATATACTAAACGCCCTCCGTGATCCAGCCTCACGGACAGCAACTGCAGTTTGCTGTCTAGCACGGACATCCAAGAGTAAAGGACGTGTTTGTCATTCCCTGAATAAATTATGCCGGTTCATCCCACTGTGCTACTTTCTTTGACTTGGAATGCATAATTGTCCACTGAAAACAACTTAGTGACCATCTTAAATTGGAAGCATCCTTACTCCTTACTTTCAGGCACCCGTGCGGGCTGCGTCTCTCCTCAACTGCACCACTTTGACTTGTGGGTGCTTTGTTTCACAAATGTGCTGCTCCTCTTAGGCTTCGAGCTCCCATGGAACTTCAGTGAAGTGTTCTGGATGTTGGATTGTCGGCACTGGTATAGTGTCTCAAACTTAGAGTGGGGCTTGGTAAATTCAAAGGAATGTTCTAGATGTCTAGTGCAACGATCAGATAAAAAGTCCGATATAAACTCTCACATAAAGGTCTGCTGAATAGTTTGACTGGTTAACAGACAGTTCTCTGGCTTGGCCCGATAAGCACTGTTGGCTTGTGAATCATTAAGGACTCTAAATCTGTTCCTTCCTTATTTTTACATCTCCTCATGACCAACAATGGTGTTTTGCACTTCAGTACCAGCATGACTAATGTTTTCCTCCCTCTCCGTTTTTCTTCAAGCTACCACAGAAAAGAACACGACCTATAGCGAGCAAACGAGAGGTTAAAGCACAAAGGGCAATCTCTTTGTCACTATGTGGAGCAAAAGCCTCTAGTGTAGACGTTAGTCGGGTCTCACCCAGGGACACTCGGCAAGTGTGAACTGTGTAGACAGTGATATCTTAAATATATATGTATATTTCTGGCACATTTTCAAACGTTTAAAATTGCTAGCTAATATTTGCACACGTTCCACAATCTGATGCTCATGAGCTGAGAGTTTTCCCACCTCCTGTCACTGGAGAAAACTTCCTACAAAAAAGAAAAAAAAAAAAGAAAAAAAAACCTGAGGCGTGAAAAAGGAGTTATTTGGGCTATAATGTTCTGTTTCCTTTTGGCACCAGAGAAAGAGATTTCTGAGAGCTGGACATTGTCACAAAGCTAGTTGATCATTTCTTTGTTTTGCTTAGTTTTTTTTTTTTTAACAATGCATGCTCATCGGAAAAAATTTATTCAACTTCAAAAGTCAGTCTGGACCAGGTGTGTTAGCACACACCTAAAATCCCAGTGCTTGGGAGACTAACTGAGGAACAGCACTTGAAACCAGGAGTTCAAGGACAGCCTGGGCAATGTAGTGAAAACTCACCTCAAAAGTAGTAAAAATCAAATTAAATGAATGAATGAATGAATAAAATGTGTAAAGTCATTCTGGAAGAAAGACTCAGAAACAATACAAAGAGACAGAGAAGAAAAGGAGATAGATTAGTTCTTGTGAAAACCAAAATAATAAATTGCATTCAGTTTTAGACACCACTCACTGTATCTCATTTCCCTTGTCATTCCCCAAGTTTGACATTGGTTCACTTGTCTGAGCAAGTCCACACAATACGATTATATGTTTTTAACTGCAAATACAACACATTCAGCAAATAGGTAATAGATGCCATTTCAATTAAGGAAAAATTGAAAACTACAAAACCAAGTTATTTCTATTTTTTCAAGGCTATTATCTATTTCCCTGGAAATTCCATATTTCTAATGTCCTCTCACGGGTGAGTTGTTAGTCCTGGGACACATCTACCCCATGGCAAGCAAACATTTTAGGAGGAAACTGACGGGCACATATGGGGGATGGGTGTTACATTCTTAACTATTCTACCTCACCACATATTCCAAGACATTTGTTCCAGCCACTGTGATCTGCTTTGTGAGCGGGAGTCTTCCAAATAACAACTTTATGTGTCATGTGAGAATCCTGGGCATATCAGCTTCCTAATATTGCAAGGCTAAACATAGCGGCCGTTCTACACCATAACCATGACTTTGTTCCGTTTTGTGGGTTCTTTTGTATTTTCTATTGCTATCTCATATTGGTAAGTGAGCGTGAACCATATGAACAATGAGGACATTTTCTTCCTGTGTAAAAAAGAATTTCTAGAAACTATACTGCCAAGATTACATAACAATCCATAGTAAGTCACTTATTTTGACTCTATCGTGCACCGTCCTTGAACAGAATACAGTCTTAGCATTTGAAGTGCTAGACAGCAAAGCCCATGCGATGTTAAAAGTCAGTAATCCTGTAAAAACACTAAGTCAGTGATTTTATAGTTAGTGAGCCCCACATCATCACATGATCAAAGAACTAAAATAGGGTGGGACAGCCTCATCCCACATGTGACCACCTACATTTTCCTAAATACTCAGTCATTGATACCTCCCTTCCTCCCCTCACACATGCACAGCGAAGAAGAGACAGAGAGAGGGAAAGGAAAAATAACAGAATTAAACAATAGTATCTGCAAAGGCGTCATCAACAGAAGATAAAGATGTTATGTAGAACTCTTGAGAGTATAAGAGAATATAGTTTTTATAATTAACTCATAAAAGTGAGATAATTAGCTGTGTATTATTAATTATTAACTTTGACTATGTAAGGGACTGTTAGTAGTGGTTTATCCAGTTCTGCGAATTTTTATCATAATTGTGTTTTAAATTAAAAGTAATTTAATTGAAAAGTGAATTACCTAAAAGCATCAGCAAATAATAATCTTAATCTTCAAAAAGGAGGTTAAATCATCTTTAGTTTTCATTTCACAAACTTTATTTCTCATAATCTTCCTGGGGATCTTTTTAATGGAGACATTTAATATTAGAAAAAGTCTAGTCTTTACCAACAGATCATAATTTTAGCAGGTGTATACTGCTAAGGTCTGGCAACCTGATTTCAATCCCTGCAACTCACATAGAAGAGGACAGATTTTTGCCAGTCATCTTCTGACCTCAAAATGATTATATTAAATAAAATAAACCCAACTCAGAAAGATAAATGCCACATGTTTTCTCTCATATGTAGAACCGATATCTAAATGTGTTTATGGGAAGGAGGCCTAGGAAGAAGAGCATAGGAAGGGAAAGAGGGACCTTGGAAAAAGAAAGGGGTAATGGAATTTGTGTGACAAGAAAACAGAAGGGAGACTCTTTGGAAGGCGTGAGGGAATCATCAAGAGAGACACAGAAAATGCCAGAGAAGGAAAGAAAAAAGACAAAAATGTAAGGATTTATGTGTGAAAATACCATAGTGACGTTACCTTTTTTTTCTGTCTTTAAAAAATTTATAAAAAGAAAAACATATGTTAGGGGAGGGATCAGTGATAGATGCTAAGAGGAGGGGGAAATAAGCGTGGGTAACACGGGCATAAACATAATCAAATTACCCTCTGAGCATGTTCTATATAGATATAATTGTTCAATATATTATCTTTTTAAAGATTTTTAAAAAAATCTCTCTGTGTGGCTGTGTCATGAGTGGGTGCCTGAAGAGGCCAGAATAGGGCATAAGATCTCCTGGAACTGGCAGTTATGAGCTATTTTATATGATTCTGGGCATCAAACTGTGTGCTGTGGATAAGAAGGGGCCCTTAATCGCTGAGCCATCTCTCTAGTCCCTCAGCATATTAACTTATTATAATTATTCACTTGTATGTCAACTTTTGGAACTAGACATTAAATAATTTTCAAAGCTCTATCTGGAATGAAATACATTTCCTTTTTCCCTTTACAGATGGCTATGTTCTTCGGAGTTACCTGGCGGACAAGTAAGGCCATCATTTTCTTCTATTACTACTGTATTTGTTAAGAGAATCTTATGATTTCCTTAAGGAGCCGTTTCCAGGATGCCATGGGTTGAGCAATGTATAATATTTGTTTCAATACAGTAGTCCAAATAACAACGCTGAATATTCTCGTCTGAATTAGAAAGTCTGGCTGACTCATGGTGAATAGTCTTATATACTCACTGAGCTGTCTGTTCAGCAAACCCTGAAGACACACAAGGAAAACACTACCCTTTCCACTAATTGTTTGCATTTTGTTTATTAATTATTATAGTATTAGAATGGAACTAGCTAGAGCCAAATGGTGTGTGTCGCAGGTACTAATATCGTCAGTTAATAGTTCATAGTTTAGCTCCTAACTGAAGATTTTTCTATACTCACACCAAGCATAGTGCTTTCTTATGTTGCCTTGTTGACAGTATGCCCTCTCAAAAGAGATAGTAATCAATGACTCCTGTATTCTTATGAATAAGACCTTTCCACTGTCTGTCACAGCCTGGTACTTGTAAGCCCTTGGATTCCTCTAAAACACTTTAAGATTCTGCAGCAAGACACGCAGAGCAGAAAATTAACTCCACTATATTTGTAAAAACAGGCATAATGAAAGAATCAAGGTAAAAGGTAACCCTTTTACCATAAGCAGCAGGACACCCATGTGAATAGGGCATTGCATGTTAAGAGTTCAGTTAGCGAACCAATAGAGAGCAAACAGGGAAATGGCCCTAACATCTGTGTCTTCTTCAGCATATGTATTACAGTGGTGGGCACGGGATATCTGATAGGCTTTGTTTTAAGAAAGATGCAGATTTTCTGGGAAGAACGTGTCACAGATAGGAACACATCTTCATCTGTGATGACTGCAGGATGGTTAAAAGAAAATGGAGAAAGGGCACTCAGTGACTATTGGCTTGCTGCCTATTAAAATGCAGACATCAGTAAACATTTGTGGAATAAACAGTAGGAAAATCTGTCCTCTGCATTCACGTCAGATTTCCACTAAACAAATGCTCCCTCTGCCTCAGAGACAGGATCCAAACAGAAGACATAGGGAGCCTGTAGCATCTTCCCCAGGAGGCAGAAGCAAGGGACCGGCTGCTGCTGCTGCTGCTGCGATAAAGCCCAGGGATAGGGCAGGAACCAAAAGCATGTCCACGCTAAGTGATGCAGCTTTCTCACAGCTCTGAAGCTGGGCACTGCATCCTCCATTTCAAGATTATGGTCATAATCATAATATATTATTATATTGTTTATAAATCACTCATTAGACTCTGCACCCTTACAATCAAAGCTTACATCTGACTCATAGTTGTCTCCCAGCATATGAGAACAACTCAGTGTTTGTTAATGAAATATTTCATAAAGCTGCAGGGCAAAGCAAAACCTAAAAGCATATAAAAGTAGCCAAAATTACTGCAGTGGATGTAATCTTCACAATAAGTAATATAAGAAAATTCTATGACTATATATTCCATAATTAGTATGTAAATACTTTGAACTTGATATGCATGCACCATAACTAGAAACACATGAAAACAATATAGCCATTTTCCATGCCAAATAAATATATTACATTCATTTAAAATTTAAAACATTTGAAATGCAAGTAAAGGTATAGATCTAGTAATAATAACTGTCAAAATTCATTGCACTTTTGGATTGAGGCCCCTGGATGAAGGTTTTGCCTTGGCAGTTCAGTTTGTTTAGTTCTGTACCCAGTTCTTAGGGATTCAGGGGGCCTATGCCCATGGCAGTGCTCAAAGTAGGGCGTGATCTGTGCTCTCAAAACATGTGTCTATTATTCCGTTTGTAGAATGAACTAGGAGTCAATAAAGCCGGGGAAAGAAGAGCTAGAGATTGATGTAAAAATCTTTGTCCACTTACACATGCACCTCATAGCCTCTCTTTATCTCGCGTGATTCTGATATACAGCAATCGTATTACTGCTAGCTTCTATATATTAATGTTGGGACGATATTTTCTAAACAATAAAAATTGTGCTTTTTATGTGTTCTCAGTGATGGAGAAATCTATGATGACATTGCTGATGGTAAGTCTTATGCAGCTCCCACCACAGTAACTGAGAAAACAGCTTACTGACTTAGAGCCATCAGATACGATCAGAATTTGAGTTTCTTTAAAATGTGAGGGAAAGTAATGATCCGGTGTTGTAGAGAGAGGAAGGGGTTCATCTTCACACATGGTTAGGAAGTTAAGTGAAAATAAAAGTGTATTTATTCTCCAGAATAAGAAGTATAAGACAGCCATGGTAGTTCCGACCTGTAATCCTAGCACTTGGGTGGTAGAGGCAGGAAGATCAGAAGTTAAAGGCCAAACTTAACTACACAATGAAAGTTGGGGCAAGCCTAGGCTACATGAGGCCCCGGGTAAAGAACAACAGAACAGGGAAGAGACGGAAGGAGTGAAAAGGAGTGGAGGGAAGGGAGAACTGTTTGGTAAATTTTGTATTGTAGCATGAGTTAAGAGTTGCTGAGCTTTTTTTTTTTATCAGAGAAATGCATTCTTAGTTAATAGGTAGCTTATTCTAAAGCTAACAATATTTATGCCACAGTAACCATAATGCCCAAGAAGTTAACAATAGATTTTTATAGCCTATAAAATATGAAATTAATAAATCCTAAATGAACAAGTGTAAAGCTGACAAATGCTAAAATATGTGACTAACAAATCTTTGATCAACAAACAGATACACATTTCATAACACTACTAAAATCATCAGGTATTTTTAAATGATGATTTAAAACATTAATCTCAATAAAACGTGCCCAGTTGTTATCACATAGCCCTTTGGCCTGTGTGTGTGTGTGTGTGTGTGTGTGTGTGTGTGTGTGTGTGTGTGAAAGAGAGAGAGAGAAAGGAAGAGAGAGGGGGGGTTGTTTTGTTTTGTTTTGTTTTGTTTGAGAAAAGGTCTCACTACATACATAGCTTCTGCTGGCCTGGAAGTTGCTATCTAGACCAGGCTGGCCTTGACCTCACAAAACTCCACCAGCCTCTGCTTCTTGACTGCTGGGATAAAGGTGTTTGCCACCATATCTGACATCATCCAGGTTGTTATTGTTGTTGTTTTGTATTCTACATCAGTTCTGGCAATCAAACCTATTCCTGTAACTTGCAAGCAAATGCTTTTCTGATAGTCACCACCCAGCTCCAACCCTTTAGTCTTTAGCTTAAGAAACTTGTCGATGCTTAACTAATCTCATTTCCAAAAAAGTAATATGATGCCAGAAAAATTAATCTTCAGTCTCATTTAATGAAAAATAAATCTGTCTAGGAATGTTGTTGAAACTGGGCTATCAATGAAGGTGTCTTAGTTAGGAAGTCAGGACAGGAACTCAAACATGACAGAAGCCTGCAGACAGGAGCAGATGCAGAGGCCATGGAGGGGCGCTGCCTACCGATTTGCTCCCAATAGCTTACTCAGCCTGCTTTCTTGTAGAACCCAGGATGACCAGCCCAGGGAGGGCACCACACACAATAGGCTGGGCCTTCTGCCTTCAATCACTAATTAAGAAAATGTTCCTCAGGCTTGCCTGCAATCTTATGGAAGAGGTTTATCAACTGAGACTCTCACCTCTGTGTTGACTCAGTCTGTGTCAAGATGACATAAAACTAACCAGTACAGAAGTGGAGTATATCACATTTCGTTTAACTAGTTTTGTTTGTCTTCTTAATATAAAATAAGTAAGTTTTACTATTTTTCTAAATCTTAATTAGGGAGAGATTGAGTTCCTCAGGTTTCTAATTTAGGGCATGTTGTATATAATCTGCATTTAAATTTTTATGGCCAGATGTGGTGGTGCAGAGCCAGCACTTTGGGATATGGAAGCAGGAGGCTCAGGAGTTGAAAGTCCAGTTTGATGATCTATTGAGTTCGAGAGCCGCTGAGTTTCATGAAGAATTGTTTCCAAAACCCTAATAGGGAGCTAGAAGAATGAATGACTCAGTAGGTGAAGCTTCTATTGCAGTCATGAGGACCTGAGTCTGCTGGCTAGAACACACAGGAAAATGACAGGCGCATGCTGGCTAGAATACACAGGAAAATGACAGGCGCAGTGGCAAGTGCTTGTAACCCCAGTCCTGGGGGTGGGGAGGAGAGACAGAAAGACAGTTTGTCCCTCTGATTAGTGGGACTGGAACCAATGAGAGATCCCGTCTCAGAGAAAGCACGTGGTTCCTGAGGATGTTGCTAGAGATTGTCCTCCAACCTTCACAAACACGTGCATATGTACCTGCACACACACACACACACACACACACACACACACACACACAGACATATAAAAATGATGAGTGAACTAATTAAAGTTTTCTTTTCTCTCAGGTTGCATCTATGACAATGACTAGCACTCGGGGCTGTTCATCCTGCTGTGACCAACATGAATTTTAATTGGAATGTTCTTGGGTATCATGGAAAAAAATGAGCACACAAAATGAAATTTCAATCTCTTTATAAAAATTTGAAATTTTAAACTCGGAAAATGAACTCTTTACTATGTCAGAAGATTGGCAGTGAGATATAAGACTTTATCTCCTTTCTTTCTTTCCATTTTCTGTTGTGCAGGGTGTTCTTACTTTGCAGTTCAGGCCATCTTCCGGCCCCAGCCTCCCTAGTGCTTTGACAACAGACATGAGCCACCACATCTGGCTTAAGGATCCCATTTATGCTTATGAAGGCACTATTTTTTTTTAGACAACCATCAGGGACTCTTCCCTATCCTGTCCATTTTTAATGAAATAAAGAAAAAAGAAAGCCATCCCAGAGGAAGAAGAAAGAAGACTACACAGAAGGGATTCTTATTTTTAATCCCACAGCCCTTACAGCGCTTGTTCAAATTACCTACCCAGAAAAGGCGGAGCTATCTCCTCTAGTTTCTGAAAGGCAATGGAGGAGCGATACATTAGTCTCGAAGTGTTTGCTGTGAAATCAAGTCAATGATTCACTAAGCATGCTTACGTTCTGCTGAACATCTAAGATTAACCTGCACAAGAGTCTAAAGGAAGTCTTCTTTTGTGGATTCATGCACACATGGTTGAATCCTGGACTCTGTTTAGATACCATTGTTAACTAGAGATACGGAGGGAGCCAATTGTGAACATTGAGAAAGAACCTTGATGCTCGCTCTCCTTTTTATGGTAGCTCCTTACTGTGACACCTCTATGAGAGTTTTTGTGTTTTGTGGTCAACTGCTTCTGAAGGACCTAGTGATGTTTATACCCGCTTTACTAGAAAGTTGTTCAGCAGAAGGAACACAAGGCAATAAATCCCAGTGGTTGGCCTGGGGCTCCCCATTGAAACGCATTCCTCACCACCTCCTCCGGACTATAAAGCACCGGCTTTTGAATGCTAAGAACATGAAGCACCAAACCAAAATGCAATGCTCAACATCCAAGAAGATAACAGATTAGAGAATATTTTTTGAAATTAGTCAATCCTAATGCTGACTCTCTTAGTGATCATGATGCTACCTTGGCAATATTCATTACCCTCCAATGTTCTTATAACATAAGATTCAACTACGTTTATCTCAACATTTTCCACTACCCCCATCTCAGATTCACACTTCAGAGGGTTTTTTTCTTTTTTCTTTTAAATCATTGATTAAATACTGATTAATATATTGTATATGTAAATTGCAAAGATCCAATGGAATTTCTGAAAAGTGATCCCCCCACAGTGAATTTTTTTAAACGTCAAGAATTGTATGGGATAGAGAGATAACTCAGTTGGTAAAATGCTTGTATGGCAAGTGCAAAGATTGAATTCAATCAACAAACCCCAGGTGACAATCATGTGTGGTGACCAGTACTTACATCCCAGTGCCAGGGAGGCAGAGATCGGAGGACCCCTGGGGTTCACTGGTAAGCCTGTGTATCCTAATTGGTGAGTTCCACACCAAAGAGAGACTCTTGTCCTAGGAGATGGACAGCAACTGAGGAACAACAGTAAAGGTTATGCTCTGGATGCCACACATATTTGCCCGCACATGCGTAGGAACGTGTACACACAGATTGGAAAATCTGTAAAGTAGCTCCAAGTCTTCAGAAGGTTAGAATCAGGGTTTCTATTAAGTGTTTTGAAATGTTAGAAATGTCAGCTTCTACAGCTCAATTTATAGGCTGCAGGGCTCTGAGTCTCCTGGGTTGGAAATGACTCATCTCAGACAGTCCTTGATTGGGAGTACTTCGGTGGCATTAGTCAGCATGCATCCTTCTGATGAACTTCTTTTATCACTAGATACAAATTTCATGGCTCAAAAGTGACTGTGTGTTAACTTTGGAATCAAATATAGGTTAAATGTTGACTGCATTCCCAGTAATTTTCTGTGATTAAGAGTAGCACAGATTCAGTGTAAATGTTAGGTTTTAAAAATCCCAAATTAGAGCAAGAGACTATTTCAGCTTTGGTTTATATTCAAAGAAATGGACAGATACCTGTGAGAGACTTATGTAATAATTATTTAATGTATATTTGAAGTGTTAATTTTAATATACTAAATGTGATTTTGTTATAGATTGTGTGTGGAATTTTGTCATGTGAGAAGAGTGGCCAATAAAATAAATACCTTTGCAGTAAGTGACCCGGCCTCCCACTTCTTGTACTCGCCAAGGTCATCAGCTTTCCTCTCCCTTGACGTGGTTCAGCCTACAGAAGAGCCCTATCTGCTCCATCCTCCCTGCGTCTTGTTTAGCCTCCTATTCCCAGCCACTCTCCCTGCTGCCTCTTGATACATTGTTTCCTATTTTGTCTTAGTAATAGATAACTAAGTACAATTCTCACCAACTACCCGCAACGTAAACTTAACCCATGTTCAGTTTACTAAGAGGATAAGACATCATGGCCTGAATTCAAAGCCATAACCAAGCGTCCCCTTTCCTCCTAACTCCCCTCTGAGCTGCTTCCTATATTCCATGCCCTTTATTCTCCTTCTACCTCTTCTTCTCTTTCTTATCTCCTCCGCGCTCCTTCTCTTTCCTTCCTCTGCCACATCTCCTCTCTCCTTGCTTCTTTCCCCACTTCATTCCTACCTTTAATTTTGATGCGAGTAGTTTTCTCTGTATATTTAAAATATGCTAAACATTTCTTAGCTATAAGAAAACCCGCAATTTTAACTTGAACCCAAATACTTCACCTACAACCCATTTCAACATTCCCTTTCTCATTCCCTTATCTTAAAATGGTGAGCTGCAGGCACCAGCTGCTACCACATGCCTCGGATTCCTCTAGTTGTCGGGAATTGGATGACCCAAAGGCTCCCAATACTGTGTTTGGGAGAACATCGCGAGGTTTGTATGAAGATCAGGATCCCTACAGGCTGTTCTAACTAGTGGTTGAGAATACCAGGGGTAGAAGGCACATACAGACTCTTCACAGAGCAAATCCAATTCTACATATGGATTGGCAGACGGCAGAAAGAAAGCTCACCCTCTTTGGCAAACTTCCTCCAACAAGGTCACAAATCCTAACAGTGCCACTTCCAACGAGCCTAAAGGGGGCATTTTCATTCAAACCACCACATTCTACACCCTGAGACCCATAGGCTTGTGGTCATATCATAATCCAAAACTGCATTCAGTCCAACTTCAAAAGTCCCCATACTGCATAGGAGTCTCAACAATGTTTATAAGTCCAAAGTCATCAAAGTCTCTTCCGAGACGCACGCAATCTCTTAACTAACATACCTTGTAAAATCAAAAGGCGGATCACATACTTTCACATAATAACACAGAATATACATTACCATTCCAAAGGGATGGAAAGGAAGCACAGTGAGGAAATGCTAGACCAAACAAGTCCAAAAACCAGCTGGGCGAACTCCAAACCCTGCATCTCCATGTCTTATGTCAATGTACTCTTCAAATCTCCAACTCCTTCCATCTCTGTTGACTACAGCACACTTTTCTCTTTGAGCTGGATCCACTCCTGTTAGCATATTCCATTATCTGGCATCTCCAACATTTTGGAGTCTCCAGGACAATCCAGGCTTTACCTTAACAGCTTCATGCAATGGCTTCTCAAGGCCTTCATGAAGGAACACCTCTGACACACATCTGGCCTCAGCAGCTTTCCTTGGTCACGGCGGGATATTCCACAACCTCTTTTTTCCATCTTTAACTCTAAACCCAGAACCATGTAGTCAAACTACAAGTTTTTCTGCTTGCTGGGGCTGGAATATGTTCCCCTTGTTCAAACACATTTTCACTAATTCTCTGTTTTTGATGGTTGCCTTCACTGCCTAAACTTGGCTGTCCTGGAACTTGCTCCGTAGACCAGCCTAGCTTCAAACTCAGAGATCTGCCTGCCTCTGCCTCCTGAGTGCTGGGATTAAAGGTGTGTGACACCACACTGAACCCTAAACTTTTCTTTAATTTCCTTTCACAAGTTGGAAGTTTAGCTGAGTGGGGGTCTTCCCCTGAGGTCATCACTCCCTTTATTCCATATAGCACTAGGCTTTTCTTTTAATATGCTTATCTCCTTGAATGCAGAACTTAGCTCCATTACAGTTCCTGGTTCCCCTTTTCTCCTCAAACTGTACTTTTTGTATTTTTCTTTGCTCAGTTTGCTTCTCTTCATTATAGATCTGCTTAAGACTGGCCACTAATAACCACATAATAGTCTAAGCTGTTTTGAAATTTCCTCTGTCAATGCTGTTAATCCAAAAAAATCTTCAATATGGCCTGAGGCATAATTTTTGTACAAAGACAGAAAACAGTCACATGCTTTATAAAAATATAACAAAAACAAATTCTAGATTGCTTCCTAATATTCTTTCCCTCTGAAACTTCTTGAGTCAGGCCATCACCATCTACATTGCTCTCAGCACCACTGTCTTCTCTGCTCCTACTAGTATGTCCCATTAGTTCCCACTTAAAGCATGCAACTTTTTTCCTAATCCAAAACCCCGAAGTCCACATTCTGCCACAAATCATGGTCAGGCCTATCAAAGCAATATCCCTCTTCTGATACCAACTTCTCTATTAGTTAATGTTCTATTGCTGTGAAGAGACACCATGGCAATAGTAACTCTTATAAAGGAAAGCATTTAATTGAGGTGACTGACAGGTTCAGAGGTTTAATCCATTATTATCATGGTGGGAAACACTGTGTCATGTGGGCAGACATGGTGCTGGAAAAATAGCTGAGAGTTTTGGGTCCTCTGCAAGAACAGCAAGTACCCCTAACCACAGAGGAATCTCTCAGTCCCAGAATTATTTTTAAAGACTATCAGAATGTGTTCTGTATACACATTAAGCTCAAAATCATATTCTTCCTTTGTTTTCTTGAAAAATCCTGTCCTCTTGCATCCTGACTCATTTTTTGTGGATCTATCGACAAATAATGATTGTATTCTATGAAAAACAATGGTACTTATGATGATGAGATGGCAACTTGATATTCAGCTGTTGGTCTGGGCATGGTAGAGAGTGACTGTGGCAACTTATACAATATAAGTTCTGGGCACAGGAGAAAGTTGCTAATTGTGGTAGATATTTTTTTATTCAGCTCTCCGAGATGCCCCTTTCCATCCTTCTTGCTACTGCTCTGTGTCCTTTGAGCCTAACCTTTATCAGTTCCCTCCAGAGGATCACTTGACTTCTAGCTTCCATACCATGTGACCCATGGGGAATAGCAGCAATCTATCAGAGATACCAAGAGTGAGGATTCTTCAGAATCTCTCTGGAGGAGTTCTCACAGCTGGTTGTGTCCTTGCTTCCCTGAAGTTCCAGCTCACTCAAACAGACCTTTCCACAGAATACTGGCTATCTGATTCCATTACTTCTCCTTCATCTGGCTCCTTCAGGATTGCAGGCACACCCAGTAAATGTCAGTCCAAGGAAATCCCTCTTTATTTTGTAGTTTCCGCACACTGTCTACCCACCTTTAAACAAGCCTTTGTTGTGTTCTCAGACTACTCAGTTTGAGTAACTATTTGTTTTGCACCTAAGCCTTAATGACTTAGTGACTCAATTATAATGGCTTATGAGTCCCATGTCACTATGGTTTTTTTTCCAGAATCTAGATAGAAAGCTAGTTTCCCTGTTTCTTAATCATGCAAGAAGCAATTAAAGGATATTTTAATATGAGCATTAAAAGGCAAAATTATGGCATCTGGAATGATGGCTTGGTGGTTACAAGCTTTTATTGTTCTTGCAAAGGGCCCATCTTCACTTTTCAGTACCCACATTGCCTGATTTACAACCGCCTTTAATTCTAACTCCAAGTGACCGAACACCCTCTTCTGTCTCTTTGTGTATCTGGACTCACATCACATCACACATCTACACATATGACTAAAAACAAGAAAATCAATTTTCAATGTAAAATTGGTGTTTTCACATTCTTCAAAGTCTAGAACATTGCAAACACTATGGCTTGAAACTAAATAGAATTCACACATCTGTAATCCAAGCACTCAGAGGTAGGATCTCTGTGAGTTTAAGGCCAGCTTGGTCTACACAGGGAGTTCCAGTACAGCCAGGGACACAACAGAGAAACATTGTCTCAAAAAAAAAATTCTAATATATAACTATGGTTTGAGACACATCCAACTGAGCATAGTAGTCAGTAGCTAAAGGTCAGGTTCTTACCAAAGAAGATCAAAGAAATACCCTCCATGACACAAGTATCAACTCATTAAACTCAGTTCCTTGAAAAGGGTATTTGAGGGGAAGTAGAAAAAGACAAGGTCTCCTGAGTAAATTGGGAGCATGGGGACCATGGGAGAGGGTTGAAGGGGAAGGGAGAGAAAAGGAGGGGATCAAAGAAAAATATATAGCTCAATAAAATCAATAAAAAAGATATTTTTCAAAAACTTTGTAAACTGGGCAGTGGTAGCACACACCTTTAATCCCAGCACTCAGGAGGCAGAAGCAGGTGGATCTTTGCGAGTTCGAGGCCAGCCTGCTCTATAAGAGCTAGTTCCAGAACTGGCACCAAAGCAACACAGAGAAACCCTGTCTCGAAAAACAGAAACACAAAAAACAAAAAAACATTCTGATAAGTTGGTGAGTTATATTTAGACATGTAAGCCATGTCTTCCTTTTTAACTCAATGATCTTAATACATCTGTAATCAAATGTGAAGTGTTACCCTATTATATCTCTAACAGCACTTCCTAAAGCAATCCTCTCTAAAGTCAGGATAGAATTCAGTCATAATACTTCAGTTAGTACAATGTGCTTGCTGAGCCTCACCCTAAGTGGGAGAAGCTATGTTAAGTGAAGCACTGAAATCCTGTTGCCTCCCACATACCTCAAGGGACCAGTGTTTCCTCCCTTTTAATATGTAAAGATCTCAAAGAGATGTACTAAGCTACGGTTACCTAACCTTCAAGATATAAATAAATATGCAATGCTAGAAAACCAGACCACAAAGTAATAATAGACACATAAAGCTTGTTATATATTTATTTAGAAAAGATACAACAGAAAAAAAAGTCTCTTCTATTTGGAGAAGTAGACATTAGGAAGGAGTCTTGGGGTGCACTGGCTGTTTTTCTTGTTGTCAAAAAATATCTAACAAAAGTAATTTTAGGAAGGAAAGAGTTATTTGGAATTGTTGTGGGGTGGTCACCAGAGAAGACAGATCTGACATGAGCTTAAGCCAATGGAAAGTCTTTATTAGACGGTCAGAGACTACACTGGAGAAACCAGCATAGCCTTGACCTTCTCTCAGGATGAGCTCTGAAGCACAAAATCCATGTTCTGAGTTGACATACTTCATTTAACAAGAACAGTTATCCTGAAGTGGAACTCTAGAAGGCAAAAGGCACAGTTAGCACATTTAGAGACTTTCCCAGAACTATGAGCTTTGATGGGTTTGGTTTTTGTTTTCATTTTGACAGGTGGTACTGTCTATATGTTGAGTTTTATGACCTGAATGGTATTTCCATCATGCTAAGGTCTGGGGTTCTGTTACAGGCTCACGGTTTGAAGGTATAATCCACCATGGTAGGAAAGACGTGGCAGCAGGGCCGAGAAGCAGATTTAATCTGTAATCAAGAAGAAGAAAGAGATAAATTTTATTCTCTCTAAAAATTTCCCCTGCCAAACTAAATAGCCTATTACTTTTAAATTCACCCTTACTTGAGTTCTGAGGAAATGTAAATAATTAAGTCAAATTCATCACTAGAGTATAGTATAAGTGACCCTTAGTTCAGAAATAATAAATAATAAATGGACCTTAGTCTCATTCCTGATAGAGTCCTGTTCAACGACTGTGATCAAGAAACAGAAAGATATGGATGCAGGTGCTCAGTTCACTTCCTCTCTTTTACTCAGTGTGAGACCCCAGCCTATGGATGATGCCAAATTTAGTGTCAGTCATTCCACCCAATATAGGCATTCCCTCGCATATATAGAGAATGTAGGTCCTGCTGAGTTGATGATCAATGACAGCCAATCAATCAGTATTTTAGTTCAAGCTTGTACTGGCTGGTTTTGTGTCAACTTGACAGAAGATAGAGTCATCAGAGAGGAAAAAGCCTCAGTTGAGGAAATGTGATCATGAGATCCAGCTGTAAGGCATTTTCTCAATTAGTGATCAGTGGGAGAGGGCCCAGCCTGTGGTGGGTGGTGCCATCCCTGAGCTTCTGGTCCTGGATTCCTTAAGAAAGCAGGCTGAGCAAACCAGGGGAAGCGAGCCAGTTAACAGTACCCCTCTATGACCTTTGCACCAGCTCCTATCCCCAAGATCCTGCCCTATTTGAGTTCTTGTCCTGACTTCTTTCAATAATGAACAGTGATATATGGAAGTGGAAGACAAATAAACCCTTTTTCCCAACTTGCTTTTTGGTCATGGTGTTTCATTGCAGCAATAGAAACCCTAAGGCAAAACTTCCATGACAAAGCACTATAGACACTGTGTATCATACATACCATACATATTTCTATGGTTCTGGACACAGCAAGTCCATTATCAGGGTACCAATATGGTTGAGTTTCAGAGACCCTCTCTATTCCAGGAGGTACACTGTCGACTTCTGTGTCCATGTTTGGCAGAGGGTCTCTCTCTCTCTCTCTTTCTCTCTCTCTCTCTCTCTCTCTCTCTCTCTTCCTCTCCCTCTCCCTCTCCCTTTCCCTCTCTGACTTCTTCTTGTAAAGACTCCAATCCCATTTTGTCAAGGTCCCATCTTCATGACCTAGTCACCTCCCAAAGGCCCCATTTCCAAATGCCATCCCATTTCAGATTCTAGTTCCACATCAGAATCTAGAGGGGAACATTCAGTCCATACTCGTCAGGTTACCCAGAATGGAGAGTTTCTGTGGCAGAGTTCTTGAGAGAGTGCTCTCAGGAAAAACATCCAAGGATCAGAAGATGGGGACACAGAGACGAAGTTGAACAAAAAATAAGAATTCAGCGAACGCTCAGTGTCAGCCTCATCCTGGATAAAGAACAGCCCTGACTATGCCACCCTGAGCTCAGGGAGCTGGGTATTTGTTTGCGCCGTCTTAGTCACTTGCTCACTGGCTTTCTTCTCCACCCTCAGTTCCTGTGGACCACTTGGTTGCCTTGCTCTTTTGAGCCCAAAACACATCTCTGGAATATTTTCTAGTGCAACAGTTTAGTAGCTACAGCAGGCCTGCTTTTCGTCCTGCCTGGCTCCCCCATGGCTAGCTTCACACCCGAAATAACAACACACAAATTGTATTCATTTAAACACTGCCTGGCCCATTAGCTTTAGCCTCTTACTGGCTAACTCTCACATCTTGATTAATGCATTTCTATTAATGTGTGTAGCACCATGAGGTGGTGGCTTACCAGGAAGATTCTAACCTACGTCCATCTTGGGCAGGAGCTTCATGGTGTCTGCCTGCCTCTGCTTTCTTTCTCCCGCAATTCTGTTCTGTCTTCCCCACCTACCTATGTTCTGACCTATCAGGCCAAGCCATTTTCTTTATTAATTAACTAATGAAAGCGACAGATAGATAGAAGATCCTCCTACATCAGCCTACAGCAGCTGAGGGATAGGTTCTTCCAAGGATGCCAGGGATAGGCCAGGGATAGTTATCAGGAATAAGTTGGTCAATTTCTGCAGAGATAGTGATGCACTGAGAATAAATAGGGCATGAAAGTATGTGTCTTATGTACCAGACTCTATGGCCATCCCTCTCCATATCACGCGGCTTGACTCAGTCCTGTCAGCATACCTTCAGCTCAACATCACCTAAGTCACAGGATCAGGACTGAGCGCATTGGGGTGGCACTCTCAGTTGGACTTGTCACCCTTACACATACAGAAATATCTTTTAAACCACAAGCTTCAGCTGTATATGGTGCTATAAGGTAGAAAGGTAAGGCCTACCAGGCTGAGAGGTGATCCAACTTGGAGTCAGCCTGATGCTGTCAAAGGTTCTGATTGTGCCTAGCAAATGAGGGGTAAACACACTGTGTCAACGGATCAGAACGCGTGGGTTCTGGGGGATATATAAAGTTCTCCCCATTGCTAAATAAAAGAATCTGCTGTTTCACTTACACCTGACTCCCAATGTCTATGTCATTGACGCGACACCTTCTCACATTCTCATCCCTCTCCCGAGGAAGCAACACTATAATTCCTGGACTCAGAAGATTGAGACACGAGAATCAGGACTTTGAGACCAACCTCAGATACCTAGTGAAATCCTATCTAAAAAAAATCTTGAAGCAAAACATAAAATAATTTTAAAATGCATATAAAAGCAAGTAAACAATAAAATGCATAGGCCTTTAGCTAAGTGTGGAGGGAGATGTCTACATGCCAGCCACTTACGGGGCTGAGGCAAGGGAGTCTCTCACGTGCAGAAATGAGAAACCAGCCTAGGTAACACGACAAGATCCTATCATAAAACATAACACAATTATGGGGGGGCAAGGGCAAATAAACTAACAACGGCAAAACCCTATGGGAGTGTCTTGGACGTAAGTATTCTCCAATGACCTTGAAAAGTCACGTGAGCTGCAGCTAGTCTTCCTACTTTCCAGCTTTAGCATCTTTTGACCCAAGAGGATCCTAACCCTCTTTTTGTGATAGGCTCATATGCTTGAATGCTTGATGGAAGTGTTTGGGGAAATTAGGAGGCGTGACCTCACTGCCATGATGGGCATGGACTCTACTAGCCTGGGTATGGACTCAACATAGCATGGGTATGTTGTGTGGTCACTTTTGCTAAATTTTAGAAAGTCTTTAATTTCTTTCTTATTTCTTCCTTAATCCACTGGTGATTCAGTTGAGCATTGTTCAGATTACATCAGTTTGTGGCCTTTTTACAGTTAGTGTTGTTGAATTCTAACTTTAAGTCATGATGATCTGATAAGACACAGGGGGTTGTTCCATTTTTTTTTTTTTCTGTATCAGTTGAGATTTGTTTTGTTACCGAGAATGTGGTCAATTTTAGAGAAGGGTCCATAAGATGCTGAGAAGAAGGTATATTCTTTTCTGTTTGGATGAAACATTCTATAGATGTCTGTTAAGCCCATTTTGAGTCATACCATCTGTTAGTTCTTTTATTTCTCTGTTAAGTTTCTGTCTGGCAGACCTGTCCAGCGGTGAGAGTGGGGTGTTGAAGTCTCCCACTATTACTGGGTGGGTTTTGGTGTGTGATTTAAGCTTTAGTAATGTTCCTTTTACAAATGTGGGTGCTCTTGTATTTGGTGCATAGATGTTCAGTATTGAGACTTCATCTTGATGGATTTTCCCCATGATGTATATGAATTAACCTTCTTCATCTCTTTGGACTAATTTTAATTTGAAGTCTTTTGTGTTAGATATTAGGATAGCTACATCAGCTTGTTTCTTAGGTCCATTTGATTGGAAAATCTTCCCAACCCTTTACCCTGAGGTAACGTCTGTCTTTGTAGTTGAGGTATGTTTCTTGTTTGCAGCAGAAGGATGCATTCTGTTTTTGTTTCGGATCTGTTAGCCTGTGTCTTTTTTATAGCAGCATTATTAGTAATAGCCAGAACCTGGAAACAGCCTAGATGCCACTCAAGAATAGATAAGGAAAAATGTGATACATCTACACAATGGAACACTGCTCAGCGGTTTAAAAAAAAATTACATCTTGAAATTTGCAGGCAAGTGGACAGAATTAGAAAAAAAAACCATACTGAGTGAGATAACCCAGACCCAGAAAGACTAATATAGTATGCACTTACTCATTAGCAGATATTAGACATAAAACAAAGGATAACCAGCCTACAGTTCACAAACCCAGAGAGTCTAGACAATAAAGAGGACACTATGAGAGATCCACCTAGGAAGGAGAAAAAGACTAGATCTCTTTTTACTAGACTGGTAATTTGAGAGCATGTGGGGGTAGGGGGCGGGGGGCAAGAGGTAATGTGGAAGGGGAGAGGAGAGGAAGAAAGAGGAGTGGGAAAAATGTGTAGCTCAATAAAAACAATAAAAAAATTACAAGAAAAAAAAGATCCGGGATCAAAGGCATACTGTCTTCTTGCCTCAAGATCCAGATTGCAAGTATATCCTTTATTTCTAGATTATAATCCATTCCATATATAGTCAAGATGACACCCGAAAGTAGCCATCACACCATCAATTTCTTTTCTTCTTTAAAAAAAAATTTAAGTATTGTGAGTTCTCTAGTTACTTGTTGCATACAAGTACTTTATCAAATATATGATTAAAAATATTTCCCAGACTGAGGATATAACTCAATCATGTGATGTCCCAGACTTATTCTCCAGTGCCACAAAAGAGACACACAACAAACAACCCCAGTACTTTTTTGAAGTCTACAGTTAGTCCTTTTATTCCAGCAGTATCCTTCCGAGGGATATTCTGCCTTTTGACAAAATCAATCAGGTTTATCATTTTTCCTTTATTGATCATGCTTCTGTTATTATGTCTCAGAAATGCTTCTCATGTGCAACATCATGAAGATTTTCTACTGTTTTCTTCTAAACATTTGCAGCGCTAGGCTTATGATCCATTTGACTCTGTTTTTGAGCAAGGTTTAAGGTATAGATCAATATTCATTAGTTGTGGATGGAGATCCAGCTGATCCAGCACCAGTTGTTGAAAATGTTCTCTTTAAAATGGATTGCTTTGTCATAATAATCAAAATTTAATTGCATATAATTTCTCTGAGATATTATTTCTGGGCTATTAATTTATGTTTTTCCTTTCTCTAAAAATGTCTGGTAGCTTTAAAAATGTCCAGTAGAGTCTTTAAATCAGAATTTGTAGGCTCTCTAATTGGTTTTTCTTTGGTAGCATGCTGGCTATCATAGCACTTTTCCTGAGAGTCATTTGAAAAATCTGTTAAATAGCTTGAGAGCAGCTTTGGCATTTTTTTCCTTCAATGAGTTGATTAGTTTCATTTAAGTAGTCAAATTCATCAGCATAAAATTAATATTTCCTTCCTTGCTTTTAGTATTTGTTATGTTGTAATATCCCATATTTCAAGCCTAATGTTTTTAATCAATATCTTCTCTCTTTATTGTCTTTGATTAGTTTGGCTGTAGATTTAAAACTTTAGCTTAGTTTAGCTTTTTTTTTTTCTCGAGAAAGATTTTTTTTTTTAATTTTTAAAAGTTATGTGTATAGGTATATGTGTGGCCGAGGATTTAAGTGCAGATGCCGCCCCTGAAGCCTGGAGGGGTCAGATTTCAACAGAGCTGGGTTTACGGGTGGCAGTGAGGGAGCCAAACCCGAGCTTTGTGATAGTGGAGTTCTCATTCCTAACAACTGACCCTTCTCTCCAGTCCCAGACAAACAGATTTGGATTACACTGTTTCCCTCCGGTTTCCTCATCTCCATTTCTACAGCTGACTTTCTTTTTTGTGGTTTTGATTCAATGCGCTGTTCTTTCCCTGACACACAAGTATAATACCTCATTGGTTTTAGACTTTCTTCTTCTTGAAAAAGAAAGTTTTGAACTATCTAATGCTTACAGTTATCCCAACAATTTTTGTATGCTATATTTTTTATTTATATGCTCTAGTTTACCCATTTATCTACTTTATTCTATGTTATTTGGGTGCTTTTGCTGTTTAACTTTTACAGTCTGAGAATGTGTCAGGCTTTAAAAATATTACTGATTGCTAATTTAATGTCGTTATTATACGGAATGCACATGCACTTCTTCTTATTACCGCATGTGGAAGTTTGTTCTATACTCCAACAACTCTCTGCCTTGGTGAATAGAGTATGTGTGTGTGAAAGGAACGTGCTGTCATTCTCTGACACATTGCTCTCTAAATGTCTCTTAGGAATATGGCTGATAATATTGTTCGTGTTTTCTGTACCCCTGTAGTGTGGAGCTGAGGACAGGCCTGCTTTTCATCCCGCCCGGCTTCCGCATGGCTAGCTTAGCCCCAGAAATAACAACACACAAATTGTATTCATTTAAACACTGCCTGGCCCATTATCTCTAGAGAGTTAGTTACTGGCTAACTCTCACATCTTGATTAACCCATTTCTAATAATCTGTGTAGCACCACGAGGTGGTGGCTTACTGGGAAAGATTTAGCATGTCCATGGCATCTGCCTCACTGCCTTCTTCCCAGCATTCTGTTCTGTTTACTCCACCTACCTAATTTTCTGTCCTATCAAACGGCCAAGGCAGTCTCTTTATTAAACAATGAAAATAACACATAGACAGAAGGCCCATCTACATCATACCCCGTGTCTTATTTTCTTTTCTATTGTTGTGCTAGAACGCCATGACGAAGGCAACATATAAAAGAAAACATTTAATTGGCTTTACAATTCCAGAGAGTTAGAGTCCATGATGGGAGAGTGAAGGCATGGAGATAGGAACAGCTGAGAGCTCACCTCTGGACTGCAAGCAGGAGGCAGACAGCAATGGGAACAGCACTCGGTTTTGAAACCCCAAAGTCTGCCCTCACTGACAAACCTCCTCCAATAGGGCTGCACTTCCTGAGCCTTCTCAAACACTCCCACCAACTGGGGACCAAAGATCAAATATATGAATCCATAGGGGCCATTTTTTCATACATACTACCATTCTTTGATTTCTAAACTGGTTTTTTATGGATTACTGAGACAGGGGCATTGCCATTTTTAACCTATTGGCTATTTGTCTCTACTTCTTTGCAGTGTTATTACTTTGTGATTTGGCTTTGATTACTGCACATGTATTTGGATTGGCTATGTCTCCTTAGTGAATTGGTTATCTTACTAACATAATCATTTCTCCAAGTCCCTCATAATTGTTCTTCAGAATTGTCTGATATTAATATAGCCACAGTAGCCTTTATTCGATTAGTGTTTTCACAGCGTGTCTATCCCCTTATATTTAGTTCTTAACTAACATGAATTAATTATAAATATTATTAAGGCCCAGGGTAGTAGTTCAACACAAGCATACTACAAGGACTGATTAAACCCGCTTTTCTTTATCTAGCGCCTATTTTACCACCCCCTTCCCCGATCTCTAGTCATTAATCAGTATTCTAAATGATCACTATTTAAAACAAAATTATAGGGCTGGAAGATGTAGCTCATAACAGCACTTGCTGCTCAATTATAAGTATTATAAGTACACTCACACAGACAAATATATGCAGACACACAAACAAATGAAAATTAAATTAAAATGCAAGGTAATGGTGACATACACCTTTAATTCCAGCAACTGGGAGGCAGAGGTTGAGTTCAAGGACTGATCAACAGAGCAAGTTCCAAAACATCCAGTGCTACCCAGAGAAAGCCTGTCTCGAAAACAAAAAATTAAAGGAAAATTAAATTAAAATTAAAAACAGACCATATCATTTTCCATGTAGATGGCAAATCATTGAATGCTGTTTTGTAAGAACAAATTCTTTTTCTGTTTTTTTTTCATCCCAACCAAAGTTTCCCCTGCTCCTCTCGCCCCAGTTCCTCCCATCCACCTGCTCACCCCTACCCACTCCTCCTCTGTTTCTCTTCAGAAAATGGGCAGCCCTTCCATGGATATCAACCACCCAAAGTATATCAAGTTGCAGTGAGGCTAGGCATCTACTCTTCTATTAAGGCTAAATGAAGCAATCTGGCAGAATATATTCTTTTAACACGGCAATTTACCTTCTCTGCCCCCAACACATCAAGATATTAGATAGTAAAAATCCCTCAAAAACATACACAATAGTAAACCATGCCAAACTTCTCAGAGTACTGCCAAAAGCTTTAAATTACAACTAATTAATTAATTAATAAACAAGAGAGAGTCCATGTGAGAGGTTTCTGAGTAGAAGTCCCTCATTTCTGATATCCTGCTCATCAAACATAAAAGGTCTTGTTATCATTGAACTTCAGACATTTTATTTGTTTTTTGGTTTTGCTTTGCTTTTGGAGACAGGGCTTCTCTGTAGCTTTGGATCCTGGAACTCGCTCTGTTGACCAGGCTTACCTGGAACTCACAGAGATCTGCCTGACTTCTGTGCCTCTGCCTCCCAAGTGCTGGGATTCAAGGCGTGCACCACCACTGCCTGGTGAACTTCAGTCATTCTAGTTCCTAGCCAGTGAGCCCACTGTTGGGTTAGCGTCCACATCTGTGTGCTATGTTTAAGAAGAAGAACCCCAGACAGAAAGTCAGTGAGAACGTGGATCACTTTGTTTCTCTCATCTCAAGGTCCCGGTATCTATTGTCCAACCGAAGGTCAGTTGCCTTACATTTCTTTCTAGATTAGCAGTTCTGCGCTGTGAGAAGTGAAGTCCAATACTCACTTCTCCATCGTGGATGGTGTGAAAAATTCATCCCACTGTGCAGAACTAAAGTCCACCCTCACTCAACTTTATGTGTAAACTGCTGCAGAAATGATGCGGTTCTGACAGTTTCGTCCTCCAATTTATATTTGCGGTGACGCTTGCCTGGTTTTTGAAAATGTTAGAGCATAAACTTTTCTCTGTTGGATCGTGATATGTGATGATTCCAGTTTTCATACATGCCAGACTTTTACCTTAAAAGAACTTGTAGTTGTTGCTGATAGAGGGCAGCGAGCGGATGCTACCAACCTGGGTTCACGTTGGTCTACTTCCTACCTCTGAGCTCAATGGAGAGCACAGCTCTCCTGACTTGTGTACTGCCTTTGTCTGCCTTATCTCGGCCAGACCAGTGGTATTTGCTCTCTACAGAGACCAGTTACCACTTCTGCTGTTTTCTCTTTGGTTACTGTTCTTTATTCTGATTTTACTGTACTGTGCACTCCACTGTCTGTTGAAGACCAACCCCAAACTTTCTGAATTCCAAGAAAAAGCAAGCACTGTATCCTGAGCTATGTATCTCAAATCCCTTATTTTGTTTTTGTTTTTGTTTTATGGGTTTTTGGTAGTTTTTTGTTTTGGTTTGGTGGGACTTTTGAGGAGGTTTTTAAGCCTTCGTCCTTCAACTAAGAAAAAGTAAACTATTGATATTCTGCAGATTCACAATTCATCTCGCATTTGGTCAGCAGGTTAAATCAGCATAAAGTATCCTAGAGGAAGGAAGAATTGGGGGTTCTATAGTTCCTAGGACTTCCCAGAGAAGCCTTTCACTTTGGCATATGCCCATATAATAATGTAAGTGAATGGTGTAGGAGGGTCTTCTTTCTATGTGTTGCTTTCCTTGGTTGAATAAAGAAAACTGCCTTGGCCTTTTGATAGGGCAGCCCTTAGATGGGCATGGTAGACAGAACAGAATTCTGAGAGGAAAAAGGCAGTGTGGCAGACTCCATAGCTCTCTTCTCTGAGTCGGACTGGTTAGATTCATGCTAGTAAGCCACAGTCAAGTGGCGATACACATTAATGGAGATGGGTTAAACTAATATGTGAGAGTTAGTCAATAAGGGGCTGGAGATAATGGGCCAGGCAGTGTTTAATTAATACAATTTCCGTGTGGTTATTTCGGGGGGTTAAGCTAGCCCGGTGCTGGGAATGCAGCCTGCTTCTCTTTACTACAAGTGAATTCACGGAAAATGTTATAAACTATGCATCACAAAATGTATACAGGGTCTAAAAACAGTCTCACACAGCCAGATGTGGTGGCCCAGGCCTGAAATGCCAGCACTCAGGAGGCTCAGACAGGATTACAAATGCAAAAATAAAAAGTTAGTACGTGTTACATAAGAATCAAAAAAAAATCTTGTTAAGAAACTATTAAGTACATAACAAAAACAATTAAAGCAAAGAACGGAGTTTCCAGAGCTGACAGATCTGATGGTTCTAATTTTAGTATTTTAAGAGCTTTCTTATAAGAAAATAAAAGCAGTCATGTGGTGGTGGCACACACCTTTAATTGCAGCGTTCTGGAGGCAGGTGGATCTCTGCAAGTTCAAGATCAGCCTGATCTACAGAGTGAGTTACAGGACAATCAAGGCTACAAAGAAAAAGCCTGTTTCAGAAAATCAAAAAAAAGAAAGAAAGAAAGAAAAACAAAAGCAAAAATGGTGCAATTAGATGTTGTGTCTAAAGATTGAAATTATTACCATTATACAAAATAGGAATTTACATGCATTATCCACTATTACTCAACTCTTAAGTATAAATTATCCCATGAAATGTTAAACAGTGATACTACAAAGCTAGTTGATTAGTAAAATATTTTTAAGAATCAGCAGATTATGATTATATTATCTAAATATTTTTAGTGATGTTAGAAGCTTTACAATACTGACTTCAGAGATTTCCAAAAAGAAATATTTCTTTCTAGCCATAGACAGAAAGTCAGATTATCTTCAGAGAATATAGAGGTATTTCTTGTTAAAATTAAAAAGAATAGATGAAATAAACACACACAAAAGATCTGCTGATGGGGAGAGTCAGAGCTCCATTGGTAAAGGAAGCAGAGAATATCTAGGAATTATGGAAGTTTTGCCTCGAAGCTGGCAAGAAGCATAGCCAGTTTGTGGTATCAGCTAAATTCTCTTCAGTCCCAAAATATCTAAGTAATTCCTCCTCGAACCCCTGGGTAAAAAAAGTATGAAAGACATGTATCCTTATGAGCAAAATAAGGTCCTTCATAAGAGCAATGCTTTATGAAAAGCAATAAAGCAGTTCCAGCGGATGACATTTTAAAAGAGATTCAAACAGAAGTATAGAGACTGCTTAACCTCCGATCATTTTATAGAAATAAGACCCTCACTGGAGTTTAATGTCCTCACAGTTTGAGATACAAAGCAAAGTGACCATGAAAATGTGTGTGCCACGCAAACACTTGGAGCTCTCTGTCCCGTGATGACCAGCGTCTTCCAAAGGCATGTGACCTGTCAGATTGTTAGTATTTACTCTTTCTCCTCTGGAAAAATGTGCTAACCATCACTGAGCATGGTACTTCCAACAGCGGCTTGGGTTAGGGCAAGGACTTTTATATGTCACAGTGCCGTGCTTCTTTTCTTCTAAAAACAATTAAAATACAAATGTCACACAATTTTATATATTTTCACTCTTACAAAGGACAGACACAGAGTTTTCCTACCTGTGTAAATAGCTTTCAGATGAAGCATTCTGAAACCATGTTGCTACCTTTGGCTGAAGGTTTCTAAATGGTCTTTCTTCTCGTTTTCTGGGGAAAACTAGTCACAGCCAAAGAAGATGGGCATTCATTAGTGAAATTACTTTTTTCAAAATTCTGCTCTAAGTTCTGAAGAAACTGGAAATACAAGGGTTAGAGTCTAAAAACTTCAGGCAATAGAATGGTTTTCTGCTACTGACTTTCATATCAGCTTGAACTGTTGCAAGTTTTATTTTTATTAAATTCCATTTTTAAACCAGACTTTTGAATTGCTGTATCACAAGGTTAAGCCAGAAATATAGAAAAGAATTAAGCATAGTTTGATCCTATTGCTACTATCTCTACTATTAGTAAAGCAGTAACTTTAATAATTATTTTATCTTTGTTTTATTTTCACTTAATAATAGATAAATATATGCATATATGGATGCATATGTTAATGCTTTCTTTTTAATGACAGTGATACAAAACAATTTTGATATGTTCAGTGCTAACCAAATTAGTATTATAAAAAATGTTTGCAATTTGCCTTTAAAATAGCCAAGAAAATTTCTCTAGATTTCCTTACAAAAGATTATTCAAGTAAAAAATTGTTTTAGCATAAAGTGATAAAAAAATGAAGAAAAATATCAGTCAGATTTCTGCACCCCACAACCACTACTGAAATCAGTGCATATGCTTCTAGACTATGTTCTGCACGCACAGCTATTTCCTGTTCATCAACAGAGCTTTGTTCTTCACTTAAAGCTGCTTTATGTAGGGGGCCTCGATGCCGTACAGAATTATTTAAAATAAAATCTAAATCATTATTTTTGGATAGCATCAAATGTTAAGGAATTCTCAAAGTGTTTAAATCATCCTTAAGCCTAACTTTGTTTTGATGTGACCTAACATGAATTCCCACAGTCCACCGGGGGAAGGATGGTAGCACTGGTCTCACGCACCCCATCCTTTGTCATTTTAATGGTCTTTATCTGGATAGTAAATGTGTGGCTTGAACAAAGAGAAGTTACCAAAGAAACAGCCACACCAAATTTTGTGGCTTTTGGATTAGTTAATCTTCATCTGGCCCAGGTGGCAAAGCAGGTAGATTAAAGGGAACCAAGGGTTTGGCAAGGAGGCTTTTGTTTCTGTTCAGTATTATAACTTTGCCTCAAAGTGATAAAATACAGCGTTAGAATTATTAATTGTGTGCAGCAAGTTGGAGAATTGAACCCAGACAGTGACTATTAGTGAAGTCATGGTATCTTCAAATTCAAGTGAGCTGTCATTTAGAGGTGTGGTCTTGGACTCCATCTCAGAGGGCATTTTTTATCAATGACTAATATTAGAAAAAGAAATTCATTGACACAGTAAACGAAACCTAGCTGGGAAATGAAAACTAAGAAGAGGAAGTTATCTTCACAGTGGCGAGATCAGAATCAAAATAAAATTACAGAAGTAGCAAGAAGTAAACAAAATGAGTGAGTCTTTGGAGAGACTTAAAACAGACAAAAGGAAAAACAAAAACAAGTTATCAAGGGCAACTTTTAGCAAGTATCACAGCAAACAAACCAGGCTTCACAAAAATAAGTAGCCTATGTTCAGGAGCCAACTATAATTGATATTGTTTAAAAAATCAAACATAATGTATAATGTATTCCCGATTATAACTCACCAAAAAAACAAAACAAAACAAAACCCTCATTCCCAGTTAACTGCCAGTACAAACACTCCTTTTCCTTTTTATCAGAAATGCAATCCACTTTATGAACCAATGTGAATACCATAACTTCATTTAAATGGCTGAGGTAGTAGAAGCAAAGAGTATCATTCATTGCTAGATGGAAAGATGAGGGTGTGTGTGTGTGTGTGTGTGTGTGTGTGTCTCCCCTCCTGGAAGAAATGGAGTAAGCAAATACTGGTCTTCAATTAAGAACACAGTTAGGAAGGTAATAGGTGCAGAAGTTCCTTGGCTAAAGTGGATCAGTTGTACTCATTTGTGGGAAATACTGAACAAGAAGAGGAAGTTAAAACAGTTTAGGAAATAATTGAAAATAGGCGAGGATAAACAATAGCAGGAAAAGGATCATTTGAAAATCTGGTAGAATTGTCTTTATTTTTATTTTCATTGACAGATTTCTACTATTTTTGTTTCTAGCGATGGTGATGTGTGGATGAAAGATAAAAATTTAAATGTCCTGGCCAGGCATCAAGCTTTGTGGTTGCCGTCTGAGGCAGGAAATAGAGTAAACAGCTTCCACGGAGACTTGAAAGCTTTAAAAAAGGAAGCAAGTTTGTTATTATCAAAGCTTGTACTGATAGTGTCAGGAAATAGTTCTTTAAAGCATTATAATTGTGTTAGATCCTTAAATCTAAGAGCAGCAGCACATGCCAGAATGCAGACTTCACCCTGAGGAGTCTGGAATGTGCAGACATGGGGTAGTTCCTTAAGAAAGCAACGAGCAGAGTTCATTTTCCTGGTGTTCTTTAACTCCTTAAAAAAAAAACTTTTACTTCCACAGCTGTCCTTGATTAACTATCATTTAAAAGGTGTGGATGCCCAAGCAAGAACAAAAAGCGAAGGTGTGATGCCACAATTGAAGGAAAAGGACAGCAGTAAACATTCAGCTGCACATCTTGGATTTTTTCCCTTACGTACATGTATGTAAATGTGTCTTACAGTGGATCCTTTGAATTTTATATATATGTCAAATATTTATTAATACAGGAAAATTGTAATAGTTTACCTAACACCAGACACTAATTAGTACATAAGATCAACAGAGTCATTTTAGATGGCTACTACATTTGCATAAGTTGCACCTTTGGGCTTTTGTTCGCAATTGTTCACTATTGTGAACAAGGGGAGTTTCGCCAATATTTCTTTTTTTTTTCTTTGTGTTTTTGGAGGGATTTGGTTTTGGTTATTTGTTTTTATTTGATTTAGAACACTATAACAGAGAAGGAACCGAAGGTGTTTACTCCTCCAACAGATACTTGGTTTTGATATTTGTGATAAAAGAGAAATGGTTCGCTACCAACTAATCTTTAAGTCTGGAATAGAGAGTGAGAAATTCGAGGAGAGAAAAATACCCTCACTTAAGTAATCTAGTTTAAGAGAGTTGCTGGGTTAAGGACCAAATGACTATGTAATAAGCCGCTTCCAGAAACCCGTACAACTAATAATTGTTACTTGTGTGTATTAAAAAAGAAAATCTACCCACGACGACGTCTGCATTAGCCAGTGATGTAGGAGTAACAGAAAGCCAGGACGGGGCGCCCAACCTCCTCCCGGGGCTCCAGGCGGAGAGGAAACCCTCTCCCGGGCCTCCTGGCGCCGGCGCTCGCTCGGGAACGGTCCCGCGCGGGGACGCCCGCCCTGCACACCCGCTTCTGTACTCCTTTCACGTCCGATGCCAGGCGGACTGAAAACAAACCTCCACCCTGCCGCCTCCTGCTCTCGGAAAAGCCTGGGGGCCCAAGAGCGGCTTCACCTAAGATCAAGCGCGGAGCCGCTTAGCTCAATGGTCAGAGCGTGGGTGGCAAACAAACTTCGTTACGTGTTCACTTGGAGCACCGCGGTTCTGGGAAAGGATCAAAGCGACCTTCCTAACTGCGCAGCGCTTCCCTCCATCACCCTCCCCTCGCCCCTTTCTTCTTTTTTTTTTTAAAATAAAAATAACTGCAGCCGATGAGTAAGGAAGCGGGCTTTAGAGCCACGCGGGGAGTGCGAGCAGGGCGGTTCAGCAGGTGGCCAGCGGTCCGCAACCCGGCCCCCGGCCGAGCCAGCGCGCGGACTCCGCTCCACATCAATGGGAATCCCCCGTGGGAAAGGCGCCTCCCACCACGCCTGCGCTCGGACGCCCGGCCCATCTCCGCGCCCCGGGTGCCGCATCCCACCCCGGCTCTGCGCCGCGTTGCTCCACGCCCGCGGACGACTCTCCGGGCCGAGGGGCGGGGGCGCCGCCGCGGTGCGGGGAGGGGGAGGCGGGAGCGGCGCGCGGGGAGGGGAAGGGGTTCTCGCGCGATTGGGCGAGGTTTCCGGTGTTGTGACTGAAACCCGTCAATATGGCGGCGATCGGCCGCGGCCGCTCGCTGAAGAACCTCCGAATACGAGGTAAAGCCCGCCGCCGCCCTCGCAACCCTGCGCGCTCGGTGCCCGCCACCGCGGTGCTCAACCTGCCCCGGGCCCTGGGGTGGGGGAGACGAGCTTGGGCGCTGGCCACCGGCGGCCTGCGATGCTTCCTAACCGGGGCTTGTGTGTCTGTTTCGCACAGGGCGGAATGACAGCGGCGAGGAGAACGTCCCGCTGGATCTGACCCGAGGTAATGCGGGGCGCCGGCGGGGAGGCGCGGGGCCCCGAGGCTAGGGTGGGCCGGCCAGCGAGCGACCCGCGGCGCCGGGGGCAGCGAGGGGCCGAACCCGCGCCCATCCCCCTGCCCCGCGCCCGCCTCCCTGGGCTGAGCCCCTCCGGGCCTCGGGCGGCTGCCGGAGCGCGGGAGCTCGGGGCGGACTCGGTGCAGCCAGCGACCCCGGGGCGCTCCGGACTCCCCCTCTCCCGCCCCCACCGCTGGAACATTTCTGCTCCCATCACCGCTCCCGGGCCCCCGAATCCCGGGGGCGGCCTGGGAGGAGGCGGGGGGGGGGCTGTAGACGTTGTTATTTAGGTTACTGGAGGATGTTTGAGGGAAGAGCGACCACATCCTGCCCTCCCCGTCCCCCGGAGCAGATGCTGGACCTGCTGGCTTCTTGCTGCCTGCGTTGTGGGCTTTGCCCTGTCCGCGCGCGCTCCTCCGGGGACCCGTGGCTTTGATAACTCGGAGGTGAAATCGAGAGCCGGTGATTAGGGCTAAGTGTCTGGTTTCTGCCGTGTCTCCCTGCTGCTTCCCTTTCCCGGGCCCGCTGGGTCTGGAGTTGACTTGAGACCGCCCCCTCGCTCTGCCGCAGGTTCATTGTGTACCTTCTGCAGCGGGGATGGGTTTGTTTACACCTTCTCTGCAGGGCCAGCCCGGGCTATAGCCTTAAGAACTGTATCCGCCTAACGATCGGCGTTTCTTTCTTTGGTCACCAGCCACCAGACCGGTGTTTACTCCGCAATATCAACCTGAAGCATTAGTAGTCACATGGTAGATTCTTTTCTCTTCCTCCATAAACAGGATTTGGTTTACAGAGTTCGGTGGTCATATTCCGCAGCGCCGTAGCTTAGGGTGTAACTAATTTTGCTGAGCCGATTCAATTTTTGAGATCCGTGAAACGCCTCAGGAAGTTAAAAGACGTAAACATTCGACGTGACATAAGTTTGCTGTTGTTTTACCCTGTATTATACTCAGTAAAGTAGTTGGTGGTTGTGGGGTATTGACAGCATAATGCATTCTTAGTTTTGTTTTGTTAAGACTCTTTCTGTGTAGACTGAGAGACCAGTTTTAATTTAGTTACGTGAGTACATATTTGTTATTTAGTATTTGGTTCTCATAGTTCAGGATGTTACGTTTTGAGTAAACAAGCCCTTTCAAAGGCAGCAACTTTTCTAAGATGCAGTGCAGTGGTGTGTAAGTCCTGGAAATGGCACCTAATTTCATCAGTGATTTGGAACATTTTTTTCTCCTAGTGACTCGGTCTGTGAATCGGTATAGAAAAAGATCAGACTGTTGAGTTTTTCTTGTTGTTGCAAATTTGTAAACTTAATATGATGTAGACATAAAAGTTTATACAAAGTAAATTTTCCACAAGCATTCTAATGAGGATCATAATACCGACCTGAGATTTAGCATTGCACTTTTCTAACTATGTAGTATGCCAGTGATTTAATTTGTATTCAAGCAGTTGAGATAAAAGAGCACTTGAGTAAACCTGAGCCTAGTCTCTCCAGTAAAAACCTGCTTGGATGTGGTGTTGGAAATACATTGTAATTGTAGAGTATGTTTATTTTGTTAAACTCCTTTGTGTGGTTGGTGTCAAAATTTGGGCATGTAGAAAAGCTTATTTGAGATATGCCTTACTTCATTTGAAGTCAGGAAGGCAGATCTTTGTGTATTATTAAAAATAATCAGTTTTTGAAGAATTTAGTAAACACCTATGTAATAGAACTGTTTCTAGGGTTATATAAAATGCTCAGAAAATGGTTTTCACTTGCCCTGATAAAATGTACTCGAGTCCCAAATAAGTATACACAGCCAGTTGAAGCTGATCCCAAAAGCTGTACACAACTGAGAGAGAGAAGGTACATAGGAATTATAATCCTAAACCATAAGGAAGTTTATCCAAAAAAGAGTTAGATTCTTTATATAGTGAAACTATTGACTAGAGAAAAGTGTTATTTTGATGAATGTTTCATTGTTCAAAGGCTTGTGGATCACACATGAAGAAAGTTCATAAAGAATTAAACTTTGGTAATAATTTGAGACCAGTGAGGCAGTCCCGGTTGCAGCTGAGTGACAGCTGCTTGTGGATCAGATTACAATACGGAAAAAGATAAAGTTTGAGCAACGGAACTTTGTTTTGCTTAGTGCTATGGCTCTTATTCCGATTGTTTTGAGAAGTTCATTGTGTAGGTGGACAGCCACGTTCATCATGCATAGAGGTTATGATCATAGTAATCCCTAAAGGAGACTTCCATGTGTAGTTAAGAGTGCTTTTGTAAAGTCAGATAATTCTGAATTGTAATCTCAGGGATGACAATAGTGGGGATTTGGGGACAAGTTATTTGACCTTGCTTCCCTCCTGCTTTCTCCAACTAGGCGAAAAAAGTAGCTTTAGAGTGTTAGTAAGACTGTAAAAGGTCAGTGAAGGTGGTTCTTAGTTACTCAGCATAGAATCTTGTAGTTTTTGAGTAATCTTTACTGTTAGTTGCTTCCCTGCATTGTGAAATTGGGATTCTTTAAATCATATTTTTAATAAAGGTTGGCAGGTGATTGTGTGTTTGCATGTACAGGAGCAGATAGAGGCACATGTGCACATGTCTGTGTGGAAGTCGAGGACAGCCGAGGTGCTGCACTTCAGGAGCGCTTTTTAAATTTATTTTTTGCATGGGTTCTGGGTACTGAATTCCCTATGCTTGCAGCAAGCTCTGACACAGGTATTTCCCAAGCCCCAAATTATTGATTTCACTATCACAAATTCATTCAGGAATCAGAATTCCTTTTTGAGATAGTCTGCTTTATTAGTTGGGTGTATCTGAAATGGAGTATTTGATGATAATGTGTTTTTGAAAAATATATTTTTCATTTCAAAAGAGATCACAAGTCAAGCAAGGTGGTTCATATTGGTAGTATCAGCATTTAGGAAGTGTAGACAGGATTGTGAATTGGATGCCAGCCTGGGCTACATGAGACCTATCTCAAAAGAAAAAAAAAAGTTACCAACTAACTTTACCTAAAGTTCAGTTTGTTGTATGTACTTAGGATTAGGTATGACATGACATTGTGTTTTGTGAACCTTAGACACTTTTTTATTAATCCTTCTCATTTTAATTGTCTGGATAGGAATGTGCTATATATTTTGTTTTCCTCCTCCCATAGAAATGTTTTTAGTTACAATGAGTGGCTTGTATGATATATGACTCTCCTGAGGTCCAGAAGAGTTTGGTTTGGGTATTGCTGTTATTGCTGTGGTTCAGACAGAATACCTCTATTAAAAATTGTTGATGGATTAATTCTGACCTAGTAACCTATTTAGTTAGTCTTAAAGTTATGAGTAATTCTTGCATTCAGTTTTGTTCAGAAACCTATACTACTTAATTTGTGAAAGTCCCCAAATTTGCTACTCATATCATTAAATACTTCCTATATTTCACACCAAAATGTCTTTTTTAAAAACAAATACAAACACCCAAATGTTTCATTTAGCCTACTTCTACAGCAAGCATAGCCGCCCCCGCCTCCTCCTCCTTCATTTTTTTTTTTTTTTTTAGTGCATCCCTTTCTGGTACTGACTCAGACTTGAAAAGACACAGTGTTCTTTCAGAGTAAGCCCCTGTTAGTATAATGTTCAAAATGTATTCCCAGAAAATGGACACTTCAGTATCAGTTATTATTAAAATGTAATTTGTTAAAACTACTGAGTTTTACATTTTTAAAAAATTTAAATCCCTTTATTTTTTCCATTAAAAGAAAGAAATGCTGATTCTCTGTGCAGCTTGCTGTTTAATATTTAGAAGAGCAGTAAGACTATCTGAAATAGTGTGAATTTGAACATTTTTGTTTTCTAATTTTCCTTAGTTGGGAGGTTACTCATTTGTTTAATTGCTCACGAGTTAAAACAAACAGACATTGATAGAAATCTCTTATGTATCAGAAACTGAATTAAATGCTGGAGGAGTAGGAACGAGAAGGATGTTGTTCCTTTTAAAGAGTTTATTGGGGCTGACATAAAGAAGTGATTGTGGTACGGAACAATAAGTACAGACCGTGTAGGGAACAGAGTTAGTGCCACAGCAGTCAGAGGAGAATGTGACTGTCTGGTGGATTGGTGACCAGAGAAGCCTTCTAAAGGGCTAAACTTCTCTTAAAAACTGTGGCAGCGCAGAAGGAAATGTGGACTGTCTGGAGAATAACCCACACTTTTGGAAAGGGAAAGTCAGTAGATAGAGGGGCTAATACAACCTGAGAAATGCTAAAGGAGTAGACCAGGGTTTAGCTACAGAAATGGAAACAAAGATGTATTAGAGTGAGGAAATCAACTGATTTGCTTTTTCCCATTGAAAATTGACTTCTGTCCTTGTTAAAACTCCCTCTCCCCCCATTTTGGAAACAGTCTTGCTGTTTATCCCTAGCTGGCCTGGTTTTGAATGTGTGGTCCAGGCTAGCTTTGAACTTGAAGTAGACCTCCTGCTTTGGCTTCAGTGTGGGATTACAGCATGTGCTAGCACAGCCAGCTACTTTCATTTCTTTATGAAGAAGGTGAAACCTGACAGACCTGAACTCTGAATTCCCTAATCACTTCAGACTTACTTCTAGCCTAGAGTCAGACTGCATAGCATCTCTTTCTTTCCAGGAGTGACTATACTCCAGATCAGAATTCCTTCCAGAGGCTGTGAGGAACTATTTTCCTTTACTTTTCATTCTTCTGTCTTATCAACTCAGTTTCCACATGCTTGGCAAACATTTGTTCTACCTTCATATGGGTAGGTTACTAGAGTGGGCACAGGCCGAGGCTGAAGATAGAAAGGGATGAAGATTGGAAAAGTGACTTTGCTGAAGACGTTAGGTAGGTTAGTTTCATTCTACAGTGTCTTCATTACATTGGCTCTCCCCCTATTGATAATGCTTTCTTAATAGATGTGAATATCCTCTAGTAAAACTCACTGGCACCTGAAGTTCTACATTCTACTGTATTAAAAATGTTCTGTGAGGTACTAAATTATCTCAGTTTTTACCAACTGTTTGCGATGTTCATCCTAATCCAAAGAATAAAAGCTTTGAAATTCTAAAGCAATGAGACTTCAACCAGTGTCATAGGGCCAGTGAGTGCCATGTATCTAATAATCATTTTAAAGTTAGAATGTCTAAAACTTTGCACCCTAAAGTGTATCTACTTTCTGATTTTTCGGAACCAGTATTTTCAGTTTTTGAAACTGTAAACCGTTTAGTCCTGTTGACAAACTGCTTCAAGTTGCCTTTGATATCTATTTGATAGTCTGTTCACTGGTGAATAACATGAAGACTTTATTTCTGGTTTTACCTCCCCCCCCCCCCCCACTGTACTACAACCAGAATCATTTTCTTGTAAATCTAGATTTGATTTTGTCATTCATTTAAACAACAGCCAAACAAGATCTACTTTGGCATACAGAATAAAGTCCAAATTCCTTAGCTTGGCTTCCAAGGCCCTTTATAATTTATTTATGTATTGTCTTCTGTGCTACTACAGCTGTTGTGGTCGATATATCTGCCTGTTTGTACACACTTCTGCATACACAGATCTCTTCTCATAGGAAATAAGAGTTAGTTTACTGATCTAAAGCATCGACTCTCCCTCCATTCCTGTTCTTTCTTCTTGGATACTGTGTCCCTATTTGAGAACACTTGCTGAGTCAGAGAGGAATGCTGTTCCTTAAGTGTGGCATGCAGTTTTATATTTACTTACGTAGATTCCTTTACATAGGAATGAACTCCCAGTACTCCATCAATAAAAATCCTAATTCTTTAAGGTTGGGATAGAACTGAAGGATCTTGCACACATGCTAGCCAAGAACTTTCTCATTGAACTTGTTCCCTGAAGTGAAAGAATGGAGAAGGAAATGAGCAAAAAGAATAGTATATTGTTAAAGAGAATAGAGGAAAATAATGCTTCGAAGTATGCAGTCCCGTGGGGCAACCAAATCGATAGTGCTTCTATCGAAGTGTTTCTATTATAAAATAGAAACATCTTTCTTGAGGGGACAGTTATGAGATCAGTTGGGTTTTAACTTTCATGTGGTTGATGGCACCAGCTACCAAATGCTGGAGTGGGTGTCTAGTAGTCTACTCTGAGTTTATGATTTGAGTATTTTTTATATAAGGTGTTGGGAGAATGGAAACACACAAACACACATGCACACGCGGAAAGTGTGCATTGGGATTAAGTATAGGAGCTTAAACATGCTAAACATGTTCACTACTGAACTGTTTCCTAATCTCTTAAATGGAGAGTTAAAGATTTGAGCATTCCAAGACAATGTGATAAGACCATGAATAGGAGCCTTAAGAAGAGGCCATGAGGTTATATGAAGGTTATAATCTGTGAGAGTTTTTTATTTGAAGGGGCTGAAAACTGAAGGTGGGATCTGTAGAATTCAGTTCTACTCTGAATGTGAGACTGGTTTTGGCCAGCTGTTTAACCTCTGGGCTTCAGTTACCTTACCTCTGCGATGCATAATACTTTTTGCAGATGGCACTTTCAGCTTCCAGTGATTCTCAGATAATCACTATCAGCTGTTGAAAGGTTAAGAAGAAGGCACTCAGAACCTTGTTAAAGTCATGGTGAGATATATTCCCATAAATCGTAGGGAACGCATATTGGAGTGGTGGTGTTTTGTACCCTTTTAAATGTACCTTACAGTCAAGTGACCCCCTGCTGCGACTTGCTTCCCTGCCTCCCAGGTCTTGAGCTCCAGAAAGTTGTGCTGTGAAAAGCATGATGGGTAAGTGAATGCTTTGCATGCCTGAGTCTCTATCCCATCTAATTATGATCTGCTCTCACCTGCAGTTAGAACAATGATGATTGGAGAGTGCTAAATCTGTATTCTTAATATTTATTTTATGTGTAGTTTGGGAAGATTAGATGTTCTTCTTTTTGCCTCTAGTAGGTTTTTTTCTTGGGGGGGGCACAATTTTTATTTCCTGAGCAAATACTCTCAGAATAGTGGAGGAAAGCAAACAGATTAAAATGTTTATTAGGTAACAGATATATAGATGATTGAAAGGTAACTGCTAAGCTTTTGAATCATCCATTGTTTTGATATCATTGTACTTTTTTGTTAGTACAACCAGGTTAAACTGACTTGCCCCCTGAAAGTTGTATCTGTACACTGAATGTCATATAGGATTATATAGATGCTAAATAGGAAATATTTATGCATGACAGCTAAAAATAACATTCATATGTTCAATGTAATGGGTCGCCAAAGAAGCCAAACATGAGTGCATTCTTCATGTCCCTGTGAGTCTTCCATCTGGACTCATGCACCATGCACCTAGTAATGATGAAGTTGATGGAACACTGGGGATATGCTGATACCTTAACAGATACTTTAAGAAGTATCAAATGGACTTGAGTTTTAAAGGCTTATCTTAAATGGCTTTCAGTTTTTACTCTAATATACTGAAGACTTTGAATGAATAGTGGTTTTCTTGATGTCAGCTTGTGCCACCACAGCAGGCTTGAGGCAGTTTTAAAAATCAAAACAAATTTGAGAACTAAAATCTTCTTTTGTTTTTCGAGATAGAGTTTTTGTCCATATAACAGCTCTGGTTGTCCTGGAGTTGTAGACTAGGCTGACCTTGAACTCACAGAGATCACCTGCCACTGCCTTCTGAGTGCTAGGATTAAAAGCATGCACCATCACTTGGCTGAGAAGTAGAATTTTACTAGCAAGTCATTCAATGTTTAAGGTAGTATTGGGGGAAGTTAGTGACAAGTGTTTTCCTCCTTAAATGTTGAAGACTGATTATATGTTAAGCTTGCTTGTTTAGCCTTTGAAAGTAATGCTGAGTTGGATTGAGGGATTTGAAACATACTATGAAATAATTGCATACTTGTGATGATGAGTATATAATTGCTCACATTCCAAGCTAAGTCATAAATGATTTTTCTCCCATTACTGTAGTTCATATTGGCCTCTTCTTCATTAATATGTTATTCACAGAGGGTATTGTGCAAGTTCAAGGGGCTCTATAAGTTTAGCAAACTTAATTCTAAAGAGATGCAACCTGGAAATAAGAGACTAAAGTGGGGTAGCTGTACTTTCGTTATTTCCTACATTGAAATGACTGTTTTCTATCTCAGAATTTAAGTGTGTCACCTACCAATGAGGTAGATGATTTGAAATTAATATCCCGAAGGCTGGCCATATGACTCAGTGAATGAAGGCGCTTGACTTGCTGACATATCTGAGTTCCATCTTTGGAACCCACATGAAAGAACAAGGGGACTGACTCCAGTATTTTCTTCTTTGGTCTCCACACATGTGCTGTAGCATGCACATGAACAAACACTCCCAACACACGTAAATAAATAAATACATGCAAGAGACATTTATCTTAAAATCATAATGTTTCATATCAATCCCAGAGACCCTGCTTAACCCTATCAAATAGTAAATATTTGGTGAAATGACTGCTGTATTAGGGTACCAAAAAAAGACTTGTTGCAGAGATTTTAGTAATCTTGCTCCGAATTCAGTACAATTTCATGCGTTTCTCATAATGAATAGAGAGTGAAGAGGCACAGGAACTGTAAACAAAGGAGATTGCCAAGTAACTTAGTTACTTAAAAAGGAGCAGTTTGCCAGAGAAAGGGATATTTAACTGCCTTAAATTGGGCATGTATGTATTTTTTTCAACAGATACATAGATCTAGAAAAATCACATCTTGAAATAGTAGTGCTAATTATTTCCATCCCTGGTGTATTAAAACTTTTAATTGCCCTGTTTTTTCCCATTCATAATCTTCTGATGCCCTCCCTAACATTGTGCCATCCCCACCTCCTGTCTCCTGCTATTGGAGAAGGGAGAGAAAGTCAGAATTGTATGGAGAGAACATTTTGGGTGATATGACCTCCAACCACAAGCTGTATTGTAGTTTCTGTGTGTGTCCAGGGGACAATAGAATATTATGACACTTAATATTCAACATATGTGTTGTAAGAAGTGGGTTTGCTCTTTTAAATCACATTTGTCGCCTGTGATAGTGGGTTAACTTGGTGGTGATGGAGTGGCTGAACACTGGAGCTATTGAATAGGCTGTTTGCATAGAATGAATAGCAAGAGGTTTCATTACTAGACTGTTACTGGTGATGTTTTTAAATGGCACAGGCTGCTAAAGGAAGTTAGGTGAGTGTTCATGCTTAAGTTTCATATGTTATATGAAATTCTTATATACAATTTTAGTTATTTTTGATTAGTTAAATTTAAGAGTATATTAGCATTAAAATGGTTGTTAATGTATATGCTTTATTCCCCTCTTACGGTGTTGACTGTCTGTTTCAGCCTTGTTTTCTTCCTAGCCAAAAGAGAGAAATTATTTGAAAAAAGAAAAAAAGCTTTTGGGTTTTCAGAAGAAAACAAAAAAGATATTGAGAGCCTGGGTTAAAAAAGGTGACAGTTGTTTTTACTCATAATTGTATTTTTTAATTCTGTGTTTAATTATTGAGAATTTTCACATACATCAGTAATTGTTTTTATATTATAAAAATGCCACAGAGGAAAAATATTTGTTCATTTATTTATTTGAGACAGGAGCCAACAGTCTCCTAAGTGTTGGTGTACAGGTGTGCACCACTACTTCTGGCTTTATGTTGTAAACAAATGCATATATTGCCATGAAATGTGTGATTGGGGTATTGGCATATGCCTGACCTGGGATAAGGCATATTTTATCTATGAACCTATTGTTTATTTAGTTCTTGTGTTATTGGGACTTGAACCCAGGGCCTTGTACACGGTAGGCATTCTACTACTGAGCTCCATGCCCAGTCATTTTGTTTCTTTGTTTGTTTTGCTGTTTTTGAGTCAGGGTTTCTCAAAGCAGGTAACCCAGACTGCTCTGGAACTGGATTTGTAGATCAGGTAATCCCCTTGCCTCTGCCTCCTGAGTGCTAGGATCAAAGATGTGCACCATTACCCCCCGCCCCGTCTTTTTGTTTTTAAAGCTTACATATTTTATTGACAGGAGGCACATGTTCATATATATTAATTTCTTTCCAGTCGTCTAAGGTATACATTATTTATATAATGCCATCTAGTTGTAATATGTAAATTAAATACTGAAACCATTAAGAACTGATGAGCGGGAACTTACATCTTAAAAGTGAAACACAGAAACATCTTCCTTGCAAAACAAGGAAGATGGAGAGCTGACTCAGTGGTTACAAACACTGGCTGCTCTTGCAGAGGACTCAGGTTCAGTTCCTCACACCCACACAGCAGCTTACAACCTCTTTAATTCCAGTTCCAGGGGATGTGACACCATTTTCTGGCCTCTGCAGGCACCAGGCGTGCACACACAGTGCATGTATAAACATGCAGACAAAACACTCATACACATAAAATAAATCTTTAGCAAGATGAAAATTAACCTGTGAATTCCTGAATAAAAATTAGTTCTATTACACCTCCTAAGTATCTTCAGTATCTAGCTGTGCCTGTAACCCATGAAGAGCATTGGGAATAATTGGCAGTATATAGGAGAAAGAATTCACAGAAGAGCAATTTAATGCTTCATGAAGAGGTCTGATGAGACAAGATCAGTGAGTATACGAATGCCACTAGAATAATAGAGCTTGTTAAAAACTATGCATAGATTTTCCAGAGGTTCCTCCTTCTCCCAAACAATGAAAGCTGTCAGATCATATGGATCCTCACACCTGAAGGGGAGGAGTTGTCACTGACTGAGCTGGGAGATCACTGGAGGGAAGAAGACTCAGGATGATAAACAAGGCAGGAGGTGTCCTATGATAGAAGATGAGAAGCAAACCTAGACTTGTAAACAGTCATTTCCACGAGTGGAGCTTCACAGTATTCTTGTGTCTGACTTTGTCCATGACCTTTGCCCCTTGTAGTGTTCGCCACTTCATTCCTGCCTGCTTGGACACAAGATCATTGTCTCTTTGTCTCGACTCATCCCAGGGCTCTTTCCTTTTATCCAGAGCAGCAAGTAACCAAGTGTGGCTTTGAGGCAGTTAGATCTGCTTATTGGAAAATAAAACACGGCACTTGCCTGGACACTTTACTCCTAGTCACCTCTGATGTAGCTGACCTAATGCTGTGTTTGGTAGAAGAGAGGATATTATATACCATGCTAGACCATTGTTTGTCTACCTAGACATACGAGAATGATTTTTCAACATGCAGATCTTGCGCTCCACTCCTACCAAGTCAAAGTCAGAGTTATGTCTACAATCCCAGCACTTGGGAAGCAGAGCAGGAGGATAAGTTCAAAACTAGTCTCAGCTATAGAACAAGTTTAAGGCCAAATTGAATTTTAGATACAAGCCATACTATTCTATGCCATATAATCCCTATAATTACCACTAATTTAAAGTTTGGGTGTGTATTACCTAAAGAAAGAGGGGAAAAAGAAATAAGAAATAGGATCATTTTATTATCTGTGCCATCTCCACCCCATTTTTTTCTTTAAAGGAGGACTCTGATAGTCATGTATGTAAAGAAGAGGCTCCTGCGTGATATTCTTCAAAGGAAAGAGGCCAATACAAGGAGTCCTGTAGTTAGTGTTCCCCACCTGTGGGGGAGATGGGATTTCTCCATGTAACAGCCCTAGCTTTCCTGGAACTTGCTCTGTGGATCAGACTGGCCCTGAATTCACAGAGATCCACCTGTCTCTGCTTCTTGAGTTCTGGGATTAAAGGTGTGTGCCACCACCACCCCCGGCTAGGTTTCTGTAGTTCTTTAATGTTACTTTCCTATAACCATTGTGCTGCACAGAATCCAGGCCTTCTCAGTATTTGGAGTAAAATTGGTGACTGTGCTCTGGAATGTCAACAGGAACCCATTTTTTTTTTCTGTGCTTGAAAATAACACAGGAGTTTGGGATTACTGTACTATTGGTTAAAGGAGTTCCCACAGCAATTATCTACTTTTTGTTATTTCCATTTTTTAATTATTTCTAATTGTGTGTATGCACACACATGTTAGCACAGGTGCCTGCATAAACCAGAATTTTTGGATTCCCTGGAGTTAAAGGTAAACCACCTGAAAGTGGATTTGAATGTAGGTCCTCTGGATAAGCAGTGCATACTCTTGCCTACTGAGTCATTCTTCTGGTCCTCCATTCCTTTTTAAAATACGTACTATGAGACATGATATCCCTTGCTATGTTGCACACACTGGCTTTGAACTTAATACTCTTCCTGCTCCAGTATCTTGAATAACTGGAATTGTGGATGCACACTGCCATGCCCAACATCTAATGTTTATTTTTAAACATGCTTAGGAGATAATGGATTGATGATTGATTGAGACCAGAATTGTAGAATTCTTGATCCTTTTTCCTTCTTCTCCCAGGTGCTAGGATTTCTGCTATATGCCTCCACACTCAGCTGGCACATATTTAGATATCATTTTTATTAATCTTTCTTCTTAAATCAGGAGTTTGCTTTATAATATGTTTTGACCGTCAGTCATTATAAAATCTTTCCATTGCATAGAGTTTCTTTGCTCAGCATCTTTTTTTTTAAATATTTATTTATTTGTTTATTATGTATACAGTATTCTGTCTGCAGGCCAGAACAGGGCACCAGACCTCATTACAGATGGTTGTGAGCCACCATGTGGTTGCTGGGAGTTGAACTCAGGACCTTTGGAAGAGCAGGCAATGCTCTTAACCACTGAGCCATCTCTCTAGCCCCTTTGCTCAGCATCTTTGATTGTTCATAAGATGTTTATATTAAATGAGCTAGAATTTAGTAATTTCTAGTAAACAATTCCTTAATTCATTTACTTAATTACACATAAAAAGTAGTAGTTGTAGTCAGGTTGGACTGCTCTGCTATTTTAGTGAGATTATTACCCTTTTCTCTCAGACCCGTTGTCCATTGAGTATTTGCTGAATATTGGTTATGTTTATGCACAAGACAGTGCCACTGATTAGGGGAACTAGCAGAATCAAATCATATTATTATGTTTTGGGAACTGAGGGAAGAATTACTAGTTTGTTTTTGTATGTGCCTAGGAATTGTGTACTAGAGTACTTAGGTGACTGCTGAGGAAATGAGGCATTGAATAATTGGCTCAAAAGGTCACGTTGGTGTTGAGAGAGGAACGACATTTGAACACCTTCACTGTTTCTCATGCCAAATCTTGTGTGTTTTTAGCCTTTTACCATCTTTTCAAAATTAACACTAAAGACAGTAGAAGATATAACACTGGTAGAGTATGGATTTGGAGCCCTTAAAAAGTAAATTATATTTTAGCTCCCCTGCCCCCAATATTTTCTCCTCAACCATTCCATCATTATGAATGTAACTTTTTGTTTTGGAATGGGGAACAGACAATCATCACAACCCTGCAAAGCAGTCTACTCCTTTGAGTTCGTGTATGTGTTACTTCATTTCTCTTGTCACTCTACATTGCTGTTGTTCATGTATTTAGCAGTCTTAGTTTTTTCAGACTTTCACTTTTTAGGATGGTGAGCTTTTAAAACTGGACTTTCAATGTCATTATATGTCAAATAAGAAAATTAGGTTGTAACTAAAGAACAAAGGGGCCTGATGTTGATCATCAGGGAGTGGCACTATTTGAAATGATTAGAAGGATTACGAGGTATGGCTTTGTTGGAGGAAGTGTGTCATTATGAGTGGGCTTTGAAGTTTCAAAAGCCTATGCAAGGTCCAGTCTGTTGTGTGTTCTCTCTCTCTCTCTCTCTCTCTCTCTCTCTCTCTCTCTCTCTCTTCTTTTTGCATGTGGATCAGCTGTTCCAGCGCCCTGTGTGTCTGCTTTCTGCAATACTGATAATGGACTAAACCTCTGAAACTGTATGCGAGTTCCCAGTTAAATGCCTTCTTTTATAAGAGTCCCCTTGATCATGGTGTTTCTTCACAGCAATTGGACAGAGACCAAAACAGATGTCAAGAACACACAATTTGTACTGCATATGCTTGTTAATGATATGCACTTGGAGAATGTAGGGGCAAAGAGTCTTTTTTCCCTTCTGGGAGGTTTAGTGATAGAGTGTTCTGAAATGCGCACAGTCTGACATGATGACACATGTCTTTAATCCCAGTACCTGGGAGGCAGAGGCAGGTGAATTTCTGTGAGTTCTAGTCCAGCCTGGGGAACATGGTAAGACCGTCTCAAAAGTTAAACCAACAATTGGCAGATTACCAGGGAGAAAAGGCGTTCAGATTCTTACAGTAGTAGGTATATTGCTAGAAATGAGTACCCAGTAAGGTTTGGGAGTTTATGTACCCTATCCAGGAGGGACCAGGAGATGGGGGATATAGGCAGTTTTAGAGTAAGAGTACATTCCTGTAGGGGAGGCAGTGGTCCTGAGAAGGATAGATAGTAGCTTGATGCAAAGTTTTTCTGAGCTGGGAGTGTGGTGGTGTCAGTGTTGGTCTTCCTTACTGCTTGTTTTTCAGTCCACTGCTTCAGTCCTCCATGAGATGTCTGAAGGAGTGGTTGCATGTGTCCTGGAGGATATGGCCTTTAGGATAGGCAACATCAAAAAACATTTTTCTCTCATTTGCTGTCAGGTGCTCTCATCTAAGTCTAAAGCTGCATATTTTGAAGTTTCATTTTCTGATCATCTACAGATTTTATTGAATACCGTTTTAGTTTGTTTTTTTTTAAATCCTGGTATATTCTGGTTGTACTCCCAGAATTACATAATTTGAAATAGGTGAATTATATGTTGATACAGAGTTGCTATATATGTGTGAACATGGAGCATAGGAGTATGTGTAGAAAGAAAATAAGGTAAAAATATGACTTTCAGACAAAATAAAGTCTGCTGTTCTAAGTGCACTATTTGGAGAATAGTATCTTTAGTGTGTATAGCAGTGGAGCCAGGCAAGTGAAAATTGACTTTTGATTCTACCTCAGTAAGGTTGTAACTCAGGGCAAGTTGCCTTTTCTAAACATGTTTCTTCATTAACATTAGAGACTGAAACTAATTTGAGGAGTTAACTGTGTTTTTAAGATATTATAGTTTTGGCACATAAATATTAATTTAGAGTAGACTATAGATTTTCTTATTGAATAGTCAATAAAAGCAAAAGAGATGACCTTTTCTGAAAAAAAGATCAAATGACATTATTTCCATTTTGTGTAGGTAGAATTAATTAAATCAAGAGGAAGTAGGGTGTGAATAAAATCATGAAACACAACTGGAAGAGGAACAATAGTATAGAGAACTGACCTTCCTGCTTCAATGAACTTTTAGTAGGTTAAAAATGAATTTAATAAGTTTTAGCCAATTAACATATTTCAATAGGTCAGCCTGCACTTGAACATACATACATACACACATTTTAAAAAGTGACAGTAAAGAAAATAGGATCAGTTTGCCCAGAAAGTTAAATGATTAGAATTTCACCATACCTCAATAAAATTGCTAGACTAATTACTAACATTTAATACTTCTATAGAGGAAGAGGGAATAATGAACAGTATTTGGTCCTCAAGTCAGTACTACGCTTATGTGGCACTGGTTGTGGTACATTCCTGTCATGCTAACATTAAGACAGGAGGATTATAAACTCCAGGCCAACCTGGGCTACATAGTAATACTGTCTCTGTCCAAAATATCATGTTTCTTTGGAAATAGCAATATATGCTAGCATTAGATTAACAACATGTAGTTGTAATTGCTCATCAACATTGAAAAGTTAAGAGCACAAGTAAAGATACTTTTCCTTAAAAGCTCATACATGATTAAACGTCTCATCTGATTCATGCTGTTTGTGAGTCTGCAGTATATTGAACAAGTGTAAATGCAGTATAGATTATTAGTGTCAAAAGGCAATTGTTTTTAGAGATGAATTTTAAGTGATAGATGCTGTTAAGAATGACACAGTGCAGTAAATCTATTTTTAACCAGCAGTGTCTTGTTTTAAGATAATGGTACTGTCTGTCTGGTGTGTAGCTGGTACATTCCCCTCAGCTGCTGTCAGTGACCTTTTGGAGCTTAATGTCCAGCATAATCAGAACTTGGTCCAAAACAATATTTCAGTTAATAAGACATTAACAAAGTTGAGCCAGGCGGTGGTGGCACATACCTTTAATCCTAGCACTCGGGATGCACAGGCAGGCGGACCACTGTGAGTTCGAGGCCAGCCTGGTCTATAAGAGCTAGTTCCAGGACAGGCTCCAAAACTACAGAGAAACTGTCTCGGGGGAAAAAAAAAGGTGTGGAAGACTTCTCAAGTACTACGATATTTTAATTCACATACTTTAAAGTAGATGCTTCCTCCTATGCAGAGCCGGTGGAGGGCAGCTATGTCATCCAGTGATGTTGCTGCTGTCAGACCCTTTAAAGATATTTTTTTTGGCTGGGGTCATAGGTCCTGAGTTCCCCCTCTACCACCACCAAATAAACAAATTTTCATAAACTGCTTTTTAAGGTTACTAAAGGGTATTTATTTAAATATACTTTCTTTAAATTTTGGTTGGATTGTCTTTTGGAGATTAAGTTTGGGGTGGTTAAGTATAACCTAATTATTGTAAAACAATACACTGAGTATCTCTTTCTAGTATTGTGTTGAATACTGGGAAATGAATGTAAGACAGATAATTTTGTTTTAAATAGCTTGCACTCTGATGACTTCCATTATGGATGGGTCCGTGGGTATGGTGACCGTTTTCTGTAATAACCGTTTTCATTTTCTGTTTACACTCTTGTTTATATTTGGTAAAACAGCTTTCTTAGTGTTTGTTTGGTTTTTTTGAGTCAGGGTTTCTCAGTAGCTATGGAACCAGTCCTGAAACGCACTCTTATAGACCAGGTGGCCTCGAACTCACAGAGGTCCGCCTGCCTCTGCCCCCGCCCCCCTCCCAGTGCTGGGATTAAAGGCATGTACCACCACCACCTGGCTTCCTTAGTGCTTCTAATGATATTTTCTATGTAGAGCACACGTACCTTGATTATACTGTCAGGGTCATTGATGGGACTTTCTCCCTCACTTCACTTAATTTTATTTGCCTTATCATGAGGCTTTTGTTCATTCTATGCAAAGGAGCCTATCTGTGTCCCTTTTCATTTTCTTTAAATTTTATATTGTTGATTCTTCTCTCCTCCCCATCCCTTCCCTTCAATTTCTTTCCTTTTCTTTTTGTTTGACTGGGATTGAACCTAGGACTTTGCATATGGTAGACAAATGTTCTACTACTGGAGTGTAACATATCTTTTTCATAGTCCTTGCCATTGGTGACATTGTAGTGTGTATGTCTTCCTGCAATGTAAGTTTTGTGAGCATAAATGTATTTTGCTTTGCTTATTATTATATTGATGACTAGAATAGCTCTGGCATGCTGTGTATGCCTAATAAATATTTATTGACTGAGTAAAAGAGACAATCAGATTTATGTTTCAGTTTGAGACCTTCCGAGTAGTTTTGTATTGCTTACGATATCTTAATCTTATAGTCAAGTACACCAAACTTGACCATTTAAAATTGCTAATTACTCTAATTTTTTTCACATTTCTCATCTGGGTTAAAATCAGTATTTTAATTGGGCCAAAACAGATGCCCTGGAGCCGTCATAACCTTGTTTCTTGTCCTTATTCCATGAATCGAATCTTCATTGGGATGGTGGTACCGGTTTCTGTTTCTGAAATACATTTAACATATGGTGCTTCCTACCTGCTACCATACTTTACTCAGACTTTGTGTCTGCTGGATGACTGGAAAACTTTATAACTACTCCTCCAGGAGTTCTATCTTTTCCCAGTCTCTTCGCTCCTGCAGCCAACACATTTTCTGAAAAGTCAATATAACTTCCCAAATGGGGTTGAGTTCTTGCTTTTTGGGATTCAGTAATATATGTTACCTTATGATATGCTTTAATTTATTCTCATGTCTTATCTTACTAATTAAAATTAGCAAATATTTATTGACATTTTACTGTGCACTGGACTCTGATCTTTGACTGTGCCTGCTTCACTAATTACAGAGTGAGTCCCTGTTCTCAAGGGACACAAAGTGTAAACATGTGAATGTGGGATTTTAAGTACTGTTAAATGCTGTTAGTCATATAAAATTTGGCATGTGAAAGAATATTGACTGATGGCTGGGGGAAGAGGGATTGAGAAATGCACTTTGAGGTGTAGTATTTAGGAGGAGACACTGTAAATGTGGGATGGAAATCTTCCAAATAGAAGGAACAACTAGTACAAATTCCCAGAGATAGAAAGAACTGGAATGGCTGGCATGTAATGAGCATGTAATGAATGAGAGGGAGAGGGGAGGTATGTGAAATCAGAGGAGAGAGACAGGCAAGTGTTAACATGGATAAGATGATACAATTGAGAGAGTCATGTGATCTGACTTAGAACCAGCACTGTTTGAAGAAATGCACTTGCCCTTGGAACAGTGTACCAGGCTTTTTCTTTTGGGTCACCAACCAACTCCTAAATTATGGCACGGAAACTTCTTATTAGCTTTGAATGCCCAGCCAGGTTTTGGCTAGTTCTTTTAACTTAAATTAATCTGTTTCTATTTATTTTCTTTTTGTCTCACGACTTTTTATTTTTTCTTTCTTCTGAATATCTTACTTTCACTGCTTCAGGTGTCTCCCTTGTTCTCTCCTCCTCTCCTCTCTAGCCTAGATTTCTTCTCCTATTTATTCTCTCTCCCTACCAGCCCTGTCTTGTTTTTTTCCTGCCTTGCTGTTGACTGTTCAGCTTATTAGACCAGTCAGGTGCCTTTGGCAGGCAAGGTGAAACAAATGCAGCACATCTTTATATAATTAAACAAATGCAGTGTAAATAAAAGTAACACACTTTTACACAGTTAAAGTAATATTCTACAGCATAAGCAAGTATAACACATCTTTGTCTAATTAAAATATACTCCACAACAGAACAGTCTCTGGATAACACATAGCACTAAATCAATACTAATTGAAAGAATTAATCCTTTCATTTTGATCACAACACAGGCAAGATTTTTCAGTTTAGAATCATTTGAGACTTATATATTGTCTTTCAAACAAGCTAAAATGGACTTGGCTGAAGCTCTGGATTTGTAACCCCTTATGATTTAATATTTCAAGTGATCAAGGAATACCCAAAACATCATTAATTTCAGTGAAATTTTTCTGTCGTAGGTAGAAATGCTACATTCATTTATTCACTTGTTCATTTATTCAGGTAGTTACCGTATAGAATACCACAGAGTATTCTGCCAGATTCTGATTGAGATTTTAAGATAGTGCTGACCGTACTCAAGATTCAGTTAGTTGTGTATAATTTTTTATAAAAGTAATTTTGAAAGACTAATTAGATTAGCCTGACAAAGCAGGGGGTATGAAGAACATTGCTGGCTCTCTTGGTCTCCTTCTCTGCTCTGTACACACACACCCACGCACGCATGCATGCACCTGTAAAGTCTGGTTCTATTCACATGATCGTTGCTGCTGCTAGGTGCTTTCTAGATGTTGAAATTAGCCTTGGAAATATGGTCAATTAAGGCAAGTAGAAGTTGCTAAAGTTACTGCTTTTATAATTTTAATTTTTAAATTCGGAATAGAACTCCAGAGTATTTTTTTTTTTTTTGCTCTTGGCAATCCTGCTTGATCACTGCTGCCCACTGCAGACCTGTCCTACACCCATTGTGTATTGCTGTACTTGGGGTAGAGCTGTTTGAATGGTTCATATACAGAGTTTGAGGGAAATCCTTGTCATTCATTTTACATCTTTTATTTATGTACTTTCACGTTAGAAAAAGTTCTATATTTATAATGTGATAATATTAATTATATAGGCTCATGATCATTTTACAACCTTGGAAACCCCAGATCTCTGAAAATTATTTTTTTAATCAGTAACCTGGTAAAACCTGACCTGACTTAAACTCACTGGTTTTGAGCCTGACTGGATTTGTTTTTATTGTTGATCTCCAGTAGTATATCTAGTTCCATGTTTTACCTCAAACAGAAAGTTATACTTTGTGAATAAGCAAGACTGTCAATAATACTATTTTGGAATACTCTGATACATACATTTTAAAATAATAAATGAATTATTAAAACTGTGTAATCACTAAAATTCAGATGAGAGATTACAGCCAACAGTAAATATGGGAAAAATATGTGTCAAAAGCATTGTCAGAACATATGCATGTAGAAATGTTAGCAGTCTTTCTTAGTTACTTTTCTATTGCTGTGATAAAACGCCATGACCAAGGCAACTTAGAGAAGGAAGGAGCTATTGGAGCTTATGATTCCAGAGGGATAGGAGTTCAGCACTGTCATGATAGGGAGTGTGGGAGAAAGCCATCTGAGAATTCAGGCTGCTTTTGTGAGCTCACAGCTGCCCCCAGGGGGATATACTTTCTCAGCAAGACCATACCTCCTAAGACTGTACATATAATGCTACCAACTAGGAACCAAGTGTTTAAATGCTTAAGATTATAGGAGCCGTTTAATTTAAACCACCACAAAATAACTATATCGTGTTCTAACTTCTTATTCTTGGAAGATATACCTAAAAATGGATCATACTGATTTTATTTATAATAGCCCAAAGCTTTGGATTGTTAAAATTTTAGATTTTTTTTTTTGATTATCAATGCCATGAAGTTGTTAGGAATGTCCAAATGAGATGTGGGGAAAGAAAAACAATAATTTTGAAATATGGATCTACTTGTATTCATACTATACAAATTAATTTTGAGTTACACTTTTTTTTCCTACTGACTTAAGATTGTCTTGAAAAGGCATAATTTAACATGTTTCCTTTTAATGTTTGGGACTTGAGATAGCCAATATATTTTTGTTGTGATGATTTTGAGCATGCTATGTCTTCTTTGATGTATATTAATGTTTATCCTTACCCAAAAGTCATTGGCTGCATACTAAATAGGAAAACATTTACAAGGCATTTATTGAAACTTAGACTATGAAAACAAGACACAGTTATGACAACAGGCTTACTTAACCATGATTAAGATATGTTCAGTTAGGTATGTCTGTGATACTTACAAACTGTTTGTATGGATGTAAGTAGCGTGTGGAGTCTAGCATTTCCACTAGTCATATTACATTAGGAAAGAAATTTTGGAAAACTTTATTTTTTTCTTTCATGATGAATTATTTTGATTATGGATTTTTTTTTAATTAAAGGTGACATCTTGCAGCTTACATCTGGGATATAGTTCTTTAATTGAAGATACAGTTAAAAATTGCAGTTTCGAGTCATTGTTCCCCTCCATGTTAGAATTAGCCTTCTTGTTACTAGAGTTGATTGAGACAGTTGAAAGAGAACTATGAAGGCAGAGGCTAGAACTTGAGACTATGTTAGAGAAAATGGGTCATGAGGAGGGAAATGCAAACCTTTAAGAGGAACAGTGGGACAGTGAAGAGATGGGTGTGGAAAAAACTCCAGCAAAGATGTCTGTGAGTAGCAGATCACCAGTACAGTGAAGTCAGGTCTTGAAGAGCTAAGGGGGAAAGCAAGAGAGCAGCCTTTGAACTGGGTAGATGATGAGCGTGACAGTCCCCACAGCCGACTGGGCAGAGAGTGGGTTGGTGGAGTTTAGGAGCTGAAGGGAAAGAAGCCATTCCGTTGTGTATGAGGAGTGCATCATAGAGCAATGTTTCAAATGAAATATTTTAAAAAGAGTTTTAAAAAGTCAGAGACTGAAGATCTGCGAGAAAATAAATAATAGAAGTATAAGAATGAGAAGAAATTAGGAACTAAGAATACATGGAAATAGTAGAATGTAGCATGGTAACTTTTCTTCAGGTTTCAAATCCTACTCAGATGAAGTATACTGTATAGCTGAGGTGTATTTGTATCTGTCTGTTCCTAGTTTCTGAGTGATGTTCCTCCCTACATTCATAGACGCCACTTGATAGTCACATGCTCTGACTGCAGCTTTGTTTCATAGAGAAAACCCAACGTGAAAGTAAGTGTATATATACAAGACATACAAACAGCTAAGTGATTTTAGAGGAATTCGAATTAATTTTATTAGGTGTAGAATTAATCTCATTATCGGGTGTATATCACAGTTAATTGTTTCTGCTTTTAGACACAGATGTTCTATTCTTTCATGGGGTTCATTTAAATTGTGAGTTATTTCAAAGGCAAATAACTTTTCTCTTATAAAGGGTTCCTAATTAGAGGACTGTGGATGCCTAATTACCTTATGATTATCAGTGTAAGATATAATAGGTTCTAAATATAGTGGGGAGGGCCTTGGTCTTGCCTCAAAGCAGTATACTAACTAGACTTTGTTGACTCTCCATGGGAAACCTTATCCTCTCTGAGGAGAAGATAGGGGGAAGGGAAGGGAGGAAAAGAAGGAGAGGGAGTGGAAACTGGGATTGGTAGATAAAATGAGAAAAGATAGTTTTTTAAAAGATAAATAAATTTTAACAAAGGTATAGTTGCTTAACACAGAAATGATAGCAGGGCATGCAGTAATTGTATTCCTTCAGCAAAAAAAATTTTTTTTTCATATTATCATGAGAAAAATAGTATTAAACCCAATGTGTTACTAGCATTTCTTTGAATGACAGCCATTTCTGTAGCCTGAAAATTGGCCTTTGTAAATTTTTAGTATTTACTTATACACAAAGTAAAAGTGCCTGGTGTGTTTGGATCAGTTCTCTGTTAATGGTTGTCTTTGTTTTATAACTGGGTCTCATTTAGCCCAGGGTGATTGGAACTCACTTTGTAGCCAAGGATGATCTTAAACACCTACGCCCTTATCCCACAAGTACTGAGATTACATGTGCCACTATACCTGGGGATAATCTTTTTACAGACATTTATTTGATACTTAGGTGTACTATACTCTACTTTTAATATGAACAGAAGGATACAGAATTTAAGGAAAGACTCAATTATTTTTTCATCCATTCATTAACTCTTTCTACCTTAAACACCTGTGCTAGAAACACTAATAAATTCACCACTTATTTGTAAAAGCAGAAAAATGTGTAATGATTGGAGGATTGCCTCAGATGAGTGATTTGGCTCTAGTTTTTTAGGTTAGGTAACTAACTTGAGGTTGAGTTAAAGACAGGCTGGGGTATGTGTGTTGCTTATGTACAGATTACTATGAGTGTCTTTGTTACTTCCAAGTGTGTCCTTCCAAGATGAACATTAGGTATCTTTCTTCCTTATATTTTGAGACAGGGTTTCTTCTCTATCCTCATAGGCTAACTGGTTAGTGGGTTCCAGGGTTGCTTGTCTTCTTTCTGCCCTTAAGCTCTGGAATTACAGGCACATGTGCCACACCTGTCTTGTATGTGGATGAGTACTGGAGATCCAGACTAAGGGCCTCATGCTTGCATGGCAGGTGCCGATTCAGCCAACTCTTCATGCCCAGGAATGTGGCATTCTGAGGGTAGAAAACAGGCAAAAATTTTAGTCTTTTCTTTTTGTATTCCTAGGATTGCTATTAAAAAAAATACATTTGGAAAATTTAAGCAAATAAGGCTCATTACATTTCTGAAGATGTGAAACTTTTTCTGATTTGAGGCAATTATTTTATATTTAGCTCTTAATTTAGAACATTGATGAACTTTGAAGTAGTAGTATTACTTTTATTGTTCCCTTTTAACATACACACTGCAGCTCTCATAACTAATCATAAGATTAGTTTCTGTTTCTACTGTAAACTCTTACAATTTGGCATTCCCAGTTCTGGCCAGTAATCTTCGTTTTTCTTTTTCCTTTTCTTTTCTTTCTTTTTTTTTTTTGTTATATAAATGCCAGACTGTAAACAGTCAATTTCAAGTGGTGCATTCCTGTGTATTGTAAATGGAGACTAGTAGTCGCTGGTATCTATATATATACCAGAACATCCATTCATTTTTGTATTTAACTACTTACTTTCCATCAGCATGTAGATCTGTGAATCTTCATTCATTGTCCCACCCACCAATGAAACCAGAAACCAGTAGCTAGTCCAGGAAACAGAACTTGATACATTTTAATTTTTTATGAATTTATTTATGGCAATATATGCACTTATTAAAATTTTGAGGAGCTAGAGATCCTAACACATTTATTTTTAGGTATTTGTTCTTATTTGTTGCATGCTTGTTTTTTGAAATGAGATGTTTTTGTTTTTGATAAAAGTTTCTTTCTAGATTGTTTCTTTGTGTAACTCAAGCTGGCTTTGAGGCCACTATGTGACTTACACTGACCTCTGAATGGCAATCAGTCCTGATTCCTCTGTCTTCCAAGTGCTATAATTAACAGGTATGTGCCAGCTAAGCCTGGCTTCCTGTGGTATTTTTAAAAAAATATTATTTTTTGTGTATGGATGTTTTACCTCCATGTATGTCTGTGCACCATATGTGTACCTGGTGCCTGTGGAACCCAGAAGAGGAAGTTGGATCCTGTAGGGCTAGAGTTAAAGAAAGCAGTGAACCAACATGTTGAGTTTTGGGAACTGGACCCAGAACCTCTTGAAGTACTCCTACCTGCTGAGTCATCTCTTCAGCCTTCTGTGTTTTTTTTGTTTATTTATTTTTGAGATTGTTATCTTTCCCCATTTCCCTTTCTCCCTCTAAACCTACCCATATACCCCTTCTTTCTTTTAAACTCAATTTTGTTTATATAATCTTCAGTTCATCAAATACAATTTATGTTTCCCTACTTGAACTGCATAGTTTTTTTTTTTTTTGTTTTTTTTTTTTTTTTTTTTTTTTTTTTACAATCCAGTTAAGATGTGTGGCTCCCTCTAATCATGAAACTGTCTCTGATCTTGGGACTGCAAGATGACCGCTCGCCTTATGCCCTTACTTCTCTTAGGACTCCAAGTGGGATTGTTGGATTTTCAGTCTCTTAACTTTTACTTGTGCACTTACAAACTCCATATGTATGGAACCAGTATTTATGTAATTTATTTTTAATTTGACTCCCAATCAAGTACTTAGAAACACTGTAACCAAATAAACTAATTTACCTGTAGTTGTGATGGTAGGCTTTCTTACCCGTTTCCATCACTGTTTATAACATGCCAGGAATTCAAAGGTTATTACTGCTAGTGTTGCTTGAGCAAAAACACCGTTTTCAGTATGCAAGGTTATTCCTCATTCTAAATGCTGATAACCAGAAGAAACATATCAAAATTACAAAGGATAAATGTTTGGAATTAGTATCAGATTTTGGCAAAATAGTATAATAAATTTTCTACTTCTCTGTTTAAAGATAAACTAGGTATATCTGGCAAGTTCTGACTTTCCATACCTGATGTATTGTAGCAACATTAGAAGTCTTCCATGGTGCTATCATTGAGATAGATCATTTCTTTAGTAAATTATATAACTCTTTGAAATTAATAAATGTTAGAGTCGCAGAATCTGTTAGAGATATAGTTTGAAAAAGTCCTCCATATCTGATGCTTATCATTGTCTGCACAGTGGGAAGAATGGTTTTGCCTCTCTCCTTGTAAAGGTAATTCCAGAGAAGCTGCAGTATGCCTTTAGTCATTTAAGTTTGTCCCCAGGATCATGGGTAATATTGAAAACATATGAACATGCTGTGACCATAGGGATAAATTAAGATTAGACTTATTACTTCTGCCATCATTTATGTATAAGGTACAGCAGTTGAAATATAATGGTGAAATAAGAAGAAATAGTTGTCAGGAAATTTGAGAAGTGCAAATAGTGCAGCTCTGGTCATTTGAGGGTGAGAGATCAGGTAAATTAATAAGTGAAAATAAGTTTTTAGGAGACAGTTTTCTGTGTGGTGGGAAGTGTCTTAATGGACTAGAACCATTCCGTTTGCATCTGACTCTTCCTGCCTCTTTAAAGCCATTGTAAACAAGCTTGGTCTGTAATTAACTAAAATATTTACTGTTTCTGAATAACTGGATTGAGGAGATAAAAGAAGATATAATTAGAAAATTGCTTTAGAATTCTGGTCAGCCTCCAACCCTTGAAAAAAAATCTTACTAATAATTTAATTAGAAGGAGCCCATGAATGTGTAGAGCTTTGCATGGCGCCTTGAGCATTAGAGATACTGGGAGACTCTAAAGCTTTCTTAGGTCTTGCTACCTTGTGTACTCTTGTGTTACCTTTCTTATGTATACATTACTTCCACATCTTTGTGCTTTTACTGGCTTGCTTCATAGGGCTACCAGAAGGAGTAAAACATGCAGTACTTAGTAGAATTAGTGTATGAGCAGACATATAAATACTGGTTAACCTCCCTATCCCTGCCATGATTACTTTTACCCACAAAAATAGTTAATTAATTCCTATTTCCTCTTTCTTTTCCTCCTTCCACGTGTTCTCCCTTTCGACATTCCTTTTCTTGTCTTAGCCTTCCCCTCTCTTTAAGCAGGGTCTCTGTAGCCCAGGCATGTGAGCAGTCCTACCTTAGCCTACCATGGGTTGCAGTTTACAATAATGAGTCTGTCCCACGCTACCGTCTCGCCAGCAAGAACCACGCAGGACACTAGGATTCTTCTGCAGAAAAGCTTTAATGCCCCTTGGGAGCTAGAGCATAAGCCAACATGGCCGGGGACCCAGATATGAAGGAACCCATCCCTTATATAGGAAACAGTCCTTGCTTCGGACGTGTCACTCTTGGATTGGTCTGCTGCCCATAATCCCAGATGATGTCTCGGGAGTAGGCGGGGACAGCAGTGGAAAGTTACCTGGCACATGTGCGTTCACCTGGCGGTGAAACCGGATGCCAGCGCCATCTTGTAATGGGGCATGTGGATGCGGCCCTTCACATGAGTCACCATGCTCAGCTGTTCTGTTATACAGAAAATAATTCTTGAAAGCCTACTATGTGGTCAAGAGTGTACTTGGCCCTTGATATAGTTGTAAATATGTTATTGACCTTGTGAGACTTGAAAGCCTTTCTAAAATCCTGTCTTATGTAAATGTTCACCTGGTCTCTTAGTCTCATTTTGGATTGGAAACATTAGAAACAGTACGTATAGATAATGTTTTAATGCGTGTAACAGCTCCAAAATAGTGAATTTAGGGAAAAAGAACGTTGAGAAATCAAAGGCAAAGTAATCTGTAGGGTAGTAGATTAAGAATTGAATCTTTAAAGTGTTCTTGATGCTGTTCAGTATAGTCAAGGATACTGTTAATGACAGCACTGGGGTATGTTCAGTTATCCTATTCAGAACCATGAAATTTATAACAATTTATTATTATTTACTCTTCTAATACATATGTTTCTTTGGGATTTTGGGGGATTTTATTACATAACAACTTTTAGATTAAATTTATTCATATAATTACTATATTCATGGAAGCAAATATTCTTTGTTTATTAAATAATGATTTCAAATCATTCACACTAAATAGAAAAAGAACATATAATTTCCTAATGCTCATACAGCATTGTGATTTTACTTTTTCTATATGGGCTATATAATCACTAGTATAACTCTGAAAGGTAATTGTTTCTATTTTAATATGAGCAGATCTTGGATCATGAAATTAATGCATCAAAGTACTCTGTAATAAAATCCATTAATTTAAAAAGACATGAATGAAATATTTGCTTGGGCTAACCACAAAATTTTCACATGCTTGGTTCATTAAAAATAGTTATTGCTAAGCAAATAACTTTTAATTACAGTTAGTATTTATGGAGTAGTTGTTACTATTTTCTACTGTAGATAAAAATTGGATTTCTATGAAGTTAAATGATTTAACCAAGATTACATGGTTTGTACGTGCATAAACCAAATTTGAATATAGTTTAGTTTTTCCAAAGTGCATTAAAATGAGATTTATATTTATTGGCAGATAATATATTAGCATAGTTAATTGTAGCAAGTTAGAATATAAAACAGTTTAAAAATATTTGCTTGTATACAAACATTTATAGGTGTTTATGTGAGAATACATGGAGAATTGAACAAATAAATGAAGTACAAATGAATGATTTGTTTTGTTTATTATGGTTTTCTCCTAGTGATTTTGTGGATCTGTTCATACAGGGTGTGTGTGTGTGTGTGTGTGTGTATACAGAACCAAGAGTAACTAAATTAATTTGTTTTGTTTAGTTATTCTTGGTTTTGTTAGTTTAATTCAGTTATTTTTGGTTTCTTAAGTATAGATTGAGCTTTCCTAATCTGGAAATTTGAAATGAAAATTACCACTTATGACCTCATGTGACAGGTTCTAGTCAAAATACATATAGTGGTACATGATTATCTTTATACTGTGTGAATAAGATTTGTATGACATAAATGGATTTTATGTTTGCATTTAGGTCTCTCCTCTTATGGAGATCTCATTTTATATTTGCAAGTATTCTAGAATCTGAAGACATCTGAAATCCAGGTCACTTCTGGTTCCAGGTATTTCAGATGAGGATATTCAATATGTTTATGGTACAGAAAGAACTTTGTGCTGTAATTAACACAAAGCAGAATGTATCTATCATAGTTGGGGTTTCTAATGCTGTGATAAAACACCATGACCAAAAGTAACTTGGGGAAAGAATGGGTTTATTTCATTTTATAGTTCCAATCACAGTCCATCTTTAAGTAGTCAGGGTAGGACCTCAAGGCAGGAACTGATGCAGAGGCTATAGAGGAGTAATGCTTACTGGATTGGTCCTCTTGGCTTGCTCAGCCTGCTTTCTTATATCAATGAGGACCACCAGACTAGGAGTGGCCCCATGAACAGTGATCCTGTATAGATCATCAATCAAGAAAATGTACCACAGATTAGTCCATAGACCAGTGTAATAGAAGACTTTTTCTCAATGGAAGTTCCCTCAGATGATTTTAGATGCTGTCAAATCTGACATAAAAACTAGCCAGCACAGTACCTGTTTTAAGTAAATTTGGTGGGTGTATGTACCACCAAATTAGACAAAAATTTCCATCACTAACTCTAAACTTTTCTGTTTGTTTTCTGTTGGTTAACTTCATCTTCCAGAAGCCTCTATCTAACTCCTCTCACAATTGCATTACTTTATGCTTTAACTACATGTAACTGGAATAACACAGTGAGTATATAGTTTGCTGGCTTCTAGTAAGATTTTGATACTGATCTATATTGTTCTCGGTGTTTTGTTTTTGTTGATTAGTATTTCAGTGACTATGTAGGCGGAGATTGGAGACTGCTCTCATTCATTTCCCAGCTGCCCAGACCCTAAATAATCACACAGAAACTATATTAATTACAATACTGTTTTGCTTAAGCGTATTTCTAGCTAGCTCTTACATCTTAAGTTAACCCATTTCTATTATTCTGTGTATCGCCACAACGCTGTGGCTTACCTGGTAAAGTTCTGGCATCTGTCTCCTTTGGCAGCTACATGATGTCTTTCTGACTCCATCCTCTTTCCTCCTTCATCTGCTTGAAATTCCCGCTTTACTCTATTCTGCCCTGCTGTAGCCCCAAAGCAGCTTCTTTATTAACCAATAGTAATAAAACATATTCACAGCATACAGAGGGGAAATCCCACATCATAACTACACTACAGTTTATTAGTGGAACTTCTGGATCATAGTTATAGTAGTTGTACCAATATAAATATAACTTTTTATACTCCCTCAACAGTGTGTAAGGGCTTTAATGCCCTGTTCCTTTTCAGCATTTGGTAGTGCCAGACTTTTAGATTTTTGCCTTTCTTATAAGTGATTCTTTTGTTATTTTCATTTTGTTTCCTCAGTTCTTGTTTTTAGCTCAGTGCGTGGTGGACACGATAGGGCTCCTGGCCTCACTAAGAGCAGATCTTTCCCAATTATTCTACTTTGATTCACATGCCAGTCTGCAGATATATATGTGGGTATGATGTGTGCCCTCACATGCATACACCCAAGCTTTGCTGGGTCTCTAGGTTTTTAATATAATCAGGCTGGCAAGTAATATTATCACAACTTTTAGTGTGTTTCTGTATCCTCTTTTCTTATTTCCAATTTTTTTTATTAAAAAAGTAGTCTTACATTCAAAAGCACACAACAAAACACATTTCAACATAAATAAATATAATTGATAGGGATAAAAGTATGATAATCTGGCAAAACTGTGTGTACTGTGATTCTTGTATAGTACAGTAAAATATAGAGGACATACTATTTATAATTTAATTTTTTTGAAACTACCTTTTCTCTTTATTTACTCTCATAAGCAGTATGGAGAAGCTGGACATGGTAGGGACTATTTGTAGTCATAGTACTTAGATGCTGAGACTGGAGGATTATTAATTTGAGATCAGCTTTGGGCTACATAGTGATAGATATTCTATTTGTAAAAACAAGACAGAAAAGAATTATCTAGAGTTCAAGGCCATTCCAGGCTGCCTTGCAAGACCCCTGTCTCAAAAGGGGGGGGGAACAGGAATGGGCATGCAGTTATGTTGTTGCCTTCGTAGCCGTGGGACATAAAATCTGTATTAATTTTTTTTTTAGTCATTATATAATCCTCTCACTTTCTCTACCAGTGTGGCCAAGACAGACTTTGAATTCCTGATCCTTTTGATATACCTCTGGGATTATAGGTGTAGACCACCAAGATGACAGAACGAAACTATTGCCTTTACCCTAAGTCTGTCATCCTGAGATACAGTCCAGTGAATGAAATGTGTATATCCACCTCAGATTCGTATATTGAAATCCTAATGCCCTGCTGCTGTTAGTAAGTTGAACCCTGGGAAGGTTCTTAGGTCATGAGGATGGCCCCCTCCTGACGGGATAGTGAGAGGGTCATTTGTCTAGTTCTGTTTCTCCACCATGGGAGGATATAAAGGAAAGGGGGCCTCATTCCAGCTCCACTCAATTTACTCTGACCTTATGCTTACGGCTTCCAGAACTGTGAAAATACATTTTGGTTTATAAGAATGTATCCAGAAACATCCAATGTTTCTGTTTCATGACAGTTTGGATTAAAACACAAAACATTTATTTATTTATTTACTTACTTACTTACTTACTTACCAAGAAACTTTATGATCTACAAAGTCTACTTTGACTTTTATCTGAGACTTGTACAGAAAAAGTTTACCAAACCCCAGTCTAACAGGGAAAGAAGAAAGTAGAAATTTCTCATTTCATTACCAGGGGATCTTTGACCCAATAGAAGTTAGAGTTCTCTGATTACAACATTGTAGCACGTGAGTGTTACTATCTCAGGACCTGAAAAGAAAAGGCCTTTTTACTGTTTTTTAGTTGGCCTAGGAAGTAACATGCTGTTTAGGGGAACTATGTTTTCATCAACTATTTACAAAGAGACTGCACTTCTTCTATATGTTGAGGCCCTGTTGAATGCAGCCTTTTCCCCTTTTCTATGGGAACTGAGACCTGGCTTTTGTACTTGCTGTGTTCCTAGTGCCTGAGATAGAACCTGAGAAAAATTGTACTTTTGAAACATCAACAGTTTCAACCTAGGAAGTTTGTGATGTCTCTCTAAAGTAGTCCTTCTAAGTCTTAATCCTGAGAGTTACTTAGCGAAGAGTAACTAACGACTTGTCACTTGAGGGATTCTTTGGTTCCTAACGTTTTTATGGACTTTCCTCTTTGTTTCTGCAAGCTCCAGGGGTTCTAAATTATCTTATCTTAAAGGTTGTTAGGAATTTTTGTGATCTTCTCAAACATTGTTAAATGATTAACATGTTTTCATCCCTTATTCTTTATAGATACAATTTAGAACAACAAAGCGATATTACAGAGTAACAATAGTGACATACATGAGGCCTTTATCGTTTTTTTGTAAAGGATCTGATCTCACTTAATAGTAGACTTTCGTTTTACTTTTAAGGTTGATGTGTAAGTCACTAATACAGCCCATTGCCAACCCACTTAAAATTAAATTGAATTTTAAGAGATGAAGATAGAAATGAAGGGGATGGTTTTAGCAGGTTTCAGCATTAAAGGAAGGGGAATTAGTTTTGCTGCTGTGCTTGTTGGGGTGTCAGCACTGTCATGGCCAACACCAAATATTCCAGTGAAGGGAGATAGACTAGAAACGAAATGTAGAGCAGAACAGTTTCATTTGGTAAGAAAAGCACCAATTACAGCAAATAGTTGAGTTCTTTTTAAAAATCTCAAATGAAGTTACAGTGGCTTCTAAACTAAAATATGAGCAAAATTATAATGTGATTTTAAAGATTCTGTTTTTTATTTAAAACAAGATGTCAAAATTATTAATAGCTTGAGAAATTTTGTGTTTTTTTGAGACATTGATAAACTACTTCAGAACTGTATATGGGCTTTGGCCTGCTCTTGTAAAGCAAATGAACTATGGTAAGTTTTTCTACTTTTAGACTTTCAGTGGAATTTAATATTGTGTGTGCACTTGGGTGTACATGCCACAACACACATGTGGAGGTAAGAAGACAAGTTTGTGAAGTTTGTTTTCTCCCACTTTTCCATGGCAGTGGGAGATCAAACAGGTCATCAGGCTTGATTACCTGCTGAGCCATCTTGCTGGCCCTATTTCAACAGTATTGAGCAATTTAATTATGACATGTTTTTGTCTATTTTCTTCATGTTCCATCTGCTTGAAATCTTGAATTTTGACTTGCTGTTTTTATTAAATTGGTAATACTCACTTCATGTCATATAGTGCTTTTTAACCTGGCTGTGAGGAAAGGTTCCTCCAGGTTTGCTCCTGATCCATGGCTTCTTTGCTCATACCCCTGCAGTGATTGTTGTTCGCGGGCTGTCTCACAAGCTCCTTTACCAGATCTTCAGAGTTCTTTTTCGGGGTAGTGTCTTTCTCTAGTAATTCATGGTCTCTAGACTCTTAGCTTAACTCAGTTTGCCTAGATTTTCCCTCCCTATTACAGTGCCTGGAAACACTTAAGGCAGTTAGCAAGTAGGGCTTGCATGGAATCATTGTTCTCTATTGCATATGTCAAGAGTTGTGAAACCTATACCCTAAAAATGTTTTATCTTATATTTTTGGCTATTTAAAGCTGGACAGTATACTTGATCTCTGTTGCCATCTAACAACTGAAAATGAAAGGTTTTATGTTGAGATTTATGATTTTGTGGTTGAATAATTCCAGGTGATACACAGTGTTGGACTATAAGTATATATGAGTGCAGTGGAAATGTGAAGGGAATTGAACTTTGAAGTTAACTAAATGCATGGATTTCAGGGTGAAGGGTTAGACTATAAACTGAGAACCAACATTGTGGAGGTTTGACACACCTTGTTTTCTGTTTGATTGTGTTAATATTATTAAACTTACATTAAATTGTTTTGTATTTTTTACCAGATCCTTCTGATAACTTAAGGGAGATTCTCCAAAATGTGGCCAAATTACAAGGTGTTTCAAATATGAGAAAGCTGGGCCATTTGAATAACTTCACTAAGGTAAGCAACTTGAAACTATACTGTTACATTCTTTTTCTTGACTCGATAAACATTTCTTAATGATCATTAGGAAGAAATTTTGAATACTAACTTGCCGAGTTACTGAATTATTTGCTTGTGGTTTTCTAATTTTTCTCATTGATTTCGTCCTGTTTTAAATTTCTGAGGAGTTTACTGTTATTTATGCTGATCTCAGAACCTCTGGGCACCTGCTGTCTCCCCGAGGAAGTGGAACTGCAGTCACACATCACCATGCTTTGCTGGCAAATGCATTTAAATAATAGGAGTATGTTTGTATTGTAGAAAGTTCGGTAGGCTCAGAAAATAAAATAGAAACGAATCACTAAGAAACCTATAATCCAGTCTTTTATTGACATATTATGTTGGTGACATTAATATTAATTTGTTATGTATCTAGAAACAAGCGTAGTTCTCAGAGACCTGTTTGTATTTTCTTTCACTTATTTACCCTGATTATTTATTCTCACAATCTGTACCTAAATTCGAGCTCAAGTTAATACATTTTCTGGTTTTATTCCCTTTTACTAAATATCAGTTTTATTTTACTGATCTTTACATGACTCAGATAAGCCCTTGCCTAAGTTAAACAATTAAAAACAATTTATTATGCTTAGGAATGCTGTCATAACTGCCATTGGACACCTCACTGTGTTGCTTTACCTGTCCCAGTACATTTTGGAAACTAGGAATAGTTATAAGGATGGCTGTGACTGCTCTTGCCAACACTCTGGAGCCAGCTTCGTCCCAAAACAAAACAGTGCTGTCTAGTGGGGATCTATGTGACCACTTAGAAGAGGCATGTGAACTTCATTTTGTAGTTTGCACTGTACTGTTCCAAATGATTGCTGTTTGATGTATCAGACATAAAACATAAATATCATTTGACTGTCTATACTGCATCTTTATAATTAAATGAATATTTTATACTTATACATGTCTCAGCTCATGCTAGCTGTGTTCTTAGTATTAATACCCAACTGTGACAGCCAACTGCCAGTCGTTGAACTTCTAGAATGGGGTTGATCTAGCCTTTCACTTCTAGGGCAGTACTGTTTCTCCTTTCTCTGCTCCTGTTTTTTTTTTTTTTTCTTTTTCTGTGCATGTCTAGGCATTGGTGTGTGGGTGTTAGTTTCTTTATTCTCCTTCCTCCCCATTCTTTCCTGGCTTCATCTCACTTCATTAGCTTTTTTTCTCTACTTGTTGCATGCATCTTAGATTATATTCTCAAATTCTCTTCTTACTTTCCTTACCGTCTTTGGGCTGTCCCCTACCCACCATTCCCTGTCCTTCCCTTCTACTCCATTCTTCCCTCCTCTCTTTTTCCTAATTCTTCTGTTCTTTGTTTCTCCTTCTCTTACTGTGTGGGAATTTCACCACTGTGTAGTGATTTCTGTAATGAAGGCCCAAGGGTGTGTGTTTTGTGTTTTTAAACCGTATTTTAAAAGTAACTCTTACCTTTTTGTGCTACCTTATTGTTGCCTGTCTTCAGGCACTTGTGGATTGGGAGACCAGGTAGTCAGACTGGGTAGAAAATGTCTACAGGAAGAAGTTCAGAGTTAGCTCTAAAGGACTGCCTCATAAATAAACTCATTAACTTAAACATGAAAATTTACTGTGACTATTTAGTAATATAGGAGAAGCACGAAACTTTAGTTCAAAATTTACAGTCCAACCCAAGTAAGTAGCAAAGCAATCCTGGGGAAATTCACAGAATATTAATGTCTTCAGATGCAGGGCACTGAGCTTGTGAGATAGTTCTGTAGCATAATGTATGGCAACTCGGGGCTCGTTTTATTTGGATTTTAATGTTTACCTGTTTGCTTCTTTTTCGTTAACTCTAAGAAGATAAGCCTGTTTAATAGTTGAGTTGTAGGCTGTTAATCAGGGGTTTTCAGTGTTAGCACTTGTGACTTAACAGAGTGCTTAATTTGGAGAAAGGCTGAGCCTTGTTTCTGGCTCTGCCTACTATATGGCAGAAATATTTACTTACACACCTGAGTGATAAGCAGTAATGTCCCCAGGAAAACCAAATGTTCCCAGGAGATAAAATGCCCCTATTTAAGAACAAGTGCTCTTCCAAATAAGTGCATATGGATTTTGTTAATAAAGTTCACTTGTTTACCAAGCACAAACATATACTGAATTTGACTGTAATAGTAAGCTTGTAATCCATATTGTTAGAGAGTTAGGTGTAAAAGTATGTATTGAGCTGTATGTATATGTTCTTAGTCTAATTTAGAGGTTCTCAAAAATCTCTTAAGAACAGCTTGATTGGCCAAGAAAATAAAGAGATAATAATTATAATTCTAGAGCTACTGGATATTCTCTTTACATTAGAACACACACACATTCTTTCTCTCTGCGTTTTAGCTCTAATTGTAAGCTAGAGGGTACTAACCCTTTAAGCTTCTCAGACAGATGAAGTATTCTGCGAGTTTCTAATCTCCAACATTTCTTTACCCCGACATCTATCCTGTACCAGACTTTTTAACTGTGGCGTTTTAGGTAGATAAGAGATTTTTCATCTTAGTAGGAACTTCTGTTTTAACTAGCCTTTGTTTTACTGTTAAGTATAACTCTAGTGTTATTGTCAGTGGTGCTAACAGGGTGAACTTCTTTCTTAAAACCTCATAAGCTGTGAAGAGAAGGAGCTTGTGATGTGATCTTTTCATCATGTGACTGCTACACACCATACTTTCCCTCTGACATCACTAGATAGAACAGTGTGTATAGCAGACTGATGATGAATATAGCCTCAGTGTTCTATTTTTAAGACAGGCAACATGTTCACAATCTAGAGACCTGCTTTCTAAAGATGAGAATGCTCTAAAAGTATCTTTATTTGCTATTTTATATATTTATTATATATGTGTATATAATTTGCTATTTTATAACTATTCACTTAAATTTTTAAGGTGTGTGTATGTATTATAAAATGTGAAAATAGTTTAGAGATTTTACAGTAAAAAGAGAAATCCTATTCTCATTTATCCCCTTTCTCCTCCAAAGCACTCTACCATTTTACCAGAGATTGTGATTAGAAGGTACTGACCTTTTTCTGGTAACGATGTGTGAATATGTTTATGTGTATGGTTTTATTTATATAAGAATTAAACAAACTAGCCAGTGATGGCGGCACACACCTTTAATCCCAGTTCTTGGGAGGCAGAGACTGGCGAATCTCTGTGAGTTCCAAGACTAGCCTGGTCTAAAACGTGAGTTCCAAGACAACCAGGACTGTTATACAGAGAAAGCCTGTCTCTAAAAACCAAACCAAACCAAACAAACAAACAAATAAAACTCAATCAACCTAACAAAGAAACAAACAAACAAAAAGCGTTTTGTAAAGTGTTCAGTTTTATTTATAATTTATGTATATACAATGTAGATAGTTGAAGATATAAATAACTATTTTTTTATATTTGGTTGTATGTGTTGTGTGTCTATATAAATTCCCTTCTAAGACTTAGGTTTGGTGGTGCAGTCTATAATCCCAGCTGCTTTGAAGGCTGAGGCAAAAAGATCGCAAGGGCTTGGAATTAGTGAGATGACTCAGTGGGTAAAAGGCATTGCTGCCAAGCCTAAAGGCTTGAGTTCAATTCTAGGAACCAAGTACTGGAAGGAGAGACTTGACTCCTGCAAGTTGTCCTCTGACCTCTACACACTTGATGGTGGTGCATATGTGTGTTCCCACATCAACACATATTATAAATCAGTGAGAACATGTACATGTAAGGCCTATCTGGCACTTTAGTCAGGCCCTGTCTCACAAAGTTAAAAATTGGGGAAGTAGTGAGTGGTTGTATATAGCTCTTGCCTAGCATGAGTAGTCTCTGGGTCCAGTTCCACAAAACAGTAAGTATTAACTGGAGGGATGAACTTAGTTAACAGCTATTGTTGTGATAACACCATGACCAAGGCAACTTCTAGAAGGAAGAACTTTTTTGGGGCGGGGTGGGGTGCTTATGGTTACAGAAGGGTACAAGTCTCTGTAGGGATATGAGTCTGTCTATCTCTTTGGTAGGGCAGCATGGCAACAAATAGCAGGCATGTTTACTGCAGCAATGATTGACAGTTCACAGCACAAACAGGAAGCAGAGACAGCTAACTCTTGAGTGGTTTGAGGCTTTTGAAACCTCAAAGTCAGCCGGCAGTAACCCTCTAGCAAGGCTCCTATTCCAAACAACTTCCAACTGGGGACCGAGTATTCAAATGTACAAGATGTATGCGGAACATCTCATTGAAACCATCACAGATGGCTCATTGGTTGAGAGCACTGGGTACTCTTCCAGAGGACTCAGGTTTGACTGCCAGTGCCCATTACAAGCTTGCAGCCTTCTGTAACTCCATTTCCAGCGAATCAAGTACCCCATTTTGGCCTCTACAGATACCCACATGCATTAAATAAATAAATAAATAAATAAGCAAACAAATAAATGCCTTTTAAGACTATATTATAGAATTCTACAATGTGTAATAAAAAATTAAAGTTTCAGTTATTCTGTGTTCCTGTAAGATTGAGCAAATATTTCTTTAATCCTGGTTCTAATTTATTATTATACAATAAAAAGTGACCATGTTAATAAGCATCATAAAAAATTTCTATTCATTGCTGGAAAAATGCCTCAGTGTTAAGAATGTGTGCAGCTCTGCCAAAAGACCAGGGTTTAGTTCCCAACACCCGAGTCATGTGGCATAACCATCTATAACTTCAAATCCAAGGTAGCTTCCATAGGCCACTGCATATGTGCACGTGTAGACACAGGTAATTGAGTCCTCACAGAGAGCCAGCTAGTCTGTATTGACCACTGTGCAGTGCCCAGAGAGAAAGCTGACCTCACTAAAGGGGGAAAATGCTATAGTCTGCAAAGATCACAGGAACCACTAAAGGACAGTACTGAGTGCATGGCCAGATCAAAGGAACACATCTAATAAAAAGAGCCTCAAAGACGGTCTCATCAAAACCAGTTCCATACCAGTGTCATGCACTTTGAATAACCGTGTACCTCTTAGGGAAATGGAGAAAAAAACGGGTGAAAAATTAAGATTTTCTTCACTATAATATCAATAATTTCTTTTCTTTCAATCTTCCTTCCTTCCTTCCTTGCTTCCTTCCTTCCGTCCGTCCGTTCGTCCATCTATTCGAGACATGGTTTCTCTGTGTAACAGCTCTGGATGTCCTTCAACTAGACTAGGCTGACCTTGAACTCAAGATATCCACCTGCCTCTGCCTCTCAAATGCTGGGATTAAAGGCATGTGCCACCCTGCTTGGCTGGGAGGTTTTTTTTAAAAAGCTATTGACAGTTTAAGAAGAGAAAAATGTATCATCTAAAATTAAAAAAAAAAAAGTCTTAGATGTGTATAGTACAGTGTTTCCCAACCTTCCCAATGCTGCAACCCCTTAACAGTTAGTTCCTCATGTTGTGGTGACCCTCAACCATAAAATTATTTTCTTTGTTACTTCATAACTGTAATTTGCTACTGTTATGAGTCATAATGTAAATACCTGATATGCAGATAGTCTTAGACAACTTCTGTGAAAGGGTCGTTTGAAGGGGTTTCAACCCACAGGTATTATAATCACTGGTATTGTAGATGATAAACAAATTAGAAGATAGAATCAATAGAAAACATTCAGTGATTGACATAAGAGAAAATTGGATAAATAGAAAAGGTGATTTATTGAAGTTGTGACCTACATATACCCAAATGCTAGAAGGAAAGAATTGAATTGGACAGAAGTGATTTGAAGAAATAATATGTAAAATGTCAAAACAAACTGATACACCTTATACACTAGACAATCACAAAGTGATTTTTCTTTTTTTGAGACAGGGTTTCTCTGGCTGTCCTGGGGCTCACTCTATAGACCAGACTGACCTTGAATTCAGAGATCCACCTGATTTGCCTGCCTCTGCCTCCCAAGTTCTGGAAACCCTTTTTTTTTTTAAAAAAATGTGTGCTGGTGTTTTGCCTGCATGTATGTCCGTATGAGAGTATTTGGTACCCTGAAACTGGAGTTGCAGACTGTTGTGAGCTGACATGTGGTTGCTGGGAATTGAACGCAGGTCTTCTGGAAGAACAGCCAGTGCTTTAACCACTGACCCATCTCTCCAGCCTGCAAAGTTTTATTTCAAGATAGATACAAAGGAAACCACATTGGAACAGAGTAAGACTGCTGAAGACCAATGATGAGAAAGAAAATCTTTGAAAGATTCTGAGGAAAAAAAGACATGTTTCCTAAGAGCACACAGCAAAACTTAACAACCAAGTGGCTTGAAATGTTAAGAAGAAATAGCTAAACTAAAATTCAATATAGTCACCAAAATGTACCTTCAAAAGTGAAAATAAAATCACTTCCAGACAAATACAAACATGAAGAACTGTTAACTACTAATCTAGGCAAAAATCTAGTCAAACACCAGCAAACGATGTCAACATTAACAACAACTTTTGACCAATGAGGAAGAAAAATGTGGCATTACAGAAGAACAATGAAGGGTGACTGAATATGGGTGTTAATATAAATTATTGATTATGTATGGATTGAGACAATCATCAGTTAATAGTAGTGATATCTTATGCATTTTGAAGGCTAAAAACAAAAACTTATGGGACGTGAGAGTTAAGAGTAAATAAAGTCAATGTATTGTGAGCTTCCAACATTGAGGATGTAGTGAAGAATCATACATTAGAGTAACCAGTTATGCTTGGAAACACAGTTGCAGCTGCTGAGAGTGATAAATAAGTGATACATTGGGAAAGAGAAACAATAAGAGACAGCAATTCACAAAGGGAAAAAGAGTTAAATCTAAAATTGTGGTTAATAAAAGTAAGATGATGGAAATAATGAAACACATTTTTGTATGTAAAATGAAAGTTTTTTTAGAAATTTATTAAAGAATTCCTTATTTTGAGCCTTAAATTGTACATATAAATATATAAATCTAAACTTATATGCAAGGTATTTTTGTGTTTCTTCTAACAGCTTCTTTGTGATATTGGCCATAGTGAAGAAAAACTGGGCTTTAATTATGAAGACATCATAATTTGGTAAGTTTAGTTCAGTCTTCCCTCCTTTATTTTAGTAATTTCCATTGTAACAGTTTAAATAAAAGGTAGGATAACAGCATCACGTGCTTATTTCTATAGACTGGCTGGCTGGCCAGAAGGGAAGTATTGCATCTTCAGTGACTTTGTTGTCATGAGCCTTAGCTGAGCTTTGTGATTGCTGGATATAAAGAACTGAAGTTGCTGTTCAAAACACCCAGACTTCTCTAAAGGTTAAAATTAAATGTTAAATCTGCAGACTGACTTTTTCTGACTCTTCCCAGGAATAATACAAATCAATAAATCTAGATTTTTACCTATGAAAGTGTGTGTGTGCCTGTTAAAAGTTTGTTGTATGGTAATAGGTTATTGATCATTACTGCTTTTTGACGTTCTTAAGAGTTAAGATTACTAGTGATATGTGTTTGCTACTGTTAAAGAGTTTGCTATTAATTTAAATTAATCCTTTGGGACTTGGTGGAAGCATAGAAATAAATAAAGGATACATGGCAGAAACATATCTAAAGATATACTTTGAAAAGACTCTATGTGATTTCTTCTTGTAGTTATACAATATGTCAGCACATGATTAAAACTCAACATTGCTTAGATTATTGAAACTGGAACAAACTCAAGTTAACAACATTATCAAATGAAATTCTTTACTTTGGAGTAGTTTTTTGTTTGTTTGTTTTTATAGAATTAATCTTACACAACTGAAAGTTTGGGATATCCTCAACTGAGGAAGAACTTGATGTGGGTGAATACCTAAAAGTCTGAAAAAATCGGGATTGCTCCAAAGTCTGAGACTTTGTTAGTTATTTCAAGTGTTCAACAAGTTTAGCTTTCTAGAATTGCTGAGGAAAAATATTCAACTTGGCATAGTCTTGAAAATAGTCCAGTTTTAAAATACCAGGAATCAGAAATACTTTTCCTCCCGTGCATTTCAGATGAGGGCTGAGTAAACTCTTGTGAAATTTTGTATGTCTTTGGAACTCATGTTAACGCTAAACTTTTTGTTTTGTTTTGTTTTCATGCAGTTTGCGCTTAGCTTTATTAAATGAAGCGAAAGAAGTGAGAGCAGCAGGGCTGCGAGCGCTGCGCTATCTCATCCAGGATTCCAGTATTCTGCAGAAGGTGCTAAAATTGAAAGTGGACTATTTAATAGCTAGGTAATTTTCCTAGAATTGCTTATGCTTCGTATGTTTTTAAAGTTTTGTGTTCAGTTTTAGCATAGTATATGTGCACAGATTTTTTTGGTATAAAGTGTGACAATTTTTGCAAACATACATGATCACGTTAGACTAAGGGCATTTGTAGCATAACAGGAATGCTCCATTATATCTCCAAGCAATTGTAAAATAGTTTTCTCCTCTGCTTGCATTTCACATTATATATTAGTATACATAATTAATATACCTAAGTATATATCAGTTATTCTTTTCTGATTATTTGTAAGGTTTTTCCATGTTGATATATTTATGTCTTTTAAATTTATTCTTGCTATGTAGTATTTGGTTTTAAGATTAGAACACAGTTGAAAGAGGCTGCCCTGAAATTTTAGTGCAACTCTGTGAGGCTCTCATTTCTTACAAACGGGTGTACAAATAGAAATGTTGGAACAAGATGCATGTGTGTTTAGCCTTGAGAGATATTGCTGTATGAATTTTACTAAGAAATGGCACTAATACTTTAGAGACCCTGACTGGTTTGTATTTACTGTATTTGTGTGGTTGTTTCTTCAAATGTTGTATGTATGTTTGTTTGTTTATGTTGTTTTGTTTTGACATGGTCTCAATACTTATTCCAGGCTGACTTCAAACTTAGGATTTTCCTGCCTCAATCTCTTGAGTGCTGGGGTTACAGACATGCACCCACATATGCGCCTTAGATTTTGTAATGATATCAATGATTAATGTTTTTCTTTACTGTTTTTAGCCACGAAAATATAGAAAGTAGGGCATATTATCTTCTTCCATAGTGATCTTGGCAAATTCAGTTTATAGTTTTTCTAGTTTGCAGATTATATTGGGCTTCTTATGTATATAAGCATTAATGGCTAATTATAACTCTTATTTATTCCAATATTCTTAGCCTCCTTAATCTTACTTTGTTACACTGCCAAGAACCTTATTGAATTAGAATGTTCTTGAGTTCAGGTGCTTATTTTTCCAGGGTTATTCTCCATTTTCCTTTTAGAAGTAGTTGTCCAAAGTAAGTTTTTCAGTATTTATGGTTGGTTTTGGCAGGAGAATTGGTTATAATCCAAGTTAATAGCCAAAATGTAAATCTCATCTGCATGATTGTGTGTGTTTGTACCTACTTGCATGCATATGTGTGTATGTTGTATTGCTGAACTTCAATAAACAGAAAATCTAGTTCTCCCTCACTTTTTAATTATATTTAGACAAAACAAGAATACTTTTGAATAGTAACTTACCTACCTAAAAAATATTTGGTAAAATACTCAACTCCCTAATGTAAATATTTGAAAAGTAATTTTGTTGAAGTGATATTGGATCAGATGTTTTTAAAGAGAATTCTGGATGCAAATTCTTTAGTAAAATAGAAGTTGTGTTGTTTTGTTTTGAGACAGGCTCTCATTATATAGCTCTGACTGTCCTGGAACTTGCTTTGTGTAGACCAAGCTGGCCTTGAACTCACAAGAGATCCATCTGCCTCTGCTACCCAAGTGCTGGGATTAAAGATACACCACTATGCTAAAATAGAATTTTTAACATTGAATAAGACAGTTATTATAAATACAATTTAAGCCTTGATTAAAATAACAAACCAGAACAAGGTGGAAATATTTCCCTATATAATTTATATATACTACTATAATTTTTTATCAGGTAGGTAAAATTTTTCAGTATATCTCTGATACTTTGCTTTGTGTGTCTGTTGTGATTTTTTTATTTATAGATATATCACTTTTTTTCCCCTTGATATTTTAACTGATGTTTCTGGTAACATTTACCACTAAATATATGTAATTAAGTATTGGCTGTTACTGGAAAGCATGTACTACAATTTTTTTTGAAGGTTTAATTCACTGTATTGTATTGTGATGGTAAATTGGAGCCAACATTCTGTAAGGTGTTGTTTCGTGGTATTTCTCAGTGACTGATGTTTTGTACTCTATAGGTGCATTGACATCCAGCAGAGCAATGAGGTGGAGAGGACACAAGCACTTCGCTTAGTCAGAAAGGTAGGCGCCATGTGTGAGAGCATAAAGACAGTGAGTGCTTCCATCTCTAGTTGATTATAGAATGTTTTTAGTAAAAGTTAAAGAATGAATTTTCATTAAACATTTTAGTTTTGTTATGAAGTAAGTAGATCTGTTAAACATCATGATAAGCATGAATATTTGTATAATTAGTCTATGTGATTTGATAGCTTCTTAGAAAATTTTATACTGAGAAGTATTTCTGTCTATAGTGGTCATGTAAGTGTTGTTACTGCTTTGTCATCCCTTAATGTGTGCTTCTTCTAGCTACTAGTATAAAATAGCACAAACAGGAAGTTACTGCTTTCAAGATAAGTTTGAACACAACCCATGGGTGTAGTATGGAGGAGCGGGCTGCATCCTGCTGCCCAGCTAGCTTAACCCCCGGAATAACCACAGAGAAATTGTATTAATTTAATTACTGCCTGGCCCATTATATCTAGCCTCTTCTTGGCCAACTCTCACATCCTGATCTAACCTATTTCTATTAATCTATGTATCACCATGACCAGGCTACTTCATGGCGGCTCATCCTGTCTGCCCTCCTCCTCCCAGCATTCAGTTCTGTCTTCCCACCTATCTAAGTACTGCCCTATCAAAAGGCCAAGGTAGTTTCTTTATTTAACCAATGAAAGCAACACAAATACAGAAGGACCTCCTATACCACATGGGAACATGTGATAAACAATTTCAGCAGATAGCTTTGCTGTATACAACGCCACAGTTTAAGCTGAGGGAAGGGTTTGATTCAAGACAATCCACAAAGCTTCTGAGATTCCCTCACAGATTTTACTTTCAGTTGTTGATGTGATGGTCAAGAAAGTAAATTTGGTTGGGACACATCCTAAGACAATCATTTCTTTTCCTTTGAGGGAAACTAATTCATAAAACTAACGCAGGAGATGTTTCTGAATGGGAAGATATCTAGTACTATTACTACTGGTATTTTAAAACTGGGTCTTGCCTTGTAGCTCTAGCTGGGTAAACTACATTTTGGAGCCCAGAGTGGCCTCAAACTCTTTATCCTCCTGCTTCAGCCTCCCTAATGCTGGAATTGTAGGTGTTTACCACTACATTCACTTACATAAACTTAAAATTTAATACTTAAATTTATTAGCTATGTCTTCTTTTCATTGTCTTTAAATTTATTGCATGTTTCAGATGCTAGACTGCAGAGTTAGTATACTGACTGTTTTCTCCTTTCCCTCTTTTTTTTTTTTTAAACCATAGTAAGAAATAAGGAAATGGACGGGTTTCTTTAAAGAAGATTGAAATTCCAATAAAAGTGATATTGGAGCGTGTCTTAGTTAGTCAGTGTTTCTGTTGCTGTGAAGAGACACCATGACATGACATTTCTTATAAAGGAAAACATTTAATTGGGGTGGCTCACTGTTTCAGAAGTTTGTGGTACATTGCAGCATGCACACAAATATGGTGCTGGAGAACGATCTGGAAATCTGCATCTGATTCACAGGCAACAAAATGTAAACTGTGCCACTAGGTGTAACTTGAGCATAGGATACCTCAAAGCCCACTCCCACAGTGACACACTTTCTCCAGCAAGGCCACACCTACTCCAACAAAGTCACACCTCCTTATAGTGACACTCCTTGTAGGATCATTTCCTTTCAAATTGCCACAAGAATAGGCTTTGAAACTTTTGTTTTAGTAAAATATTAGGTCAGGACTGTGATTTGACTTTTTATATTTAAATTTTTAAAATAATTTGTATTGTTTGTTTGTTCATAAATGTTTCCTACTGATAGAAGTACTCATGACAAGAAACAAAAATTTCTTGCTATAGTACTTAAAACAGTTGGAGTTTGAGATTTTATTTTCAACATGTATTACATTTAAAACTGATATAAATATGCTAAAAGTAATAAGTCTAACATCTTTAAAAAAAAAACAACTTGTATTTTTCCACAAAAGAAAATTGAAAGAGTACCATTGTTTCACATTGTTCTAAATCTCTTCATTGTGTGCCTTGATAAAGACAGGTGGTGGTTGTATTTGCTTTCACATCACATAAAGAGGAGCCACTGGAAAGTTTGCTTGTATGCTTAGTGAATAAAAGCAGACGCAGAGAATAGGTGCAATAAAAATCAGTGTGTCTTTCTGTTACTAATAGAAAAACTGTGTTTTCAGAACTTCTTAAAAATATTCTCAGGATCCTTCACAATAAGTTGCTTTCAGAAAAAACGTAATAAATTCAAACAGTTGAATCCCACTTCTTTGGATTATTTAGTAAAGATTCTGTTTCTCTCTCTCTCTCTCTTTGTGTGTGTGTGTGTGTGTGTATGTATGCATGCATGCATGCATGCATGTGTGCACACGTGCATTGTGTGTGTAGATGATGGGGGGAAGTTAAGAAAGGGTTTCACTCTTATATTTTTGGTTGTGAGCCTGGACTTTAATGGCTGAGCCATCTCTCCAGCTCAGGTTTCACTATGTAAGCTAGGCTGTGCTTAAACCCCTGGGGATCCTCTAGCTAGTTCTTAAGTGCTAGAATTGTAGTTGTGAACCATCATGGCTATCATGTACATGTTAAAATTTAATATGTAATACAGTTCCATAAAACTAAACTCTTAAAAATAATTAAATGACAATATAACACAGGCATGGTTGAATTTCATTGTCTCTTGAGATGCAGGATTGTTATTGTCTGGTATTACTTAAAAATGCAATAGCTAGAAAATTCCTAGTACTTGGTTGGTAATAACTCTAGGTCAAGTGAAGAAGCTGCAGTGTTTGCTTTCTCCCTCATTTAGTTAAAAGTGCTAAAGGAAAAGCACATTTGATGAATAAATACTGCCCTTTATGAGTCACAGAAACGATTCCTTTATAGCACTTTTAACATCAGAAGTATGTGTTTCCTTTCCCAACAATACCCCACCACTGAAATCATACCAGTTCAGGTGCAGCAAGAGGGCAGAGGCCTGTGTCTGTTTCTTTTCCTTCAGTTGTATTCAGTCTTTTATTATCAGGATCTCTCCTTGAACCCAGAGCTTTCATTTTATTTTTAATTAATTAATTAATTAAAGACTGCCATAGCAATAAACTCCAGAGAGCTGCCTTTTCCTGAACCCAGCATTGGAGTTAGTGATGGGTGCTCTTGTACTCATATAGCATGGTTGTTGGGGATCCAAACTCAGGGTTTCATGCTTGTCATGCTTGCACAGTAAGCTTTTACTGACTGAGCTATCTCTTCAGGTTCCCCTGAAGTTAATTTTTTAAAATTTATTGTGTTGATTGTGTGTGTGTGTGTGTGTGTGTGTGTGTGTGTGCGCGCGCGCGCACACACACGCACATACACTGTGGCACACAGGTGACTATCAGAGGGCAACTTGCAAGAGTGAGTTTTCTTCATCCACTGTTTGGGTCCCAGGATGTGAACTAAGGTATTCAGGCTTAGCTCCAGCCACCTTTACCCACTAAGTCACATCACTGCTTCATTGATTACTTTTTCTCAAACATTTATTTTTACTTTGTTGATTCTTAAGATAATTACTCAGACTTCGTATGTGCCTTCACACATGTTTGAAAACCTAGCTTCTTTAGTTTTAGGGTAGCTTAACCTATGACTAATTATGGGGTACGTAAGTTACTTTTCTTCCCTTTTACATATTTCTTTTATTTGAGGGATTCTATTTGACATTTTTCTTCAGTGTCTCTGATCTTTCCTTCTTTTGCTCTTTTTATCTGGTATTTCTTTCTGGTTTTGTTGTACATGTTTTCTGCATAATTTTGCCACTGATCAACTGTCCCTTCTTTTCATTTAAATTCTACTAGGGCTGGCAAGATGATGGCTCAGTTAATAAAATACTTGCTGCACAAGCATTAGGACCAGAGTTCATATCTTTAGTAAAAATGTGAATATAGTAGCTCACTTGCATAATTCCAATGCTGCAGAAAGGGTAAGACAGATCCCTGGTGTTCTTGCCCAGCCAGTTTAGCTGAGTCACTGGGCTCCAGGTCAATGAGAGACCCTGTATCAAATCATAAAATGAAGAATAACTGAGGAAAACATCCAACGTTGACCTCTGGTTTCCACATAGTGGGACCTGTACACATATACATGCCCCTTCACATGTACACATACATAACACTATATATTCTGCTTCTTGTTATGCTAGCTTATCTTTGCTATATTCATATAGAATTTCTTTATTCAGAAAATAAGAATTAATACTATTGGGGATTAATGCTATTATTATTAATAGGAATTAATACTGTCGTTTTCTGTTCTTTGTTCCTGTAAGGATTTCATTTGGTGGAATTAGATGTCCTCGTTATACTATACCACTAGATAGTGGGAAAGCCAGAGTGAGAACTCAGTGTCCGGATTTCCAAAACTACATTGACTAATAGTTGTTCAGTACAACCTGCCTACTTTGGTCCTGCCAACCATTTCTATCTAAGCTGTCATCTTATGACAACATACATGTAGTATGCAAAACACCACCATTACCACAATTACTGCTTGCTTCTCATTTCCTCCTCTTTGTACCTTCAGTTCACCTTCCAATCACAACACAAATTTTCCTTTTTTTCCTCAGATCACTGTGTGTATCTGCTTTGTGTCAGTGGTGTGCATTTATTGTCTAGGCTTGTTCCTTGCTTTATGTTTCTGTTTGTGCCAGAAGAGATGGCTATAATAATGGCCATAAAGTATCAGACATTGTAGGACTTTTCCTTTATTAAGTTTAGATAAAAAAATGGGGAAAGCATCCTTTGATCTCATTGACTCTGAGAATTTCTTTGCATGCATCTCTCTGGAAAATATAAACCATAATTTCATTTATAAAATTTAATTTTATGTATTTGGTCCATGGTATAATCTATTTAATAGATAAAGAATATTTTTAGTAGCCATATAAGATTTGTAGATAGAATTTCTTTCTGTATTTGAAATTATTGGCACTATTTCATTGTTTATATCTTCATTTTCCATGTAAGCAATCTCACTCAAAAAGAGGATTGATTTGGCAAAGAAAATATGCTTTATTACTTAGTCTGTTTAATTTGGAAAATTAAATTATCTTAGCTCTTTTAGAAATACATCACATGAAATTTGTTTCTAGATAATTTTTTAAATTTTTAAAATTTTTAAAATTATGTGTGTGTATGTATGTATGTATGTATGTATGTATGTATAGAGGGCAGATGCTGTGTGCGCCTGGTTGCAGGTACAGAGGCCAGAGTTGCTGGATCCCCCAGTGTTAGAGTTACAGGTGCTTGTTAACCGTCCACAGTAGGTCTTGGGGAATGAGTTTGGGTCCTCCAGAAGAGTAGCTGTACTCGTAACTCCTGATCCATCTTTCAGTTCTTTCCTAGAAGTTCTCTTATGAACACAAGAGCTATGTATAACATACTAATGCACCAGCAAAAGTTAAAATATAAGATATGAGATTCCTTCTCCCCAGGAAGATCACTTTCTTCTACTCAAGTATCTTTATCCTCCTTTATTTGGTTAGTGGGAAGAATTGATTGAGAACAACTGGGACACCTTACTTAGAGTCTAGTGATTGGAAAGAAGTTTATCTTATGATTGTAAAATTGAGTTCTATAATTTCAGTTGAACCTTGTAGTATTACTTATTGCTGCTTAAATGACTTAAAGCTCCCTTTGTTACAGCCAGACTGACCAGCACAGATGGTTTCCTTGGTCCTCATAATCTTATCTGAGTGTCTTTCTTTAGTCATCTATATCCTGTGTCAGAACACAAATTTTAATTCTTCTAACAGGTTCCTAACTTCAGTAACATCCAGGAGAAGCTACTTTTCTCCCTGTCAAAACAAAACCTCTCTTCTTTTCCTACCCAAGGATGTTAACTTCGAAATAGTTGATTTACCAGATAGTCTGTATTAAACAGTAGTTTGCCATCTGCTTTGTTTTCTTCCTGCTTTTTAAACCAAACATAAATGGTCTTGACATATTTCCAGAATTGCAATTAATGTTATTGACTGTTCATCCTTTGATTTAGGTTTACCCCAAGTTTTATTGCAAAGTATATATACATACGATCTACCTCAGAATTTTTCACACATCAAGAAAAGATTCTGAATTAGTCAGGCTATCTTTTGGCATAGCAACGAGTAGTGACAGCTAAAGAGTTTTGACTGGATGAAGTTCAAATCAATTTGATCAGGCGGGAGGAGTGGAGGTAAGTGTCAGGGACAAGGTGATGATGGAGCAGCGCAGGTGTATGTCCACTGAGCGACATTGTGGACACCGAGGAGCCAAGTAAGATGCCACTCCTATTCTGGAGAGACCTAGAATCTTAGAAATAATCCTGTTTAGTAATTAATTTAGTTTTAAGTTATTAGAAAAGAATCAGGGACATTTCCATAGTAACTATTGTTAATATTTACTGTTAGTTATAATAATAGCAATTCTTATAGTTAAAATAATCCTTTGGGATGTCCATACAAAGCTAAATGTTAAAATTGGTGCCTTGATCTTACAAGAATTTTGTGCCTGAACTATCTCCATCTGAATAAAATAAAATTTTCAATGTAAATGACTTATCTTCTGATTCTTCTCTGTTACAGATGATTACTGTGAATGCTTCCTTGTTTCCTAGTTCTGTGGCCAACTCACTAATTGCAGTTGGAAATGATGGACTTCAAGAAAGAGACAGAATGGTCCGGGCATGCATTGCCATCATTTGTGAACTAGGTCAGAATTTTCTTGAAGTAATGAAGTGTTTTCTAAAGTACATATAATATTACCTAATGTCCTTAAAAGAAAAGTGCTACAAAAATAAGAAAATGTTTACTTCTTAAAGGAAAGTAGACAATGTGTTATTTGACAATTCAAAATTCATATTATTACTGTATAAATTTTCAAATTTATTTATTATAAAATTTGATTGTCTGCAATCCAGTAGTAATGAAATCTACTCATGTAACCTTCTGACATTGATGATGATACTATGTCTTGATATGGTTTAAAGTAATAGTTTACAGTGAAAAAAATTAATCCTAATAAAACTCTTTGTATTACAGATCAGAGATTAGAGCGGGTAAAGGGAGAGTAGAAACATGAATGTATATTTATCTGAACTTGAGAGGAAAGTCGGTTGTGAATAATTATCAGATAAATCATACATGGGTTGTAGCTACAGAGTTTATTTTAAGGAACCAAAAACAAAAAAACGTTGTTGGCAGATCAAACAAATAAAATAACAAATATAAAGTAAAATAGTAAACACAAATAATCCCTAAATACCTACTTTAAAAACTTTAAAAGTTCAGTTTCATTTATTATCAGTGGAATATAATTTTAAGTATCAAGAAGATAGTGATTTTTCTTTTTCTATTGCCAAAAGTACAAATTGTGGTGGTCTTATTTCTGCTTGGGATAATAAATAAATTAATAAAGTTACAGAAAAGAAGAGCCACTCTACCACTGAAGACTCAAAGCTAGAGGTCGACATACATTATCTTTCTTAGTTACTTTGCACCTTATCTTTTGAAACAACACAATTAGTAAACATTGTTTAAAACTTTTAATCATATTTTCGAAAAGTAATAAATGAAGTTTAAATATTGGAAAGCTGCTAGTTGTCACTGTAAACATATATCAGAAAACCGAATCAAGTGAAGAAGTGATCTATGTGATTACTACTTTGGAATTGTGAAAATTTAATTTTGATATATTTCAGAAATAATCACAGTAGAATAAACAAAAGAAATATATAGGAAATACGGTGATTTGTGTGGAGGTGATACTTTCGAGTGTGTCAAATTGAGATTCAAGAAGGTACAGCTAACTGTACATAGATAATGAACAGCGATGACACTGGAGGAAATACATTGGACCCTCTAACGTAGTTAAGTTCCACATCAAGTAGATTTGGGCATGGATGTAACTGTTGAGATATTACTGACCCATACCATTGAAATCTGCAATGTGGTCCTGTGTGATTTTACCTAATTTTAGAAAACAGGAGAAAGCCTAATTCTAAAGTCCAGAACAAACACAACAGAAGAAGCTATAGAAACATTTTTGAAAAAAAGTTGAGAAAGGAAACTTTCGTATTATTTTTAAAAAGTCATATTTTGAAAAACATTTGCATATCATTAAGAATAAAAACCCTAGCTGGACATGACAGCATATCCCTGTCATCTCAGCCTTGGGAGCCAGAGCTAGTAAGACACCAAATTCAAAGCCAGCTTGCAAATATAGCAGCACTGTCTCTAAAAAAGAATAAGTATGATTAGAGAAACATGCTGGGATAATTAGTAAAATATTTGTGGAAAAAAATTGAGTTTATTATCTCAGTGAATTTCAACTTCATGACAGATTGAAACAGATGAAACGCAGGTCATTAAGATGCATACATGTCCAACCCACATGGTGATAGACATCTGTGATCCCAGCACTCAGGACACAGACAGAATAGTGCATGTTAGATTGTCTGAGCTCTGTGCTGACTTTTAGGCACTGTTTCCAAAACAAGATCCACAACAAAAAGCAGAAACTATATGCGAGGAACAGTCTTGGTCTTCAAAGTAAGAGAGAAGTTTTTTATCTTTTAGTTACAAAGGGGTCTGTATGTATGTTTGCATGAATGTGTGTTTTTTGTATAAAAGTAAATGATATACTATTTGAAATAAATTTTAAAATAAATGCTATAAAATATTTGAAAACAATTACTAAAGGGCTAGTGTCTACACGGTAAAATGAACTCTGAAATTGAAGAAAAATGTTAAGTAAAGAAAGTCTGAAGAATATGACAAAATTGTTCAAAGACATTTTAAAAATCAGTCTTGGGAAAAAGATAGTAAATGACTCTTAGGTGAACTCTTTTACTTGTAAATATAGTTACTAAGAAATTTTCCAAATTCAAAAGGAAACTTGAGATTTAAGTAAAAGTATAGGTTTTAAATACTTAATACTATGAATATAATTAGTTTTTCTTTCATTTTAGCACTTCAGAACCCAGAGGTGGTAGCCCTTCGAGGTGGACTAAACACCATCCTGAAAAATGTGATTGATTGCCAATTAAGTCGAATAAATGAGGCCCTCATTACTACAATTTTGCACCTTCTTAATCATCCAAAGACCCGACAGTATGTGCGAGCTGATGTAGAATTAGAGGTAGGCACTTTTAGTGTTTCTAATTTAAAATACAATTCTTCAAAAATAATTAATGTGTGTCAGGGTTTTGCCTTCGTGAATGTCTGTGCACCATATGTGTACAGAGGCCACAGAAACTAGAAGAGGGCATTGGGACCCCAAGAAATGGAGTTTCAGATGCTTGTAAGGTACCATGTGGGTGCTGGGAATCGAACTTGGGTCCTTTGGAAGAGCAGCCAATGGTCTTAACCCCTGAGCCATCTCTCTAGCCCAGAGCAGCCAGTGGTTTTAACCTCTGAGCCATCTCTCTAGCCCTAAAATATAAGTTCAAATACATAACCTTACTTTGAAATTTTGAAGTAATAGACTCAAGTGCTATATTAATTATCTAACCTGTGTTAGTTTGGTTTATTCTCATTTTGTATAGTTATTTGATTAGTAATAAATTAAAAATGTTATCATCAATATTTCAGCAACATGCAAAATAGTTCATTTTATATTAGCCCTAAGAAGTTTCCTGAGCAAACTAAAGGATGAGTAAACATTACACTAAGACACCTTCCTAATAAGAAATTCACTATGTTAATATTGTCTATTTTCTGCTAATTATGTTCCGTTTATTCATTAAACAATACAAAAATTTTTTAGTATAAGAACCACTTTGGGGACTGAAGAGATGGTTCAGAGGGAAAACTCTTAACGTGTAATTTGACAGCCTGAGTTTGGTCCTGGGACCACGTAAAAGCTGGACATGATTCAATTCTGTAATCCCAGAACTGCCTGGAAGCTCCTGTAGGAAACTCAGGGGCAAAAAAACAGCAAGAAGGATTCTCCCTCAGAAATAAGAGAACAGACTCCCAAAAAGTGTCCTCCAACCTCCATGTGCACACAATGGCATATGTGCACCTATGCGCACATCATAAACGTGTGTGCACACACTTATACACATACTAAATTAATAATACAAAAGGGAAAAAAAGACCACTTTGGCACTATCTGTAATGAATGTATCTTTTAAAAATATGAATGTACCTTTAAAAAATATGTCATATGTAAATCATTTTACTAATTCAGGTGGAATTTTTATATCTAAATTACTGAGGTTACTATATACTTCTTATGATAAGGTATTATTAACTGAGGATGGCAGCACCTGGCTATAATCCTAGAGTTCATGAGGCATAGTAGGATAAATGGGAGTTGGAGGCCAAACAGGCTGCTAGTGAGATACTGGACAGAGCAGCTATCACAAGTTAAATCTTAAGAGTTGGTTTTGATTGTAGTACATTATCGTTTGTTGAAGATAGCGTCTAAAATAAATTTAAGTCAAGAATTTAAATGAGACTTAGAATGCTTACCATTTTCTAATTATCCTTACCATTTTAGGGAAGGAGTCTTAAAATGCCATGGTTCTGATTTTATTAGAATGTTTCCTCTCCCCTCCCCCACCTCTCTCTTCCATGTGATCTGGTCTTACTATGATCTCTGGGATGGTCTCCAGATCATAGACTCCCACCTCAGCCTGCCATGGAGGTGGACTATAGTCAGCACCAACATTCTTGCCATTAGGACTATTTTTAGAACGTTACAGATGATAAAACTTCATCAGACTATCATTACTAGCAAATGTAATAAACATAATAGTCTCTTAGTGAGTTTTTAAATGTATTATTCATTGGAGTCCTACACCAATGGATATTATTGATCTTTCATAGAATACTTAGCTTTAATTTTTATCAAGTTGAATAATTACTATTAAAAATTGAAGATGTTTTTATTTAGAGAGAGGAGATGACTCAAAGAAGGCATTAGCATAGGCTTTTTTTAATTCTACACATTATAAAGCAAACCAGCAAACTTTTATGTAAATGGAAATAACCTGCGAAAACTATGGTATATTTTTAAATAAATTCATATATTTTATGCTTTGAGCCATAAACATTTTTTCCCTTAATAAGATGTCACCCCAGTGACACAAAGCCTGAGAGGGTCGACCTTAGGCTATACAAGTTCTGTTAGGGGATGGGAATATAGTTCCCTCAAGAACATACTATATTGGGTGTGAATTTATCGTATGATCTTGCTAAGTTTGTGGCTTTAGGCAAGTTATTTAGTTTCTCTTGACTTAAATTTTTCTTATTTTTTATTTTTTAAATTAAACTATCTTTTTTCATTATACATACAAATGCAAGTTCCCACTCCCACCCCTCCTCCCATTTCCTCCACTTACTCCCCGCCCCATCCACTCCTCAGAGAGGGGAAGGCACATTGCTTTGGAGAAGGTCCAAGGCCCTCCCTACTATATCTAGGCAGAGCAAGGTATCCATACAAAGAGAATATGTTCCCAAAAAGCCAGTACAAGCAGTAGGGATAAATCCTGGTGCCACTGCCAGTGGTCCGTCAGTTTGCCCTAGCCATGCAACTGTCAATCACATTCAGAGGAACTAGTTTGGTCCTATGCTTGTTCCTTCCCAGTCCGACTAGAGTTGCTGAGCTTCCATTAGCTCAGGTAGATTGTTTCTGTGGGTGTCTCCATCATGGTCTGAACCTCATATTCTCACTCCTCCCACTCTTCAACTGGACTTTGGGAGCTCAGTCCAGTGCTCCGCTTGGTCTCTGCCTCTGTTTCCATCAGTTGCCGGATGAAGGTTCTGTGGTGATATTAAGATATTCATCAGTTTGACTACAGGGCAAGGCCAGTTCAGGCCCTATCTCCTCTATTGCTTAGGGTCTTAGCTGGGGTCATCCTTGTAGATTCCTGGAACTTTCTCTAGAGCCAGGTTTCTTTCTAACCCCATAATGACTCCCTCAATCAAGGTCTCTTTCCTTGCTCTCATCTCTGTCCTTACTCCGTCTCGACTATCCTGTTCCCTCAAGTTCTCCTCACCCCTCCCCTTCTCCTCCTTTTCCCCTTCCATCCAACCTTCTCCCCACACCTCCATGTTCCTGATTTTGTCAGGTGATCTTGTCTATTTCAACTTTCCAGGTGGTTCTATATATATTTTTCTTAGGGTTCACCTTGTTACTTAGCTTCTCTAGATTCATGAACTATAGGTTCAATATCTTTTGTTTATAGCTAGTATCCACTTATGAGTGAGTACATAACACCTCTTTTTGGGTCTGGGTTATATCACTCAGGATGGTGTTTTCTAGTTCCATTCATTTGCATGCAAAATTCAAGATGTCATTGTTTTTTATTGCTGAGAGTACTCTAACATGTAAGTATGCCACATTTTCTTTATCCATTCTTTAGCTGAGGGGCATCTAGGTTGTTTCCAGGTTCTGGCTATTATAAATAATACTGCTATGAACATAGTTGAACAAGGCTGTCTACTCTCACCATGTCTCTTCAACATAGTTCTTGACGTTCTGGGTATAACAATAAGACAACAAAAAGAGATCAACGGGATTCAAATTAGAAAGGAAAAAGTCAACTTTTCATTATTTGCAGATGATAAGATAGTATATATAAATGATTCCAAAAACTACCAGAGAACTCCTACAACTGATAAATACCTTCAGTAATGTGGCAGGATACAAAAACAACTCAGAAAAATCAGTAACCCTCCTATGTACAAATGATAAAGAATCTGAGAAAGAAATCAGAGAAAAACCACCTTTCACAATAGCCACAAATAACATAAAATGTCTTCGGGTAATACTAACCAAAGAAGTGAAAGATCTATTTGACAAGAACTTTGAAGAAAGAAATTGAAGAAGATACCAAAAAATGGAAAAATCTCCCATGCTCTTGGATAGGTAGGATCAACATAATAAAAATGGCAATCCTACCAAAAGCAATCTGTAGATTTAATACAATTCCCATCAAAATCCCAACACAATTCTTCACAGACCTTGAAAGAACAATACTCAACTTCATAAGGAAAAACAAAAAACCCAGGATAGCCAAAACAATTCTGTACAATAAAGGAACTTCTGAAGACATCACCATCCCTGACATCAAGCTCTATTACAGAGCTACAGTAATGAAAACAGCTTGATATTGACATAAAAACCAGAGAAATTGACTACTGGATCGAATCGAAGACCCAGATATTAGTCCACACACCGATGAACACCTGATTTTTGACACCGAAGCTAAAATTATACAATGGAAAAAAGAAAACATCTTCAACAAATGGTCTGGCATAACTGGATGTCAACATGTAGAAGAATGAAAATAGATCTATATCTGTCTCCATGAGCAAAGCTCAAGTCCAAATAGATTAAAGACCTCTATAAATCGGACTACGCTGAACCTAATTGAAGAGAAGGTGGGAAGTAGCTCTCAATGCATGGGCACAGGAGACCATTTCCTAAATATAACTACAGTAGCACAGACACTGAGAGCAACAATAAATAAATAGAACCTCCTGAAACTGAGAAAGTTCTGTAAGGCAAAGGACAAAGACAATAAGACAAAAAGGCAGCCTATTGAATGGGGAAAAAAATCTTCACCAACCCCACATAGACAAAGGACTGATCTTCAAAATATATAAAGAACTCAAGATATTAGACATCAGAATTCCAAATAACCCAATTACAAAATGGGATGCAGAAACAAACAGAATTCTCATTAGAAGAATCTCAAATGGCTGAAAGACAATTTAAGGAAATGTTCAACATCCTTAACCATCAGGGAAATTAAATCAAAACAATTCTGAGATACCATCTTACTCCTGTCAGAATGACTAAGATCAAAAGCACCAATGATAGCTTATGCTGGAAAGGATGTAGAGTAAGGGAACACTCATCCATTGCTGGTGGGAATGCAAACTTGTACAACCTTTGGACATCAGTATAACTGTTTCTCAGAAAATTGGGAATCAACCTACCTCAAGATCGAGCACTACCACTCTTGGGCATGCATATACCCAAAAGATACTCAGTCATACTACGAAGACATCAACTTATATTTTTCATAGGTAAAAACCCTAGGTCGTGGTTTTCAGATTTAAAAACTATTTTGAAATTTCAGTGTTCTAAATAACAAATTTTAACAATAATAACAGTAGTTCTTTTTATCCATCCAAGTTTACATTTAGCTATATGCATTTCCTCTTTTTTTCTGCTCTACATAAATGTGTTGCATAGTTCTTCCTGTGTAGTTTGTGCTGACTTTCTTGGTTGTCTATCACTGTCCTCTGTCTTCATCACTGTGTCTTCATCATGGAGTCAGTTAGGAGAATGTAATCTTTTTATTCATATCATTTTGTTTTCATTTTAAATCAATGCTTTTTCTTTTCTATAAAGAACTGCCGATAGTACCCTTGCCTCTGCTACCAGACATCATCTTCCTCCTGTTAAAAATAGATGAGTTGCTCACTTAAAGTTTTATGTCTCAGTTTTTAGTTTACCCTGGTATTCATTTGTAGTGTATTTATACAAGAAGTTATCATGGAAGTTTTTACTTTTTGGGGGGCAGTTTCCTACTTAGGGTATATTTGAAGAGGAAATTCACATATGCTCTAACTGAGATCAGAAAGATCAAGAGCTTTTGGTGGATGTGTAGTGCTACAGTAACAAACTGGATAATTTGTAACTAATCTGTTCTTGACTTTTACCAGGTTCTCAGAGTTATTGAAATAAAGGTCTCAATTTAACATGCAAAGTATTGTCTTAAAAATATCATTCTTGGGATGGTGTATGCCTTTAATACCAGTACTTGGGAGACAGAGGCAAGCATATTTTTCTGAGTTCTAGACCACCCTGTTCTACATAGTGAATTCCAGATTAAGCAAGGCTACATAATGAGACCCTGTTTTTGTTGTTGTTGTTGCTGTTTGTTTGTTTGTTTGTTTTTTAAAGAAGAAGAAGAAAAATCCAATTCTTGGGACTGGAAAGGTGGTTCCATGGTTAGAGCAATCCAATCCACTCTTCCGGGGTCCCAGTTTGAGTGTCAGCAAATAGCTCTTGTAACTCCAGCTCCAGGGAGACCTGCCTCTTGGCCTCTGCACGTGCACTCACAAACACGTACACATAGTGAAAAATAATAGAAAGGAATCTTTTAAAACCCTGTTCTCATTGCTAAGGAGTAAATAAAAATACCTACCTTCTATTGAAAGCACTGGCAGAACATTCTGTGATGTCAGAACAAACAGACAGACCTAGTGTTACTGGAATTGCAGTATAACTGCCTTGGAGTAGAATGATTAGCTGCTTTCATTTATTTGCATAGAAGAAAAGATCAGCCACCTCTAGTGGGAGATAGTATCAGGTAGATCTTTTATAAAATGACTGTGAACATTCATTCAGTCAGAGTTGTCTCGTCATGGACTGGCTGGCTCAATGTATGAAGTGCTTGGTACAACCGAAGTTGGCATCTCCAGGACCTACATGAACAACTGGATATGGTGAAATGTGCCAGAGACAGACAGATGGGCCCCAGGGGCACAGTACTTTATGGACTAGCATAAACAATAGTCTCTAGGTTCAGTGGGAGGCTACCTCAGAAAATACGGTGGAAAAGCATGTGTGCTTGCACAGACAGTTCAGCTCCCAACATACATATGCACACATACATGATTTCTATTCATACAAAAAGACATCATCACATTACTGAAAACTCAAAAGAAAGAATAATTTTTAGAACTTGCTTAGGCATAATCCAAATAGAAAAGAGTTTAAGTAAACCATAGCTAATTTGTTCTGGAAAACAATTGTAAGTGAAATTTTGTCCTATAATTAGACATACAAAATGAGTCAAATGGAATTTCTAGTGTGAAAAATAGATCTAGAAGTCAGGATTCTGTGGAATTACAACTTTATTGTGGACAAGGAGATGTCAATAGGAAACTGAAAAACAGTCAGTATATAACCAGCGTAAATCACAGTGAGGGTGAGCGGCACCCAGGACACAGCACATCAACACAACAGTTCAGTCCTTAGGAAGGGAGAGAAGATTGGCAGAAGCAAGGATCCACAGAAACAGTGACTAAAATTTAGCTTCTAGATTTAACTACATTTTGCAAATAGAATGTAAAAGAAAATAAGTTGTTAGACACTCCATCACAATACTGCTAAATCCATATTTCATAAACTCAAGAGCAACTTGAGAAGAAACCAACAAAAAGACATGTGGCTTCAAAAGAACCTTTGACACTTGGTTTCTCAACAGCCAATGGAAACATGTGTATTTGGTAATCATATTGGGTGCTGAGGGAAGATGACTGCCAACCCAGCCCAGAAACACATTTATGCCTATGTCTGCTTTGTTTTATAGATACATATTATACCTTAATTTATGTATTAAAAAATCAGTTAATGTACGTAAAATCATGCTACATTTTAAAAATGAATTTGAAGATTAAATAACTGAAACAGCTAATCTTCTTAAAGATACAGAGGAATGAAATTAATTTTGTGTTATAGAAAGAATGCCTTTTATAATAAAAATTGCTTCTGTTTCTATTTTCTTTTCTAATTAGCGAATTTTAGCACCCTATACTGATTTCCACTACAGACACAGTCCAGATACAGCTGAAGGACAGCTCAAGTAAGTACCATGAGTTTCTGCTAGGGTGTGTGGTGTCTGTGTACTTCTATTAAGTGCTATGTTTACACTGATAATGTACAGTGCTAGTGAGTGGGAGTATACGTGAATGTCCTATCTCTGGCTTACGTTGTACTTTCTGAGTTACATAGTATACATTAAAGGAAGGCTTTGAGAAATTTAAATGTTAATTTGTGATCTCCAAATTGATACAGCACTGGATTCCTTTGATTTAGTAATTGATGACTACAGATTACTGAGCCTGCTGTCTAGAAAAGTTGAAGAGAATGCAGGTTGACAAACTTCTGTTTTGGGTGTGGACTCTTGCTTCCGGAGCATCCTTGCTGCACAGATGCTCATTCAGCTGGCTGTGCTCTAGTGCTCAGTTGAAGGCCAGCTAAGAGCAGTTTTCAGAAGGATCAAGATTTGTAACTTAGTTATAAATCATGGTGTAGATTTTATTTTTATTCATTAATTTATTTGTGCCTGTCTGTGTTATGTAGTTGACTAATTGTAGAGTAATCTGGTCTTTCTCTAAACATCTTGTTTTGATTTCAAACATAAATACTTTAATGAAACTCACCTCCTTTTTTCTCTTGTGTCTTTACTAATTCCCCATCCCCACCCTCCAACAGAGAAGACAGAGAAGCACGATTTCTAGCCAGTAAAATGGGAATCATTGCGACATTCCGCTCATGGGCAGGTAGGTTCTGTATGTTGCTCAGTGACGTCAAAGAATAGACCTTACTTGGTTTTTCAGATGTTTAATTGTTGTGGAATCTAATTTAAATACAAATGTAGCTTTACATTTATGGTATTATAACCAAGGAGATTTATACAAAATGATTAAAACACAATGAAGAAAGTTTATAATAAGTAGGTTATTCCATTCTGTATATATACATTCATTATACTTGCAAGACTGTACTATTGATTACCTGGACATTTTAAGAAAAATCCAGCATGATCTACATTCCTGAAGAAGACTCTCAAAGTAAAAGACAAAACTTGTGTATCATGTATTGCTGAAGCTTCTTACTTAAAATTGTTTAGTAATGTCATAAGTAGTAGCTATGTTAGATAGGGTGTTAGGAGTCTGAAACATTGTTGTTACTTGTTTTGAACCCAGGGCTTTGTGCCTAATAAGCAAGAGCTCTATCCCTGAGCCTCATAACCAGCTCATCAGAGAGTTCTTTAATATAGGGCTTATACATGTTTCCTCATTCTCCGAAGTAAAACATTTTTTTCATAAAGTAATATAGCTATTGACTTATTTTCTGGCAATGATTACCTTCTTAGTTTCACAGTATTTCTGCAAAGAGAGCTTGTAAAGGAACGTTAGCATAAGCAGAACAAAGAAACTTACTTAAATACTGCTGTGTACTGAAGTAACCCTACCTTACAAATATCTTTTCTATACAAATGTTTATCCTAGCCACTGGGCTTTTGCTAGTGTGTCCAGTGTTCTTCTGCCATCTAATTGCCTCAGTGAAAACGTTGCCTTGTCTGTTGTGCTTACCTTCACAGACAGCTGAAAGGTTGTGTGTGAATGTAAGAGTAAATAATAAATATTTTTCATATTTATTCTAATTTATTTTTTATTTCCAAAACTAAATGCTAACAAGTATTTGATTTATTTTAAAATTAAGATTTATATAGTTTTTACTTCTGGAAATTGAAATGTTCAAGAACGTGACATTAATATCATGTGGCAAAAATGACAGACTGCAAGCTCCAGACTTTGCTCTCATAGAGTTAGTTTGGAGATTTGTAGCGATGACCTCATCTAATTCCCAGTCACCTCTCAGAAACCATCAGTGTGCTTTTGGGGACTGGCATGTGATCATTGAGGTTTCTCAAGGCTGAAAGTATAGAGCAGTGCATCCTAGCCCCCAGGTCCTCTTTTAACAGACACAGCTTAGGTCCTCCTGCTGATGGGATGCTAATTTCAGCAGCACAGATTTTCCCCAAGTGTCAACAGCCTGTGTTAGCAGAGAAGAAGGTTTATACCCCTTATAATCTCTGACTTCTCAGGGTGTGAGATGTGCTCTTCAAAACTTAAGCACTTAATTCTGCTTACTGTGTTTAACTAGAACTATGTTTCTAAGTCTAAAGAGAAATTATAACTTATTCATGCATACAGACATACAAATCAAACATCCTTAATATGAAATCCAAATTGCTTCAATATCTGAGATTTTTTTTGGAGTGGTGACATAAATAGAAAATTTTACATGTGACCTCATGTGATTAGTTACAGTTAACACAAGAACATTTGTCTTCAGGATGTGTATATAAAGTATACATGAAGCATAAATGACTTTATATTGGGTCCATACCTGAGTTATCCCATGACACACGTACAGGTATTCTGAAGTTTGAAAGAAAAAAATCAGAATTTGAAACATACCTGGTTCTCAGGATTTTTGTTAATGGTTGGTTGGCCATCGTAGTGGTGACAGAGAGCTTTAGAGTCCTGTGCGACTACCCTAACATTTTAATACAAAACATTTGGAAGAATTTTGAAAACTACTGTGGTTAGCATGTATTCCTATTATGTAGATTTTGTATCTGTCTCCACTATCTGCTTGTCTGTCTGTCCCCATTTGTCTCCATCATTCCATCTAAGTTTTTGTGATGTACTGTGAAGAAGCTTGCAGATGCCAGCGTTCTTTAGTCCTGAAAAGGTACACATGTACACTTGTGGTTAGCTGCTCAGTACAAATGTTCTGTTGTGCACTGTCATCAGCCTGTGTGAGTTCAGTTGCTCTGCATTCTTTTCAGTGTTTGTTGTTGCAGTCTCCAGTGTTAACTATTTTAGTGTAGTGGTCTCTGTGATACAATTTGCATTTCATGAAAATTAATGATACCGAGCATTTTATGCTTGCTTATCACCTATTTACTTATCATTTGTGACATAAAATTTTAGTATGTTCAGAATTCTGCAACTTAACTCTTTGATCCATGAATTTTATTTAGAGTATGTTACTTATTTTCATATATTCATTCAACTGATTTTAGAAATATATTTGACAAATGTTATATGGATTTTTTTCTTCCTCTAGTCTGAGGAGTATTCGATAGGGAAAATACTGTTGTTTTTCTCTCTCATATTCTTACTTCCAGACAGGTATTCGTGTATATACCTTGTTCATCAGTTTCTAGATATGAAATAGAAATTGATGAGGAATTTAAGTGATGGACTTAATGACAATTTCTAATCGGTGGGAATTGTCAGAGAATACTTGGTATCCTTCAGTTACATGATATCAATTATAATAGCCAAGTAGTATAATTTAATTTAATCACAGATTTTATATCATGATATATTATTGTAGAATTTCTTTCTTATTTTTAACTTTTATCCTCCTTAGGTATTATTAATTTATGTAAACCTGGAAACTCTGGGATCCAGTCCCTAATTGGAGTACTTTGCATACCAAATATGGAAATAAGAGTAAGTAACAGTTACTGTAATTCTTACATGCCTGGACTCTTGAAGGCTCCTTATTAAGAGTGAACTGTGTCCTGCTCTTGTGGAAGATTGAGGCTGGGCTTCCAGCATACCTGTCATAGCTACCTGTAATTGCAGTTCCACTAAAGTCTAATGCCACTGGTCTCTACAGTCATCTGCACTAACCTCAAGCTGTTAACTTTTAGTTTAGAGCATGGTACAGCACATGACTATGTAATAGTAATATATGGATCATTTAAAATACTGTTGGGAGTGGCAATTCTATTAAAACTTGAGTTAAAATTATTAAAACAATGCAAGTGAAACAGAAGAACATTTTTATTTTAAAAGAATCAAACCTAAAAATACATATATAACAAAAAGTAGATGTATATTTATGTGGTCATGCTTTGTAATTTATATAGTTTTGATACCATTGTTATCTTGTTTTTATTTCCAAGATGGTGATTGTCACTAAAACTAAGTTGTTTATGTCTTGACTTATTAGATATTTTCCTAAATGGTTATAATTTTAAGACCTTTATAGTAAGTAGCTAAAAACAAATTGAATGTGGAGGGAAAAAATACATTAACTCTTAAGTTCTCTTTTCCTTTAAATGTTTTTGTTTTAATTTTGTTTCTTTGTTTTACCTCCTGGTTGGTTTTCTTTAAATGACCCATACCTGTAGCTGAACAAGCTTGTGAGAAAACCTTGACTAGGCATTTCTTGCTTAAAATGTGAAGTAAAATGCACTAGACCATGGAAGTGGGAGGGTGTGCTTACAAAACGAAAACGTCTCTGAGCAAGGAACAAAAGGAGCTACTTTTTTGACCGTTTTTGGAGTGTTGGGAAATCAAACCTTGGGACATTGTAGGCAAGTCGTTTACCACAGAGCACACCCCTGCTCAACTACTGACTTCCATCCCTGTGCATGGAAAGAACTGAAATCTATTTTCAGATTTGCACAATGATGATAAGGAAACACTTTCTTGGAAAAAGAATTGACATATTAAATATTTAGTAATTATCCCTTCCTTAACATAATCTTGATAGAATGTGATAGGTATGTTTTTTATTAGTTTTGTCATTCTTTGAACATGATCTTTTAAAAGCCATTAAAAACTTTTGTAGAAATAAGTGAACTGTATTTGCTCTTCTAGCGAGGTCTGCTTGAAGTGCTCTATGATATATTTCGTCTCCCTCTACCTGTTGTGACAGATGAGTTCATAGAAGCCCTACTCAGTGTAGGTGAGTACTAACACCTGCGCTGGGGTCTGCTGCTTATGGGAACTTTTAAATGACTTGATGGAAATAAATGACAAAATGGTGAAATACTAATTTGAACATCACTTTCTCTTCTTTCTGGAAGTTAGACATTATCTGACTCATAAAGTTAAGCTGCTATGCCATGTGTGTGTTGCATGTGAGTGTACAGGTCTGCTCACTCCACATGGGGAGGCCAGAACAGACCATCAGGCTTCGTCCTCTGTCACTCCCTTATTGTTTTGAGATAGAGTCTCAGTGAACCAGGGCCTGATTGTTTCAGCTAGTCTGACTGGCCCTTGAGCTCTCCAGATCTGCCTATCTCCACTCCCGTATGCCACTGTCACAGGTACGCACACTACTTGACAAGCACGGACATTATAGAGGTGTCCATATAACAGGCCCAGGTAACCACAGTCTGTACCACAAGCAAATTATTTTTAAGACCCCTTTGAAGTTTTCTGTAGCCTGGATAGCTGATAGTCCAACATTCATCTGATTCCCTGTTATATAATCTGGTAACTACCTCTTTTAACTCTTTTAGATCCAGGAAGGTTCCAGGACAGTTGGAGGCTTTCAGATGGCTTTGTGGCAGCTGAGGCAAAAACTATTCTTCCCCATCGTGCTAGATCCAGGTATATAAAAATGATTCATGTATTACCATTACTGTTTTTATGTTATGTAGAACATGTAAATTTTTTATGTGCGTTTATTTCTAGACCAGACCTCATGGACAATTATTTGGCACTGATCCTTTCTGCATTTATTCGTAATGGACTTTTAGAGGTAATGTTTAGAAACCTTTATTCTGTCCATGAACAAAATTTGTTAGAATGAGAAATAGATCTGATGCAGAAATGTGTCTCTATGTACCGTGTACAGCAGTGATGCTTTCTTCTTGCCGCCATAGGGCTTGGTTGAAGTGATAACGAACAGTGATGACCACATCTCAGTTAGAGCAACCATCCTTTTAGGAGAGCTCTTGCATATGGTAAGTATCATGACCTCTGGTTATGTGGTTAAAATGTGTAGGATTTTAAATGATAAAACTGGTTAATTGAATGGCATTACTTTATGATAGCTCAGACAGTACATTTTCCTTTTGCCAAAGTCCTTGATTCCTGATAGAGATGTTCTATGTCTATATTAAGTGGTTTTGTAAATGTAACAAGTACTGAATGTTGATTTTTTTCTCTTTAACCTTAATGTTGGTATTTTGTTCCTGTAAATCTTGATTGCATTCAGAAAGGCATCCTCACTGAAGAAAGAAAGAAATAAAAAATACAAAATCATAAATTTTATGTCTGCTAGGACATTGTAGTGACTTATTGACCTTCAGAAAGTTTAGTGAAAAAGTTTTAAATATAATACCTGAATATCACTGATGTCCGTAAATTAATACTTTTAGGTTTAAATGACAAGATTCTTTGGGTAGAGGCCTCAGCTAGGCCTCCTTGATTTTTTTTCTGACTTTTACTAACTACCAGAAACTTGAGGCTGTGGACGCTTTTCTATACTCTTAGTAAACTGAGTAGGAAAAGAATTGTGCATTATAAAGATTTGTACTTGTAGGTCACTACCAACTGATAAAATACTAAATAAAAATCACTTTGAACTTGTTTAAGAAGAAGTGATTATTTTGATAGACCTTTTCATATTCATCATGGTTTGCTTTTATTGACAGAATTATTTTTTGTTTGTTTTTGTTTTCTTAAGTGTTTCTGGCTAGGTGTGGTAGCACCTGGTCTTGATCTTAATTGCAGCACTCAGAAAGCAGAGGCATGTGAATCCCTGAGCTTGAGGCCAACCTGGTCTACATAGTGAATATCAGTGAATGTCAAAACAGCCAGGGCCACTTAATAGACGCTGTCTCCAAAACCAAAACTGTGCATCTGTTTCCTCCTTCCTTCCCCCAACTCTTTCTTTACCCACATAGTAACTGAGATGTATATGTAAGGTAAAGGATTTAGCATTCTATAAAATCTATCCTCTTATCAATGATTTAGTCACTTTCTCTGATCTCATTGGCCTGTCTGTGAAAGCACTAAACAGTACTGCAAATTCTCGAGTTAGATAAGCTGTATGTTAGGTCTCAAGATACCATTTCCTATAAAAATATTAGTATTCCTTTTATATGGAGGGATCTTTCTATATGAATTTAATATTTTCCCTCAAGTCTCAGAATTCTGTGATTCTCGTGAAATGTAAAAGGTGACCAGACTGAAGGATAACAATATTGGTTACATTTACTATTTTTATCATATCTTCTCATTTACATTTAATAAATGTACTTATTCGTAGGAAACTGGTTGGGTAGTGGAATTTTGCCTGGCACCAGAAGATACTATTTCTGTTTAAAGATTGTTGCTGTATGGGATCAGCATGTTCTGAGAAGGCTGATACCACTTCTGTGCTTTTCTCAAATATGATGCTTTGCTACATAATTCTTTAGGTCATTTAAAATTCTCATTATTTTAAAAATACTTTAAATTGTTTGTGTGTGTGACATGTGTGCATGCAATTGTGCTATGGTACATTGGGGGTCAGAGTACAGCTTTGGAGGAGTTGGTTCATCCTTTCTACCATATGGGTCCTCAAATTTAATGGCAAATACCCTATCCTGTGAAGCCATCTCACTGGCTGCAACCTATCTTCCTTAATGGAATTGAATGGGATTAAAAATTCTAAGTATGTGTGGGTGAAAAACAAGTTAATATCATGAATAGCCTTGAGTTTTATTAGTCTTACATACTATAATATGTCTGTAAGTAACTGTATTTGTTTCTAAAATCTCATTTAGGCAAACACAATTCTTCCTCATTCACATAGCCATCATTTACACTGCTTGCCAACCCTTATGAATATGGCTGCATCCTTTGATATTCCCAAGGAAAAGAGACTGTAAGTATTAGAGCCTTAGCAAAGTATGCTTAATATATTTAGTATCTTCCTACATAATCTTATCTTTAAACATGGAGAGAAAACAAGCAGTATGGAAAGTTCAAGGAAGGAAAGTTACAATTCTCAAAATATTTAGTAATTTTATTTGAGTAAATGATTAATTTGCTTTTATTATCTGGAAAAAGTTAGTATATGTCAAGCACATTTTCCCCTGCTAATGTAAATAAAATGCAATCCACTAGCTCTCTGGAACTCTGAACTTTTCTTTAAAATTACACATTCTTCAAAAGTTTAATTAGCTTTAGTAAAACAAATGTTTATAAATGGGCCTATCAATATATAAATATCAATTATTTGCTTTAAATTGGCAATAAAAATTATGCTTAAAATAACAGTAATAGTAGTACTCCTAAGTTTTTATTTTTATTTTTTATTAGCTCCCTAACTTCTCTTTACTAACAGATTAAGTATTTACCAATCTGACTGCATCCTAAAAGTTTTAGACTCTACTTACCAAAAGTTCTAAGGTTGAGACTTGGTTGCTGCCAAATTCTTTAAAACTGTTTTTTTACATATAACAAAGAAGTAATTAAATAACTTTAAAGGATTCTAATTATGGTTATCAGTCAATGCCAAAGATAGAGATGAGACAATTCAGTTGCTACTAGGATCATTGATTATATTAATGGACAATGAAGTTTTATTGCAATTTCATGCAAATAAAAATCAGTTTCAAGTAGAACACATGTGAAAACAAAGCTTTAAAACGTGAATAAGAAAACTGGATTCTTGACTTTCTGTAACTGCCTTTGAGTATGTGTTTGGGGGGGGGTGCACTTGATATGTATGTAGAAGCCAGGTGTTTCCCTGTCTTATTCTCAACCATACTTGATAAGACAGGATCTCTCTGATGAAACTAGGAGCTCACCTTCTGGCTAGGCTGGCTAAGTGGCCACTGTTTCTTAGGACCTCGGATCTGCTTGTGCTCACCTCAGACTCTGAGGTTACAGGTGCATACTACAGTGCAGTCCTTTTTGTGGGTACTAGGGTTCCAAAGTCAGGTACCCTAATGCTTGCAAAGCAAATGCCTTGTTCATTAAATCAGCTCATCAGTACTGCATAAGGAATTCTTAAAACCAATACACAAAATGGGCCTACCACCTTAGGAAAGTTTAGTAAGTGAAAGTTTGAACCCAAAATGGGTTTTTCTTTATGCGAATCAGCAGTGTTGATCTGTTCGTATGCTCCCATGCTTCAGTAAATGTTTCAGTTTCCTTAGTAATCGCTATCCTTGAATTTATGTAAGTTTAAATAACTTAGCAGCCATTACTTTAAAAGTATGTTAGCCTTGCTACAGTATTGATTTTTCTTTCCTCATTAGCCGAGCCAGTGCAGCACTGAACTGTTTAAAACGCTTCCATGAAATGAAGAAGCGAGGACCTAAGCCTTATAGCCTTCATTTAGATCACATCATTCAGAAAGCAATTGCAACACACCAGAAACGGGATCAATATCTTCGAGTTCAGAAAGATATATTTGTTCTTAAGGTACTGACATGAATGTTACTTTAGTTTCCTAATTCTCAACAACTGGATTATAAGTGTACTTATACATGTTTGAGTTTTCAATTTCATTCAGGCATATGGGTTTTGAAATTACTAGTTTTACCTTGAAGAGGGACCCTGGAGCTGGGTTTAGTCTATGTGAGGGTAGAGTATGTGTTGCGGATGTTTGTGTGAGGCCAGAGGACAACAGTGTGCTGTTTCTCATGTACCTTGAGTTATTTGTTTGTTTTTGAGACAGGGTCTCTTATTAGCCAAAAACTCACTGCGTAGGCTAGGAGGCTGGACTGGCCAGCAGATACAGATTCCCCTTGTATCTTCTTCCATAGTGCAGCCATGTCAAGTGTGTGTCACCAGTCTAAGCATGTGTAGGTTCTGCTGATTGAACTCAGGTACTCTTGCTTGCAAGGCAAGCACTTGATTAACTGAAACTTCTACCTGCCCTAGTTTTTTTAAGAATGTTTATTAGCTTCTTGAAAATTATTTTTGAAGATCATTAATGATACCCCACTTCATTTTTAAAATTAGAAATTAGTTTTCTGATGTGAGCATAGATTGTTTAATTGACCTTATTACTGTCTGGTAATTTTAGGATACAGAGGAAGCTCTTTTAATAAACCTTAGGGATAGCCAAGTCCTTCAACATAAAGAAAATCTTGAATGGAATTGGAATCTTATTGGGACCATTCTTAAGGTATGATCGAGTACTTTGTGGAGATTGCTAAACTGTTTTTATTTTATTACTATAATTTATTATAGTTATATGCTTAGGAATTGTCAAATATACATTTCTAATGTAAGATACCATGTTTTTCTAGTGGCCAAATGTAAATCTAAGAAACTATAAAGATGAACAGTTGCACAGGTATGTAAAAACTATTGTGCATTTAAATTTAAAGAACTTAAATTTATATTATGGTTAATGCCTGCTGAAAGTAATCTTTAGTATTTTAAAAGATGCGCCCATTTTATATGCAGTCTTGTAATCAGAATGCACTAGCTAGTTTTCTTGGTATTTATATTCTTCTTCCAATTCTGATCTTTATGATAAGTTACTTACTCTGGGGTAGTATTTTCTAGGTCATGGTTCTAACCCTGATACAAGGACATTAAGAAATGGCATTTATATTGGCACACTTGTGCTTGCACACAAGTCATCTTCTGAGAGCTGTCCCTTCCTAACACTGCTTATCTACACCGTAAAGCGTGCTGATGTCATAGCATGTGCAGCATGTGAAGCTGCTACACTGTAAAGCATGCTGACTTAATACATAGCATATGAAGCTGCTACAATGTAAAGCATGCGGACTTCATGGCACATGAAGCTGCTCTCTACTGAACCTGTATGCTTTTACTCAGACATTTTTACCAATCTCCTTGGATAAAAAGGCCTTACTTTATCTAGAAAAGTCCTTATCATTAGCATTTCTTATATTGTATTCATATTTAATGGTATGTGACTTAATGTTTATATCAGGTTTTAAGAAATATATAGAATAAGCAAGTTGCAGTGACATGAAGAAGCATAGTACTCTTGATATTCTTTAAGAATAAAACAATAATAAATTTGTTTTGTAACTTCTGTGCAGAGCTACTTCTTCAGGTTACACTGTAGTGCATGAACTTCTGGTGAACTATATTAAATGATCACAGCATTGAAAGTTGTTGGAATATATTCATAAACTCAGTTAAGTTGGTGTCTGTAAGAGGCTTCCTTGTCCTGTCTAGATGTGTTATCTCAGTTTTGTTGTTGGGGATGTGGTGGCTGTTTTTAGTTTTGTTCCTTTGGTTTTTGGAGGCATGATTTTGCTATGTAGTCGAGGCTAGCCTGAAACCCACTATGTGGCCGCTCCTGGCGGCTTTCAGCTACTCTCTTTCCGCCCTTAATCAGGAGTGCTGAGGGTTTTCATGTAGCCCATGCCTGGTCAGGACTGCACTTTCCCTACCAGGTCTCAGCTGGAAACTTCCTGTTCGACCGACGTGGTTCCCACTGATTTCTTATTTAAATGTGAAATGTACCAAGGTCTTAGTAAGTTTCTTAAACTGTGCTCAAGATTCTTTAATAATTGTGGTTTCCTACTTTGCTGCTAATTTTATCTTGATTTTTAGGTTCGTGCGCAGACTTCTTTATTTTTACAAGCCCAGCAGTAAGCTGTATGCCAGTCTGGATCTAGACTTTGCCAAGTCCAAGCAGCTCACAGTTGTTGGCTGTCAGTTTACAGAGTTTCTTCTTGAGTCTGAAGAGGTAAGCCTTCTAGAGACTTTGATAGAAAATATTTTTTGTTGAAATATTTTTTTCTCCTCTAATACTGCCCTTAAATACACACTTTCTTTTTTCCTTTCCTTTCTCCCCTCCCCAGCCCCCATTTTCTAAGGAAAAATCAGAGTAAATAGCTCTCTGGTTTACCTGGAATTCACTATGTAGGCCACATTGGCCTCAAACTCAGCAATCTGTCTGCCTAAAGTGCTGGAATTAAAGTGTATGCTAACACATCTGCCCTTCTGGTGTACCTTTTTTTCCCTAGTTGGTATAAGCTCTATTTGAAATATAAGCTTAGACCTATATTTGAATCCTGACGTAGTCCTACCTAGTTAGGAAACCTTAGGGAATTACCCACCCTCTAGATGGCCTGGTTTCAGATAAGATGGAGAAATGGAAAATAAAGAGATCTCCAGATAACTTTTATTTTTAATTCAAAGGGATCAAACTCCACAAACTCAGTCATCCTGTTACCAGTGACTTAGCATCGCTAAGATTTTCATGGCTATTAGAGATGATTTTCTAATTACAGGATGGGCAGGGGTACTTAGAAGATCTTGTGAAAGATATCGTTCAGTGGCTCAATGCTTCATCTGGGATGAAACCTGAAAGAAGCCTTCAGAATAATGGTTTGCTGACCACCCTTAGTCAACACTACTTCCTGTTCATCGGGACACTCTCTTGTCATCCTCACGGAGTCAAAATGCTGGAAAAGTGCAGCGTCTTTCAGTGGTGAGCATTCTCTAATTTTGTTGCAATGTAAGCCTAAACTTTAGTTTTAATGAGTCCAGATACACAATATGCTTTTTAGTCTGTGTGCATGTGTTTGGTAAATGCTTTTTCTCAGAGATATTTATTTATATAGGATTTAAAAAATGTTTGTTGTGCCAGGCGGTGGTGGTGCATGCCTTTAATCCCAGCACTTGGGAGGCAGAGGCAGGCGAATCTCTGTGAGTTCGAGGCCAGCCTGGTCTACAGAGTGAGTTCCAGGACTGTTACACAGAGAAACCCTGTCTTGTTAAACAACACAAAATGTATCTTGAATTGTTTTTACATGACCATCTCCTAAAATTTTAATCATCTGTGCTAATGGATTCTTTATTGAGTGTATCAGCTGATAGGTAACTGTACATCTAATCAGGTTGTCTTCTTTGAATATGCATAATTTTCTATTTGTCAGTCATATTTCAGTTAAGCTGGAGAAAAGTTTATTGAATTAATGAATCAACACAGTAATTTATAATAAATACTCTTTTTTTTTTTTAAGTCTTCTTAATCTTTGTTCCTTGAAAAATCAAGATCACCTGCTGAAACTCACTGTTTCTAGCCTAGACTACAGCCGAGACGGATTAGCTAGAGTCATTCTTTCAAAAATCCTCACGGCAGCTACTGATGTGAGTATAACATGGGAGATAAAGCTATAGTTTTATAACCAGTTCTTTCCAGTACTTTATACATTGAACTAAGAATTTGGGGAAGAAATTAGCCTTAACTTTTAGTTGTTATACTTACTGGCAAGGGACATTCTGTGATCACAGTGGTTTTTCCAGGGCCCATCATATGCCACATAGGCTCCTGTGACTTCCCAAAATATAAGAAATTTGATGCATAATTAATGATAGTTAAGGATTGCATTCACATTTTCTCTTTAATAAACTTTTTAATTATAGTACTGTTTGGCCAATAGCTTAGGCATATTTCTAACTAGCTCTTACATCTTAAATTAACCCATTCCTATTATTTTGTGTTTTTACCACAAGGCTCGTGGTTTACCGGTAAGGTCTTTTTACCAGTGTCTGTCTTTTTCAGCAACAACATGGCATCTCTTTGACTCCACCTACTTTTTCTATATATCTTTTCCAGCCTGGATATATTTTGTTAAGGCATTGGCCAAAAACAGCTTCTTTAGCCAATGGCAATAAAACATATTCACAGCATACAGAGGGGAGTCCCACTTCAGACGTGGCTCCCACCCCTGAGCAAGAAACTATCTACAATTGATACCTGCTTGCAATGGGAAAATTAAGTTTTCTCATTGGGTATATTGACCACTCTTCAAGGTTGACCCTGTGCCCAGTTTTTCACCAAATGAAAAGTGAACTCAGTGTCTCTGAGGAACTCCATATAGAACCCTCCTAAGTTAGAAGGAAATGGTTATATCATTCCCTCAATTCCATTCCTTCTGTCCATTGCAAGTTGAACGGCTTTTCCAAAACAATAGTAAATATCTGTGATGACTTTTAATGCGTTCCTTTATCTCTTTAGGCCTGCAGACTGTATGCAACAAAACATTTAAGGGTTTTGTTGAGAGCTAATGTTGAATTCTTCAATAATTGGGGAATTGAGTTACTAGTTACTCAACTACACGATAAAAACAAAACAATTTCTTCTGAAGCTCTGGATATTCTTGATGAAGCTTGTGAAGACAAGGTAAAGTTAAACTGTATTGCTACAATGAAACATTTAGGCTGAATTTTATAATTTTTTCCATTTTAATTAGCAGTGCTATAAAAGCATAGTACGCATAAACATTTTAGAACAGAGCATATGCTGTCTTCGTGAATTTATTAACTTGATGATCATCCCTTTAGGCCAATCTTCATGCTCTTATTCAGATGAAACCAGCCTTATCCCACCTTGGAGACAAGGGCTTGCTCCTCCTCCTGAGGTAAGTATTAAGTACATGTTTTTGTGGTGATATTTTTTGTTGTGCCCTCTCAGTCATGTATATTAATGTTAAATCCAAATCTGTCTAAATACTCCAAATTTATTTTAAACTTAGAACTGAGCTGTTCTTTGCTTTGTGTGCTTGTATTCAGTATTTGTCTCATGCTTTTCATGAAGTTTTCTTTATTTTTATCTGGTTCAGTCTTTTTGCAAATTCGTTGAAAATTTATCTGCAATTGAAAAAAATTAGGGGGCTGGATAGATGGCTTAAAGGTTAAGAGCACTTACTGTTTTCCTAGGGGTCCAGAGTTCAATTCCTAACAACCACATGGTAGGTCCAACCCTCTGTAATAAGATATAGTGCCATCTGTGCTGACATGCAAGGATGCATGCAAGCAGAACACTATCCAAAATTAATAAATAAATAAAAATCTTTTAAAAGAAAAAAAAAAAGCTGGAAGGTCAAGCACAATTTTGTCAGAGTTTAAAAGAGAAAAATCTCCTGGCAGACAAACTAAAATCTCAGCAGCTGCCCAGAGGAAGACAGTGGAGGAGAGAAGGACAAAAGGCCATACTGTAATCTGGGGTGGAGGTGAGATGCCTGACAGATAAGCAGCCACATGGTGGGAAATGAAACTTTAGAGAAAGAGGGAGGAGCCTAGAACGCTGGGGAAACCCGAAAGTTTTGAGGAAAGCATGCTTAGAGAAGAAAGGGAAACTTGGGCTTTTTTGTACCTGGTAGACATGCAAACTGCGTGGTTCAATGCTGTGGGCTTGAGACCTAGTGATGGATTTGGGTGATGGCTGATCCGGCTCCTTGGAGCCATCAGGTCTAGTGGTCAGGGTAGCCCTTCAGCTTGTCTTCCTAAAATTCATTCCAAAAGTGTGCTAGTAGTTTACTTGTATAACTGCCAGATGTAGGGAGAAATGGAAGTCCTAGTGTTTGAAATTTTAATAAATTGTAGTTAACCTTTTTATCTTAGACAGGAATATTCCAAAGTCTGTTTGTTTCTTCAGCATATTCTATATGCTATTTAGATCTTTTTTAGACTCGATGTTTAGCTATGGTTGTTCTAATTTGCAGATTTCTCTCCATTCCAAAAGGATTTTCCTACCTGAATGAAAGGGGTTATGTAGCAAAGCAACTGGAAAAATGGCACAAGGTAACTTGTTATTAAATAATAAGATTTAATTTGTATTCCCTTTCCTTTGGGAATTCAGACCAATCTATACTACATTAGACCCTATCTACAAAACAGACAAAAATAAATGCATTCATGTTATCTTGGACTTTCTATTGCTATGAAGAGACACCATGACCATAGCAACTCTTACAATGAAAACATTCAGTTGGGGCTAGCTTATAGTTTCAGAGGTTTAGTCTATTACCGTCATGGTGGAACATGGCAGTTTGCAGGCAAATATGGTACCGGAGAAGAAGTTGAGAATCTGCAGGCAGCAGATGCTACTGTATCCCACACTGGGCATAGCTTGAGCATATAAGACCTTAGAGCCCACCTACACAGTGACACATGTATTCCAAAAAGGCCACACCTCCTAATAATGGGATAAGCATAAGTTATAGATTGGTGTAAGCCTCCATGTAGATGCTAAGGATCAAACCTGGGTCCAAACAGTAGCCATTGTTTTACCCAATGAGCCATCTTTCCAGCCCTTTCCTCTGTTTTTGAATTATATTTTCCATATTTCTCCAGGTTTAGAACAGAAGGAAGAAGAGGTCAGGAACATTCTTTCTCATTTGGTACAATCATATGGGCTTGTTGACTCTAAATGGGATGATTCATAATGTTGAGTCTTTCTTAAGGGATGCTTTCATGGACCACTTCTGTACAGCTCTTTACAAGGGCAGTGTTTTCTGTTCTGTGGCTGCCTGTTTACATCTCCTAGTGGTAGCCATCCACATTTGAGATGGAGGGGTGTGTCTCCTTGCCCTTCCAGGTCAATATTTTTGGACTGAGTTCTCGAGATAATCCATATCAGAAACTCAGTGTGTTTCATAACTTTCAGCTATGGTGTTGGTGTTTCCCAGTTGTCACTGGTAAGAGAGCATTGAGTATATGTACCCCATGGATAAAATCTAATCCTGTAAAATGTTCAAATACTTTTGCTTTAAGGATGTTTTTTGTACTGATATTTTTATTAGAGACAAGTGTAGTGATAATATTTAATTAAACCCTTGCTACTATTGTAAATATAAAAACCTCATGACCAAGAACAGCTATCAGTGGACCTAGCAGGGTACTCAATAAATTAAGTACCTCACTGACATAATTTGTGTGATTTATAATGCAAATAGATTTCTCTACCCCCTTACTGAGTTTTCTCTGAAGATGCTGTCTCTTCACAATTTATTTTTTATGCACTTGGATGTTGTGTATAGCTGTAAGCATACATGCATACGTACGTACATACATACATACACACACATTCTTTATTCAAAATACAAAGGGATGAATTCAGTTTGCAAATGTAAATAAAACTCAAATTTTTCATTTAATACTTCATCTTAAAGAACTTTCCAGAGGAGTGTATTTAGATTTACCTCATTCTTTTTTAAAATTGTGTGTATGTGTAGTGTGTGTGTGTGTGTGTGTGTGTGTGTGTGTGTGTGTGTGTGTAAGGGAATGGATGGCATGCATATGCTCTGAAGCATGTGTGGAAGTCAGAGAATTGCTCACAGGAGTCATTCTTCTCCTTTACCATGCAGTCTCTAGAGACTTAACTGGCTATCAAGCTTGGCAGCATCTGTTTCTCCCCATTAAAACTAACTCACTGGCTGCTACCTTATTGTTTTAGTAATGTTACCAATCCTGCTATTAATGTATATTTAGATTGTATCCAGTACAGCCTAATTTTTTAAATAAATGGGACTTGCTCAATATTATTACATATAGTTATATATAAAGATATATATTTCATAGTTCTGAAAGTATATAAATTGTATTAAATTATAAAAATATTATTACCACAAAAAAATCAAAATTTAATTTTTAGTAAATGCTGCTGTATTGCCATCCAAATTGGATGTACCAATTTTTGTTGACAACCTGAAATGAAAAACTTTTGTAATGGAGATAGCAGTATGATATATTCAGTCTAAAACATTGAAGTGAAATTTTTTTCAAGGGTATGTATGAAGTAAGTTTATTTTTGATTTGATTTAATTAGTAAGATAAAGGATTTAATTTAAAAACACTGAAATTATATAATCCAGTTAATTTTCGTTTTTAAATTTATACTGACTCTCTTCAGCATTTAATAAAAAAGCAAATTTTTCAAGGAAACAAGAATTCAAATATGATTTTAAAAAATATACTTGGAAAGAGGGAAAAAGTAGGCTGAACACTTAGATGGGGTACAACCTTTTTCTAAAAACCTGTGAAGATACTTAGTTTTCTCATATTTATGCTTCAAAACTTTGCTAAATATCTGACATAATGTAGTGACAGTTATTATGAAAACATGGACTTAAAACAATACTATCTTCCAGGAATACAATTCAAAATACGTTGACTTGATTGAGGAACAACTTAATGAAGCACTCACTACATATAGGAAGCCTATTGATGGTGATAATTATGTTCGTCGGAGTAACCAAAGGTATGGTCCAGTGTAACTACCTCTCAAATATCAGATTTAAAATCAGCTTTTAATAGGTCATTTAGAAAATTTTGAGGACTTCTGTATACTGATACAGGAAAAAAATCTCTGCAGAGCAGTGCTTGCTCCAGTTTTCCAGTGGTGTATATTGCATACTAAACATGCAATAGTAGACATGCATGCTAAACATGCTTTGTGTCGCTCCACTCATATGCACTCCATGTTCTCAGTCTAGTCTGCTGCTTTAGCTCTGCTTTGTTACTATGAACTGGTAGACCTGACAAAACTATTAGTTTTTCAGAGGAATCCTCATTGTTTCCTAACCTCTATTGTTTTGTTAGAAATCATTTCCTGCTTATTAATAGTTGTTTACTTAGTTAGCATACTTAAATCTGCTAGTAGCTTTCTCAGTCATCTTTTATCATATTAGATTACAACGACCTCATGTCTATCTGCCCGTGCACCTTTATGGACAACTGGTACACCACAAAACAGGCTGCCATTTACTGGAAGTGCAGGTAAAAACATAATGTGCATTATAAGTTATTAAAAGAGTAAAAGAAAAATCTTAATAGTGCTAAAGTAAATATCTTTGCCAAAATTTTTCAAAAGCTGTCTTGTACAAAGACATCTGTTGTCTAGCTTAACAGATTGTCTGATCCCCTGGAGCCATGTGGGAGGGAAATATCCAACTTGAATGGGTTCTCCTCTGATAACTACAAGTATGCTGTTGTCTGCGTGTGCACCAGTGCACACACAGATACACACAAATAAAATGTTTAACAAATTAATATCTATGATTAATACTAGGTACTAAGTACTTCATATGTAAAAGATTCATCAACACACCAGGCCTTGTAAGGCAGGTGCCGATATCCCTTATAGATTAGGAATTCAAGGCATGGGAAAGTTCAGTAACTTTTGAATAGCTCATTTGTTCTGTAGAATTAGCTTCAGCTCAGGTCTGTATTCTTCATGATTTAGTGAAGAAATTGCAATCACAAATATGGAAAAACTAAGTTGCTTTCTTTCTTGCATCAGAGGTTGAGCTGAACCTTAATGCAAATTAGTAACAAGTCCAGAATACGAAATCAGAACCTATACACTAATGTGGCTCCTAAGTAAACTCTATGTAAAGTCACTCTTGGAATTCTAAATGTGTACAAATGACCAAAACAAACCTTTGGGTTGACTTTTACAAAGTTATAAGGAAATACTTTAGAAGCATAAAGTATTGTTATTTATTTACATGGTACTTCTTTCTTTGTCCAGAATGTTATTACGGAACTCTGTCACAATGTTCGTACTCCAGACTTGGATAAATGGGAAGAAATTAAAAAGCTGAAAGCCTCTCTTTGGGCCTTGGTTTGTAATGAACATTTCTGATCTTTCCAGTGTTTATGGGTTTTGTTTTTTAAGGTTCTGCACACTAATGCTAAATAAATTTAAATTATTTTACCTTGAACTTGTTCTTAGATTAATATTCAAAGACCAGGATTGTTCTTACCAATTTAAAGGTTATTCTTATGCTGAAGAAATAGATGATAAAGATATTAATGTTTTGCTTTGTTCTTCTAAGACAAACAGCATGTTTGCTTACTCCTAGCACACCTTATTTAAGGTTTTGTTTCTCCTTCCATAGGCTTTTTTCTTTCTCTTTTATAGTTGGATTTAAATTTATTTTTTTGTAGCTTTTAAAGTTTCTTCAAAATGTTAGTCATAAATATTTAATATTATTTCTTTTAGGGAAATATTGGCTCATCGAATTGGGGGCTTAATTTACTACAGGAAGAAAATGTGATTCCAGATATACTAAAACTTGCAAAACAGTGTGAGGTTCTTTCCATCAGAGGGTATGTTACATAACTGAGAAGTCTTTCTAGTGAATATAAATAGATGTAAGGCAAAATATTTCATGATACATAATTGTTACTTTAAATATCCTTTGCTAGGGTCCTGCTTACTGCCTTCATTTGTTTTCTTTATTTTTATTAGGGAGATTTACATGATTTTCATTGTTTACTTATTCTTCACTAGATTTAATGTGTTGTTTTCCACAAACTGACAAAATTTTTAAGTGTCTTCTTAAGAAAAATGTAGATATCCATCTAGCAGATTATTTTATGGTTATTTAAGAAATCTCACCTTGGGATTATAAACTTTTTACTATGTTGTTTTTGTTTTGTTTTGTTTTTTTCCTGCAGGACCTGTGTATATGTTCTTGGGCTCATAGCTAAAACCAAGCAAGGCTGTGATATTCTGAAATGTCACAGCTGGGATTCTGTGAGGCACAGTCGCAAGCATCTGTGGCCAGTGGTTGCAGATGATGTGGAACAGCTCTGCAATGAGCTCTCATCTGTCCCAAGCACGCTCAGTTTGAACTCTGAGTCAACCGGCTCTAGACATAACAGTGAAAGTGAGTCCGCACCATCAAGTGAGTATTGTGATGATGTATTTGTTACAGTCTAAGTTTATATTTCTCTTTTCTTCTTAGTTTTTGGAAGGTCTTAGTTTTCAGGTCTTGTGTGACCTGAAACTTGCTAAATAGCCAAGGATGATTGGCTCTGCCTGCCTCTGGCTCCTAAGTGCTAAGGGTACAGGCATATAGCCACACGCAAGCCCAAGATTACAATTTCAAAGATGATGGTTTGGTGGTGATGCCCTATTAAAGGGTCTCTTCTCACAACAAATATCACAGTCTCTAGCCTAACTGGTTCTCTCCCATGCTTTTTTGAATAGCTTTTGGGAATTGTGTGCTCAGAGATGATGATACACCATGTAGAGAAGCCACTTCTGTTTGTTTTCAGAAGAAACAGATCTAGCTAGATTTTACTACCTTCCTTTGTTTACTTAATACTTTCCTTCTTTTTCTTAAGAATAAGTAACTAAAGTAGAATGTGTTTGCTGAGAGTCATATCTTTATTAGATGTTACAGAGTGTGGGAGCCACATGTGTAGCTCAGTTGTAGAGCACTTTCCTGTTTTATGTGTAGCTCTGGGTTTATGCCTCAGAATTGGGGGAGAAAAGAACATTGGTGGAAGTGTTAAAAGATAGGATGCCAGAAATAAAGGATACATGAAGCAAATGATTCAAGAGTTGAATGTTAAAGGTTGTACAGAATTTAAGGCGTGCTTTTTAGATTTAAGATGATAAATACAAGCAGGGCGTGGTGACACATACCTTTAACCCCAGCACTTTGTGGGCAGAAGCAGGTGAATCTTCATGAGTTCTACACCAGTCTGGTCTACAGAGTAAGTCCCAGGACAACTAGGGCTGTTATACAGAGAAATCCTGTCTCAAAAAACCAAAGGAAGGGGAAAAGAAAAGGTGATAATAGGCCTGGTTGCCAATGCCTATAATTCTAATTCTTCATGAGGCTCATGCATGAGAATCTCAAGACCTGTCCAGTCTGTAGGATAAAGCCACGGCCAACTTGGCCAATCATAAGAGGTATTATGTTCAATCACCAGTACCCGTGAGAAAAGAAAGGAAAGGAGAGAGGTTAATTCTGCAAGTATACCTTTGAAATTCCATTACTTAAGCCTGAGACAAGAAGACTGTTGAAAGTTCAAGACTAGTCAGGGATACATACTAACTTGAGACCAGCCTGGGCAGTGTAAAATCATGTCTCAATCATTGTCTGTTACACTACGCCATACTCTTTACAACATGGTGAAACTTGATTTTTGAGAAATTGCATATGAAAAGATACATCTTAGAGTTCACAGATAGAGAAAGCTAGGGTAATATGTGAATTCATTTAGGATTTTACTTTGTCTTTTTTCAAGATATATTTAAAGTTCTTAATAATTACTCAATAGATAAATCTTATTGGTACTGTTAGATACCTGTGGGTTAACTGATGTGATGTATAACAGTTAGACACTAAGTTTGATGGGCAAAATGGACAGTAGATACTGGTTTAAATATGAAGCTTACACGTATGCCTCTGTTATCTGTAAGTGCGGTTATCTTTTCATAGCTGTGTGATATCCCAGACTCCCTCCAACCTCTGTACCCAAATCCATTGATGGTAAAAATCCTTTGAATAAAGTGACATGGTTCTATATTCGACTTATATACAAATCTCCCAAATATTTTATATATAATTAAATCCTTTAACACCTAATCTAGATGCTCAATAGTAAATTTTATTCTTTATTGCTTAAGGACTAACAGCAAGAAAAGTATATGTACATGTTAATTTAAGCACTTTTCCTTGAATATTTTTGGTTTCTGGTTAGTTGAACCCATGTATATACAACTTATTGATATGGAAGCCTGCAGTATTTAAAATTTAGCAATCTATTTCTTCTTAGATGAATGTCTCCTGCCGCTGTGATGTGAAGAAGAAACCATGCCCATGTACTACCAGAATGAGCATCCATGCTCAAGGGATTGGTTTCTCCTACTTTCTCTTTAATTTAATCTTGAATATTTCGAAAAATCAAAAGAAACTTCGTATACTCTGTACCAGGATGAGTCTTATAGTTTTTCTTTAGAAATAAGAGATCCTCACATAACCCTATCTTCTAGTTTATTCATATTATAACTCTGACCTTTAGGGTAGCATTTTTATTCCTTAATGTTCCCCCAGGTGGCTGTTTAAAAGGTGGGCTAATACTAAGCATTGTGATGAATTCTTCATATTTGTATGCTTTGACAGCTGGTTCTCCAATTACAGGCATGTTCATACTGGAGGATGACCGGTTTGGCAGCAGCTCCACCAGTACATTCTTCCTTGACATCAATGAAGATGCTGAGCCAGCATTTTATGACCGACCTGGACCCCTAAAGGATAAAAATTTATTTCCTTTTTTTGCGTCTAGCAAACTTGTAAAGCATCGTATCTTAAATTCGCTTACTTTGCCGACTAAAAAACACCGCAGCAGCAGTGATCCAAAAGGAGGAAAACTGTCATCTGAAAATAAGACAAGCAACCGGCGAATCAGAACGCTTACAGAGCCCAGTGTTGACTTTAATCACAGTGATGACTTTACACCTATCTCCACAGCACAGAAAACATTACAGCTAGAAACTTCCTTTGTTGTGAATAAACACCTTGAAGACACTGGCAGCACTCCAAGTATTGGAGAGAATGACTTAAAATTCCCCAAAAGTTTTGGTACGGAGAATCACAAAGAAAACACAAGCCGAGAGAGGCTGGTTGTAGAAAGCTCAACAAGCTCGCATATGAAGATCCGCAGCCAAAGCTTTAACACAGACACTACAACAAGTGGCATAAGTTCAATGAGCTCAAGTCCCTCTCGAGAGACAGTTGGTGTAGACCCTACAACTATGGACACAGATTGTGGAAGTATGAGTACTGTGGTAAGTACTAAAACTGTTAAGACAAGCCACTATTTGACACCACAGTCTAACCATCTGTCTCTCTCCAAATCAAACTCAGTGTCCCTGGTGCCACCAGGTTCTTCTCATACGCTTCCTAGAAGAGCACAGTCCCTTAAAGCGCCCTCCATTGCAACAATAAAAAGTCTAGCAGATTGCAACTTTAGCTACACAAGTTCTAGAGATGCCTTTGGCTATGCTACGTTGAAAAGATTACAGCAGCAGAGAATGCACCCCTCCTTATCGCACTCTGAAGCTTTGGCATCCCCAGCAAAAGACGTACTATTTACTGATACCATCACTATGAAGGCTAACAGTTTTGAATCCAGACTGACGCCAAGCAGGTGAGTAATACATACTTAAAATAAGTGAAAGTGGTTGAATTTTTACAGATAGACATATAAGACTTTAGTCAGATTGAGCACCGCAGAAGCCAAGTCTCAGAACTGACCCATTTACCACAGTAGGCTGTGAGCTCCCTGTTACCTGATATTATTTGAAATGGATTCTTGCAGCTGCGAGGGGGGAAGATAAACTCCACTAGGCCCTGAAAATAAACTTGTTTTGCAAGGTTATACAAGTCACAAGCTTTTTTTTTTTTTATTTATTTTTCGCTTCTGCAAGGATCGATTTTAAAAAGAAGCATGTCGGGGGAATCAGGAGCTTAAGACCTACAATAACAAACAACCTTTTCAGGTAGGTCAATTTAAAGCTCCAAAAGTTGACCTCTTACTATTTTTTAAAATAACTGAAAATTTCAGTTAAATTATTTTAGTTTATTTTAAGTACATGTAATTATTAAATAGGAACCTAATAAACACTAAATGAATTCCTGGGTTCTCAAGGCTAAAAAAGGTTCCATTTATATATTAAATATTCTATATTTAGATCATATCAAGCTATTAACAGTATACAGTTTAGGTTTGTTTTTTAAAATGATACCCTTTGAAATTTGATTGTTGTAAAGTTCCCCACTTCTCACAGTTGAGTTATGTTCATTTAAATGATTTATATTCCTTTAAACAGATTTCCAGGTGTTGAGTAGTTAGTTAGACCAGTATCTAAAAATAAACACTAGTTTGCAGAGTATTCTCATTGTCAGCATTGGAAGTTATTTATATCAGTTATAAAAATCGGTCTCATATCTGATTTTTTAGTGACATTTTTAATAAAAAGATCCTGGTAGCAGGTAGTGAATTTTGTCCCCTCTTTAAAAAAACGGTACAGTAATGGTTGGTGTAACTAGAAGTCATTATCTGTCCTCCTTGAGAATCCATAAGGGAGCCACATGCCTGTCAGCAAGCCATAGTGTAGAGCTACTGCCAAGCAACAGAACTGATGGGTTAGCTTGTCTGGGCCTCCATAAGCTCAGTTGGCGGAGGCTAGGCTAGATCTGTGCTTTTAATTTAAAATGTTACTTTCTAAGCAGAAAAAAAAATTTTTTTCTTAAAGTTTTTCTATAAAAACCCAATAAGCAAAACAGTTTAAAATGGAGCTATAGCTGATTGAAATAAAATTGGAAATGAAACACCCCCATAATTTCTCTGACTCCAGTAGTTCTTAGAGAGTTTTATAGAATCAAAGAGATATAACCATGTAAGGTTTGAAAAACATTGACTTCTTTTATAAAATTCATCAATTTCAGATAAGAGTCCTCTTGGAAATTAGGAATTGTTTTTACTATTATAATCTTAATGGCTACTATTTAAAGCACATTTCTTTTATGTGAAAAAGCACATAAAATTTATGTGTTTTATGTGAAATAATCCTTTGATTTACATTTGTACGTTTTATAAGACTTGGTTTTCCATTTAATAATGTAAGACTTTGAATAGTGTTCTGTATATTTGGCAAGGCCTATTCAGAGTGAACAATGTGTCTCTTGCTTGGTAATCAGTATGACAGAAGTGTTTTATGGAGATGTCCTTTTACCATGGTTATGGAATCATTGTGAAGGGTGCCCTATGAAGAAAGACTAGTGTTTTGTGAGATGTCCCTTGTAATAGTTACAAACGATTGGATTTTACTATGGTATATGTACCTTCTGTGTTAGACAAATGTTGTTTGATAAGCAAGCATTAATTAGCCCAGAAGATTGGTGAGTAATCTCAGTTTTCATGTGCTAATAGACACATCTTTAGCTGTATAACTCAAGTTCTGTGGTCCACTGACTGCAAACATAGTCTTTGAGCTGCACCTGTCTTAGGCTAGTTCCCTTTACTACTTTTGCAAATTGGTGGTGTTCTCTCTCATTACCCCCCTTTTCATCTTCACCTGGCAGAACATAGCAGTTGTTCTTTTGGTGACACGCAGCATTCCTGGTAACCTATTTTTTGGCCAATAGCAGCTAATATTAAAGTGCTTATGTGTTCCCAGCCAACTAAGATGATACTGCTTCGTGTTTGAATAACTACTTTGATGGTGGCATAAAATTAGGGATTGTTTGTTTGTTTTTAATATTCTTAATAGTACAAATCAAGAAGCTAATTCAAGGTTTTTTTGTGATGTTATAGGTTTATGAAAGCTTTAAGTTATGCATCATTAGATAAAGAAGATTTATTAAGTCCTATTAATCAAAATACCCTGCAGCGATCCTCCTCAGTTAGGTCCATGGTATCCAGTGCTACATACGGAGGTTCCGATGACTACATTGGACTTGCTCTTCCAGTAGACATCAATGATATATTTCAGGTATCATCCATATAATCTGTTTGTCTATGACCTGGCTTCCTGCTGTTTTTTTGTTGTTGTTGTTCTTGTTTGTTTGTTTGTTTAGTGTTTTATAACTGCTTATTAGAATGTGTAGTTTACAGTGGATATACTTATTATGGGAAAGATAAAGGTTTTGAGGTGATTTTTCATCTAAAAATACATTAAGATGAAAATAGCATGTTCTTAGCTGCTCTGTACTCTTAATCCGCTCCTCTGAATAAGACTTGTTCAGTCTCTGGAACCTTCCTCTTTCCAACTGTAATCTAATAGTTTGATTTATATGTAGTCTATGGTAGTTTAGTAAATTCCTAATCATCATTTAGACTCATTTAACTTTTGTTTTTTAGTCATTGATCCTATTTCTCACCTAGAGCAGCCACATGTGATGTCTATGTACACAATTTCTAGTGGGTTATAATAGTACTAAATAATACATATTTTCTTATATGACTAAGTATTTTGTTCCTTCAGCCTATTTTTGTTTGTATGTATGTAGAGTGTGTGTGGTATGTGTGTTTGGGTCTACACACCTGCAGTAGCCAGGGATGATCATCAGGGATCAATCATGCTTACGTACTCCATCTTACTCTTGCTTACTGAATCTGGAGCTCAGCTGGCAGCCAGCAAGCCCCAGCAGTCGTCCTGTCTCCATCCTTCACAGCCTTGCTTTACAAGCACCTGCACACATGGCCATGGCCAGCTTTTCTGTGGAGGGTAGAGAGTGAAACTGTTTTCATGCTTATACAGCAAGCACTCTTAACTCTTTGAACCATCCCTAGCTCCTAGATATTTTAGATAAGCACTAAATTACTTGCATACCCATTTAATTCACCAAGAATAAGGTTAAGACACTAGTTATTTGGTTATGTTTTGGTAATTTTAATCTTCTTTACTAAATTGCCTTATAGATTTGTATGCTACAGTTATTCTATTTCTGTTGCATTTCCCTGAATTTTCTTAACATTCATAAGATGAATTTCTTTGTTTGATGAAACTGACCCTACTTTGTATACATTTTAGATAAAGGATATTCCTTATTTTCAATCAAAGCACGTGCCACCAGACGACCGAGGTGCAAGAGCGTTTTCCCACGATGCAGGAGGTAATGTGTGCCCTTGGTTCTCCTGTGACTCCTTACCTTAAAAATGAAATTCTCTTTTTAGTGAAGTAACAGTAAAAGTTGGGCACACTAAACCAAAATAACTCAGTCAACTAAAAATTAAAGCGCAGTTGTTTTCCCAGTTTTAGGGGCCAGCCTCTCCAGTTGATAAAACCCAGAATAGTTCTTTCTTTTCTTAAAGTGCAGGAGGAGTGTTTAAACTCGTCTCCTGGGCCAGAGGCACAGCTGCTTACAATCAAGGAAGGGTGGGAGTTACTTATTTGCCATTGTGTAACTCTGTGCTATCAACTGCTGCATTTGTGAATGTGTGCATATGAACTGTTAATTTATAATTTTGTTTTAACATAGACCTTTTATACTTGAGTTTATTTAGGCAGTTATCAGGGTTAATTGAAAAATGATACATTGATGTAACCTGCTTTTTGTTTGTCTTTTAAAAAAACCTTACTGAAATAGTAAAGATATATGTGCTATCTGTTGTTATCTTTACAATTTTTAACAAATTATTCTATTTCTGTTAAATATTGAGTCATCAGAAGTTCTAAGTTTTCATCTTAAAAAAGTATTATTTTAAGACGTCATGAAAAAGATCCCAGTGGTGTCTTTATCGGATTGTATTTTTATTTAAACGTTCAGGTCTTCCATCTGGAGCTGGCGGTCTTGTAAAAAACTCCTTTCACTTGCTACGGCAGCAGATGAGTCTCACGGAAATAATGAACTCTGTTCACTCGGACGCTTCTCTGTTTTTAGAGAGCACAGAAGACACTGGACTGCAGGAGCACACAGATGACAATTGCCTTTACTGTGTCTGCATTGAAATTCTGGGCTTCCAGCCCAGTAACCAGCTAAGTTCAATATGTAGTCACTCAGGTGAGTGATAGTGTCCTTGGAGATGCATCTGCTCTGGTCACAAACCATCCAGCAGCCCCCTATTGAGGCCTTCCCACTCCATCTCACTACCTCAGACATAGTCTAGCTCTTTAGCAGCTTCCAGTTGCACTCTTAGTATTTCAGCCGCTAATTCTGTTTCTCTTCACTTTATCTTTTAATGTATTATTTAAAATTAATCTGTTTTTAATTCTTTATTGGCTCTGTAGCCCAACACATAAGATTCTTTGTGCTCTGTGGTTTTCATTGTTCTCATTTTTTGTAGCTGGTAGATCATGCCTGACTGACTTGAAGTTTTCAACAACTGCTGGGAATGGAAGCTGTATTTTCCTTGTTATTCTCCCCTATTCTTCCCCCCTCCACACACACACACACACAAACACACACCATGCTCTTACATAAACAAACAAAGACTGTCTAGAACGTTTGCCTCATCCAAAATCTCATATCTGAGAAGTGTCCCTATTCCTAAGCCCATTGTGGAAATTCCTTCCTCTTTTCTCTCATTGTCTTTGTACAGAGATTTCTTTTAACTGTGGTCATTACTCAGTCATCTTCTGAGCTTACCATGGTGACTTCCTTCAGAGCATGATCTGCTATCTTCATTTTCACATCTCTGACAGTAGCTGCTGCCTTGTACACTAGGCTCTCAGTATACATTTATTAGAGAGGGATTAAAGTAGGCACAAATGATCAGTTTCTTAATATGAATCACCAAGGTGTATTTATTAACAATTTCAACTAATGTTTAAAGTGTTTGTGTATATACCTTTTCTTGTTAAATATCAGTTGACTAGCCTCAGAAGTCTAGTGCTGACCAGGATTCTTTGAATGACTCTTGTGAAGTTCTCCCTAGGATTTCGTAACTTCCCAACTTGTAGCCTATGCCACCTGACGGTGCTGGAGAAACACCCAGCCAGGAGTGTCCTTCCTGGGATTTGCCACAAATGGGTTGAGGTTGTGCTTAGAAACTGATCCATCCTCTCAGTGGTTCCGTGTCCCAGTATGGGCCTGAATTTGACAGATTCCTAAACTAGGATTTTCACACTCTGAACCCAGGGCCTGTGTATGCTATGATTTTTTTTTTAAGCAAACTTATGTTTATTTGATTATTTTTTGAGAGTTTGTAAAATATTAGATGTACTACACACCATAGAATAGAAGGCATCTTAGGTCAGTTGGCAATATTGTTTATGATTTAGGGCCTTCAACTTTTCACTTACTCAATAGTGTGTGAATCATTTAGTATGGAGCTCTTTAGTTAGAAAAAGCACAGGGAGACCAGCCACCAAAACTGTCTTACGCAAAAAGAACACAGCCAGAATTAGATACCTGACCAGTTCTTGCAGAACTGTAGTAATCCAAGCAACATGCGGTCAGTATTAAGCACAGACACAAAGACTGAAAGCACAGAGTGGAGAAATTGGAAGCTAACCTGTGTGTCAGCTCACTGCTCTTCTGCAGAGGTGCTAAGATCACCTGCTGGAGAGAGGGCAGTATTTGTGATAAAGGGAAAACTGAATATCCTCCTGAAAATAAATAAGATTAGATGTCTCACTCTGAGCAAATGTCTCAACTCCACATGGACCTTAACTGCGAAAGTGCTGAGGAACTGTGTCAGCATTTCCTGACTACATGCTCTAAAATAACACTGCAGGGAACAAAAGCTAGAATGTCCAAAACTATAAGAAAACATTTTTGTGAAGAAAGAGAAATGAATGAAGTAACGTACAGAAATTAAGCAAATACTTGCAAACTACATGTCTGATAAGAAATCAATATACAAGCTGGGTTTAATTGCACACAACTTTAATCTCAGCATGTGGGAGGCAGATGCAAACAGAGTTCTATGAGTTCAAGGTCAGTTTGGTCTACAGAGTGAGTGTCAAGACAGCCATTGCCACATGGGGAAACACTGTCTGGAAAAGAAAATTTAATATACAGCAATTAGGATAAAAATGTGCAATAGACTTCTCAGGACATATAACTCAAAACCACCTTGAACTATCAGCTTAGAATAGCAAGAATGACTTGTCAAAATGCCAAATGATGGCAAATGCTGGCAAGGACAGGAAGAAAAGGAAATCCTTGCACATTGTTGCTTGGAATGTAAATTGCTACAGCTACTAAAGAAAGCAGTAAGGAAGAGTCTCAGAAAAGCAAAATGAAACTAGCCGTACAGCCCAGCAGTCCCATCACTTAAGAGAGATAAAGGAAGTGAAATCGATATGTCAAAGATACGCCATCCCGAGTGAACTGCGGTACTCTTCACAGTAGCCAAGAAGTGCAAACAAATATGTAATTGATAAATGAATGGATAGGGAATGTGTGGCATATGTACATATACTGAATATTCAGCCAGTGTCTTCTGTGCTCTCTAAAAACAGAAAAGGGGGAAGAAAAAATAATGGTAGGAGAACCAGTTATGAAATTCATAGACTGGAGGTGTACCTAAGACTGCAGCTGAAGGACAGTCAGGAGGCTAACTGAGGTTGTTTTCAAATTATTTTGAGATCAGAATTAAATGTTTTAATTTAAGTGTGAGAAGAACAATGTTGTATGAATGAGGGTGTTGAGGAATCATGAAGCAGAGCTCGGTCTACTTGAACTTCTTCCCAAAGTTACAGCGGGTTAGGAAATGCCAGGAAGTCCAGGACATCCAGCCAGCAAGAGTGCAGGTGTAAACAGCAGCGGCCTGGGCTTCAAGTCCCTGGGAGGTTGACATAAAAACTGGGCTGTTGTCCTTGTTGGACTGGTAAAGCCCGCTCTTCTTCGACCATTCCCCCAATCAGTCCCAATCCCACCTGTCCCCAGTCGACCTATAAAATCTATTCTGTTTATCCTTCCCAGGGAGAGCCATGTGTCCCCCACTTGGGAATTCCTTGTTATTTAGCCTCTCTGAGTCTAATAACCACTTACAAGTGAATAATGCAATGTTTGTCCTTTTGGAATTGTTTTACTTCATTCAGAATGATTTCCTGCTTTTCTTTATCCATCCTTTGGTTGAGGGACATCTAGGTGGTTTCCAGTTTCTACCTATTACAAATAAAGCTGCTGTGAACAGAGTTGAACAAGTATCTTTATGGTAGGATGGGGTATCCTTTGGATATATGCCCTGGAGTGGTATAATTGGTCTTGAAGCAGATCAATTTCCAATTTCCTGAGGAGTCTCCATATTTATTTCCATAGCGGCTGTACAGGTTTGCACTCCTACCAGCAGTGAAGGAGTGTTCTCCTTGGTCTGCATCCTTTCCAGCATGAACTATCACTTGTGTTTTTGATCTTAGTCATTCTCAAAGGCATAAGATGGGATCTCAGAGTCATTTTGATTTACAGTTCTCTGATGGCTAAGGATGTTGAGCATCTCCTTAAGTGTTCCTCATCCATTCTCCTCTGTTGAGAATTCTCTGTTTAGATCTATACCCCATTTTTTACATTGGATTATCTGGTTTGTTAATGTCTTGTTTCTTGAGTTCTTCATGTATTTTGGATATTAGTCTTCTGTCAGATGTAGTATTTATTTTTAAAAAAAAAAAAAAACTTTTCCCATTCTGTAGACTGCTGCCGTTTTATCCTGTTGCCAGTGTCCTTTCCCTTACAGAAACTTCTCAGTTTCATGAGGTCCCATTTATTAATTGTCTTTCTTGGTTCCTGCACTATTGGTGTTCTGGCCTAAGCCCAATCTTATTGGAGGCATGTTTTTTTTTTTTAAATTGAAGTTCTCTCCTTTCAGATGACTTAGCTCTTATCAAGTTGACATAAAAGTATCTAGCACAGCAGACATGGAAGTAGTGATCTAAGAAATGTGTGAAGGTGGAATAAAAAGTAGTACAAAAGTAGTAGTTTATTTTGTGGGAACCAAATTTGGTGGGGTTGAACCTCTTTTTTTCCCATGTGTATAATGAAGAAAGGGAAGCAGGCCAGCTTTTAGAAGTCTTACTTTCTAACTGAGTGCTTATCTTTTCTGTGTGAGTTACTCTTTTTTCATAAGCAGGATGGATGCTTAACTAATTTTCATTGTGTTTTATAGTACTAAGCTTGTGTGATTTTTTTTTTATAGGCTGCCTAGTGTTACTTTCTGAAAGAATGATCAGCAGCTTTTTTGTCTTTGTTTTCATCGATTTTAATACCTAAGGATTTTTTTCTTTTTTAAGTATTTATTTATATTGATTTTATTGAGCTATACATTTTTCATTTTTCTCTGGTCCCCTCCTATCCTCTCCCTTTCCCTTCAACCCTCTCCTAAGGTTCCCATGCTCCCAATTTACTCAGGTGATCTTGTCTTTTTCTACTTCCCATGTAGATTAGATCCATGTATGTCTCTCTTAGGGTCCTCATTGTTGTCTAAATTCTCTGGGATTGTGAATTGTAGGCTGATTTTCTTTGCTTTATGTTGAAAAGCCATTTATGAGTGAGTACATAAGATATTTGAATTTCTGGGTCTGGGTTACCTCACTCAATATGGTGCTTTCTAGATGTTACCATTTTTTTCTGCTGTGTAGTACTCCATTGAGTAAATGTACTGCGTTTTCCTTATCCATTCTTTGGGCGAGGGGCATTTAGGTTGTTTCCAGGTTCTGGCTATGACAGACAATGCTGCTATGAACATAGTTGAGCACATGTCCTTGTGGTATGATTTAGCTTTCTCTGGGTACATACCCAAAAGTGGTATTGCTGGGTCTTGAGGAAGGTTGTTTCCTAATTTTTTGAGAAATCACCATACTGATATCCAAAGGGGTTGTTGACTAAGACATGGGCCCCTGAAGACAATGCCTACAGAAAGTGATCATTGCTCTTACAACAGAGGCTGAAAGGAGATGCCTTATTCTTTGTATGACTTACATTTGTTTGATTTATGACAAAACAATCTTCAACCCTAATAAAAACTAAACTTGTGGAGAGAAAGGCTCCTTTAGAAAAAGATGTGTCTGTTGATGTAAATAGAGGCATAAATGTTTTGGGAGTAGCCAACTCTTTTTCTGATTGGATTTGATGCCCACTCCACAAGATGGAATTCAATTCTTAGTAATGTTAACTGGCCCAAAACCTTTGCCTTGCTTGGTTCTGCTTAAAGAACAATACTAAACTGCCCCTTAAACATTTACTTTTAAATGTTTTTAAATTTGTGAAGTTCTCACACATTACCATAGAAGAAGATTTATGTAATAGATGCAGTAGATTAAAACTAATGCAGGAACTCAAACTGGTCAAGTTCAGAGAAAAAGAGATGAGGAAAACTGCTCTGCTAAATGGGATACTTATATCAGTTTTCCTACTCCTAAGGATCTGAACAAAACAAATATTTTTTTTTAAAAAAAGACACCTTCTGAAACATAATGCATTAGATTAGAATACTGTTGATATTCTAACATAGAATGGTGTAGACTATTGAAGAAGACATTCTGTTTTGTGTTATAGGAAAATGTATTCTGTACATTGATTGCCTTACTTCCATGGATCTCAATTGTCTCATTTAAAGATAATAAAACTAACAAAGGTCTCTGAAAAAAAACAAAACAAAACAAAGGGGTTGTATCAATTTGCACTTTCACCAACAATGCAGGAGTGTTCCCTTTATCCCACATCCTCTCCAGCATAAGTTGTCATCACTGTTTTTGATCTTGGTCATTCTTACAGGTGTAAGATGAAATTTCAGAGTTGTTTTGATTTGTATTTCTCTGATGGCTAAGGATGTTGAACATTCCCTTAAGTGTCTTTCAGCCATTTTAGATTCCTCTGTTGAGAGTTCTCTGTTTAGGTCTCTACTCCAGTTTTTTTTTTTATTGGATTATTTGTTCTTTTGATGACCCCTAGGGATTTTTTTGAATGTATTGTTTTTTTTTATTTGTTCATGTGTTTATATATCATGCATGCACGTGTGTGTCGATATGCATGTGCCACAGGACCCACTTGAAGATCAGGGGACAACTAATTGGAGTCAGTTTTCTTCTTCCACCCTGTGGGTCCTGGGGTCAAACTCAGGTAGTATGACTTAGCAGCAAGCACCTTTTTAACCCATTGAGTCATATAGCTGGTCCATGCCCAGGACATTTTTAAACCCAAAAAACTTTCTCACTTAGATGTTAGGTTGATTTTTGGGGCCCTTAGCAGTACACAGAGAGAAAAACAAGAAGGGGAAATAAAATAGGAAGAGGTCTGAAATGACTTTAGACTTTTCATTGCATTTACTGTTGGGTGAGGCATTCAGGTAGAGGTAGAAAGGATGGGAGAAGAGAAGATAATAAGGTATGTTCTACATATTTGCTTGAAATTTAATGACATATTCCTAAATTGCTACTAGGGAAAAAAACTCTCTGGAATATAGCAGGTTCACTTGTGTGAACACTCAATATCTGAGCAGTCTAGATTTACTTCAAAAATCTTCATGAAAAGAAATTGTTGAGAACGGGAAAGGAGTTCTTTTAGAGTGTGCAGTCCTAGCACAGGAATGGAGCCCTAATCGAAATGCTTTTACCTTCAGACCTTCAAGATATTCCATATTCTGATTGGTGTGAGCAGACGATCCACAATCCCTTAGAAGTGGTTCCCTCCAAGTTCTCAGGGATTTCTGGGTGCAGCGATGGTGTGTCTCAAGAAGGCTCAGCCAGTAGCACCAAAAGCACAGAGCTGCTACTGGGTAAGTCTGCATTCTTAATAAAACTGTATTCAGTTGACTTTGCTTGTTAGCATATGTACTGTAATTTAGAGTTGTCTCTGTGGTGATATTTCATTTGTATTTTAATAAATAAAGCTTGCCTGAAATTCAGAGAGTAAAACAGCCGTACTGGTCAGCCTTACAGACGCTTACAGCCTTACACCACCAGGCAGTGGTGACACCCCAATAGCCACATTAGTTTGTCGTAGAAACCAGGTAATAGTGGTGCACGCCCTTAATCCCAGAACTAAAGAGGAATATAAAATGGGAGGTGACAGCTCTCAGACGCAGTCTCCTTCTGAAATTCCTGGAGGCACCATTTCGGACTGAGGTAGAGTAGGAGCCAGTGGCTGGCTGTTTTGCTTTTCTGATCTTCTGGTTGAACCCCAGTTTTTGTCTCTGGGTTTTTTATTAGTTGTGCTACATGTCTCCGAGCTACGACAGGTCAATGTTAGTCAGACATTTAGCAGACTCTTAAATACTCTTAAATACCCATGTCAGCCTTTCACAGGTTCCCTCTCAGTGGTCTTCTATTAGAGCTGTTTCTACATCATTGGCAAATTATGTGCAGTTGATTCCAGTTTTAGTTGCTTATGTAGTTTGAAAACAAATACCATGAACTGTAATCATTTTGCATTGTGATATGATGAAGGACCTTACACTGACATCTTCATTTCAGGTGTGAAAACCATTCCAGATGATACACCAATGTGCCGTATCCTGCTTCGTAAAGAAGTGCTAAGATTAGTTGTCAATTTGAGCAGCTCAGTTTCTACCAAGTGTCATGAAACAGGGCTTTTGACGTGAGTACTGCATGAAGGCTGGAAGCTAGTTCTACTTTGTCAGGAAAACACTTGGGTTGCTTGGAGTTGTACAACAGCAGTCATGGGCTGCGTTCCCATCTGAGGGGCTTCGCAGCGCTGCCTCAGCCTGCAGAGCAGGTTGAAGAGCAGAGTGGACTCCACCTAGACTTTCAAACAAGTCTGCAAAAACAGAAAACTATCTAAATGCCAGACCACTCTTGTCTCTTTTTTTAGTCTTGGTAAAATTGGGGGCGGGGGGGGTTAATTAATTATTTATGTTAAATGTATAGAACTTTTTTAAATTCCTAAATTCCAGTATTGGTGGCTGTAACTTGAATACAAAAATAAGCTTTTTAGATTTCTCAATCATTTTTCAAGAAAGTAAAGACCTAAGACCAAACGTTTGAGAAGCAAACTTAAGTTATAAACTGGTGGGATTTCCTAATTCAATTATTTTTCTCTTTTCCTTCTTTTAAGAGAAAAATATAAAATTTTTAAAATTGTTTTTCTAAGTCAGAGCAGCCTGTTGAATGAAAAATGATTTTAGCAAATTGTCTTTATCTGCGCTGTTTAGTAGCGGTTCTCAGAAGAGGTGTCTAATACAAGTGATTTGTAATGAGCCAGGTATGGTGGCATATACTTTTAATGCTTGCACTTGGATAGGGGGATCCGAAATGCTAGGGACTTGGAATCATTTTCAAAGCTGGCCTGGACTACATGAAACTCTGTAGCAAAAAGGGAAAAAGAGTGAGACAGACAAACTGACTAACTTACTATTTTTTATTATTAATCTACCACTCCTAATTTTGGCTATAATATTTATCATAACATTGTCTCTCTTTTCATTTTAGAATTAAAGAGAAGTATCCTCAAACATTTGATGACATATGCCTTTATTCTGAAGTTTCTCATTTGTTATCACACTGCACATTTAGACTTCCGTGCCGGAGGTTCATACAAGAGTTATTTCAGGACGTACAATTTTTACAAGTAAGTGAGATTATATTTCTGAAATTTGTCTCCTAGAATTATTCTATACTTGAAGTAAGTTGAAAAAGTATGTCACATTATATGCCATTTTTATTAAAGAAAAAAAAAGTTAACAGTTTGTCACTTTTTCCTAGATGCATGAAGAAGCAGAGGCTGTATTGGCAATTCCACCAAAACAACCTGTAGTTGAAGAATCTGCCGAATCCTGACCTCATATTTATGATGTTTATAGCTAGATACTATATATTTATCCACACTTGTGGATTTCCTAAACGCCTCACAAGACACTGACTGGCTGTCAGTGAGACAGAGTATCTTCTGACGCTGTCCCAGCAGTCATTGGTACAGAACAGTTGCAACTGCTGACGTCCCTAACCAAGCCAACTTCCTCTTTCCTTTGGGGCCCTTCTTGGGGTTCGTGATTCAGTACCACAGTTAGTTGCCACCATATTCAAGAGCCAAGCACTGAATAGCTACATAGGTTTTCTATTTTTTTATTTTAAAAGCATAATGACAGTGGAATAAAAGCAGGACATGAATAAGCACCTTCCACACAGTTATTTCTGACTGCTTTTTAGTTAAGGGTGAATTAAAAAGATGCCTTGTTTGTTAACTAATTTGTGGAAGCCAGGAGTCACTGTCTCTGAGGCTGCGTCCTGTTATCCCATAGGCTGTGCTGTAACTGACGGTATCTGAGGGTATTTATTTGTTGGCCCTTCTACATTTCCTTAATGTTTGTAACACTACTTCAGAGGTTTCTAACCTCGGAGCAGAAGAAGAGCCTCAACAATTGGAACTTAAAAGTTATTTTATGTTGCTAAATGCATAAAGATGTTCCTTTGTTTTCCATCTCTTCAGGTTTGTTGTAGTATGTTGTTAAAGGTTACTTGTACCAATTAAGGTTTTTCACTACAGTTGTTGATTAAAGTAAATAGTTCAATTGAAATACTTCCCATAGTCCCATCTCCAGAATGCAAATAAATAAGTGGATGGATGGATAGATGGATGGATGGATGGATGCCCAGTGGATCTCCATGCTAATCAGCTCCTCTCATTACCACTGTTAAACAGATTGAGCAAGTGTTAGTAGTCTGGACCCAAAGCAAAGGAAAGCATTAAATGATACTTCCGATCTCTTAAAGAAAAGACAAGTTTGCCTGAAATTTATACATTCCGTGTAAAAAAGAAGAGCCATATTTGCTTCTAAAAAGCATTATGCATCGTTGACACACATTAAGATTAAAAATTGTGGTGAAAAACCTTAATTACTAAATTTTACAGCAGCGATAGTGCAGTTTTTGTTAGTGTTCTTGTTTTGCACAAAATAATGGCAGTTATAGGTGAACTGAAGAATATAGTCATTGCCTTTATCACATTTGTGAAGCTGATGAAGGCAAAGTTTTGTCTGTCTAATTTGTGTGTGTATAAAGATATTTGAAAATCTTTACATAAATTAAACATATATGCAAATTTGTACATAAAGTAGCATGAACATAATTACTAGAATGCTTGTAAGTGAAAGGATTATCTTGTTTGAAATCATATATATAGAACAAGAACATCCAGCTGGACTGATTAGGACCCTTTTGTAATTCTTTTGTGTAGCCCGTTTTTACAGTTACACATCAGCTTTAACACCGCCATAGCCATCAGTCCCTATTTTCCCATGTTGCACACCCTTTTCATAATGGGCTTGTTTGCGAGATCTCTGTAGAGTAGCCTGTGAACTAGGACACAACTCACAGAGGCTTTTTTTTAAACTGGCACTGAAAGTTCCCACTAGGATGAAGCATTTCATCTCCCTTCCTAACTCCTCTTTGACTGCACTTCAGCAAGTTGTTCGTACATGCACTGTGTAGCAACTTCATGACAATAAAGCAGACAAGGGCTCTAAGCTGCTGCTCATGTTACAACACGGTTCTTCTCATTTGCTCAGATAATTCAGTGAGAGTAAAACTTTGAGCTTCATCACTGAACCCAAGCGTCTATTTAAATGTCAACAGTACTTCTAAGAGCATTGCCTATCGCCTTGGTCTTTGGTCTTGGATAATGAAACTGCCTTTCCAGAGAACCAAATGTCAGAGATACTAGACCAAATAGTGGTTACAATTCCAAAGGAAGGAATGTAGTCTTACTCATAATGGGATTAACATTTTAGACATTCATTTCAAACACTACCTCAGTTAACATAGAGTATAAAATCTGTGGTTTTATCCCTCTAAAATAATAATTATTTTTGTTTGTGTTTCATCACACAAAACTGTCCCCAGCCTTGCACACCTAAGTCAGCCATCCTGAAATTAAGGATGTGCCTAGTGTCCTAAGCAGGTTCTTTGTTTTGTTGTTTTGTTTTGACTTTTGACTGTTACTTTGAAAAGATATGTGTATGTATCATCGTCTGCCTATAGCACTTAATTTGGGAAGATATCAGAGCTTTGTGATTATCAGTATATTTGAGGAAATTATCTATGTTTAAATTTATAGTGCTATTTGGTTTAACCATAGTTTCACCGAGAGGTGTAATACATTTCCTTTAAGTACTTACTTGTGTAAAAGTAGACTTTCATGATGAAAACTACATGCAGTGCCAAGTGATTAGTGTAGGCGTTTAAGACAATTAAATTATAGCAGAAGAAGTTAGGAATGATGTCAATGGTAATAGAAATCATTGAGAAAACTATAAATGATAGATATTACCAAAATAATGTCAATACAGTAGTTTTTCAAGAGTTTAGAATTAATCTTAGTCATATAAATTTGTACTGTTGGTAATTATTTAATAATTTGAAGGAGTTTGAACAGTTAAGCTGGTTGTAAACTGTGAATTTCTAATTGTAAATTGTCATTTCTAATTGAATTTTTTTTAAGAACAGATTTCAGCTTCACATACTAAGTAAATACTGACAAATAAGGAGAAATTTAGTATTTATAAGGAAATAAGCTCTAAATTTTCTTATCCTTTTATTTTCTGTTTGTGGTTAGGGTATATTGGAGGAGCAAAGTGTTCTCCCTAACTTAAGTGTTTCTAATAGAGTAACAAATAGACGTCCCATAAGACAGTGATATTGATTGCAAGGCTATTGGGAAGTGCGTGCATTCTTGCCATGGTGATGTGGCTAAGTCACTGGGAGGCGTGTCTCCAGCAGACATGTCTTCAGCCGTGTTCCACTCTTGTCCAGTGCTTGATATGGGTAAAGCTGAATTCCGTGTTACCATGGCCGAGTATTCAAAGTGGGATATCACTGTGTATTTAGATTTGTCTACTGCTATTTATAGACATTTTTATTTCATTCCTTTCAGAGGATGCCTTTTATGACCCATATCAAAGCACAGATCATTAAGCAATAAGAAACAAAATTGTCTGTCATTCAAATTATAATTGCGATTATTCTTGTGTAGTAAGAGTGAGGTGCTAATTTTGTGTGAGAAGAATTTGTGACCACTTTGGAAATATATTTTGGAAGTAAGGTTTTTTTACCCTTCCTTTAGACTTTTACTTCCATTTTGTCTCAAATTCACAATCCATGAAAGAAAAGTAGAATTGTTTGAGAGAGTTCTAAGAAAAAGCTGCTTGCAATGTATATTTCAGAATTTCTTATGTGTGGGTTGGCAAAGGGCTCCGTTTTCTCTGTATAGACAAAGTCTGTTGTTCCCATCTTAACTTTGAGAGTTTCACTACACCAAGTCCCCCTTCCAGGCGTGCCAGTGAACCTGAGGGCAGTGCTTATAAAGGACACAGAAGTCTGCACAGGGCTTCCGAGGAGTCTTTTTCTTTTAATTACAGGTCCCCAGAGGGGTGTTTCATTTCTAGTACATTTATACGACTCACAGAATGTGGGATTTCTCCCCTTTGGAGTATTTTTATAGTTAAGTGGACAGCTCTGCCACAGATGCATGGATTGCACAATTGACTCTGTAAGACACTTAATATAAAAAGTTATGCCAAAAAAGAAGCATATCCTACAATTTTCCCATTTAACTAGGTTGGTTTAGCACAAAATGCAAAGTCTTGGGGCAGAGAGGGAGTAGTGAAAATTTTTTATGAACAATTATTGAAAATGCTCCATTACTGGCCTGTCAGAAACCCTAACAATGCATTGTGAAACAGATGATGTAAATTAAATTAAATTAGCTTTGAAAAGTGGTAAGGGATGGTAAAGAGAATCTTAGACTCGATGTTCTCTGACCACATGACCTTTTTTATTTAGTAATACGCTGCTACATTTTTGGAGGTTCTGGTGTTTGTAGGTCACTGAACAGACATTGAAATCTGATTTATATTGTATAACTGTAACATAGAAAGAAAAAGTATTTATATATTTTCCTTAAGAATATTTCATTGAGTTGTATATAATTTAAATAAGATTTGTCTCCAAATGGTTTTGCTCACCTTGATTTTTTTGTTGTTATTGTTGTGGTTTTATTGTTTTTGTATAATGTGTACAGTTTATGTTAAGGGCATTAAAGCCTCCTGAAACATAATCTTATCAAAGGGATTCATTGTTAATAAAATGTACTTAAAATTCTTAAACTTGTGGTGGTGTTGCTCTGTTTGAAAATGTGTGTCACCTGGGCCTTCCTTGACTTGAATCACGTGATACCGACGTTTACAGGTATGATTTCCAGTGAATGAGGCTTTTTGATTCCCAAATGGGGATGGTCTTGTACTGTGAAAAGGGCTGCTCCCAATTTTATAAAGTAATTGTTTTTCTTGGTATTCTTTAGAACTTGATCTGACATAGTTACTTTTTAATTTGAAATCATTATTGTAAAGGTTTGGAAATAGAAATGTCTTTAGCTAGAGCAGCTTTGGACTTCCTGAGATAGTAAGAAAGTGACATGTAAATAGACTGGCGTTCAACCATTTCCACACTGCCTTGATCAGAGGCCAGCCTCTCTTCCCTTGTGGCAGAATAGCAACATACAGGAAAAGAGCCAGCAGAGAAATTCAGTGTGAAAGCCAAAGTCAAAGTTGCCCCACCTTAATCAGCCTTGTTTCAGATATTTGGCCTGTGGACACCTATGTATGAGTGTGTGTGTCATTGTTCTCACCTTATACCATGTTTTTATAAAAATTGTAAAATGAAAAGAATGCCTAATTTGTCATAACTGAATAAGAGAATAATAGTTTATATTTTTTAAGCTTTACCATATGAAAGTATTCAAATAGCTGTAGAGATAACTCGGTGGTTAAAGCACTGGCTCTTTTTCAGAGGACCTGGGTTTAATTCCTGGCACACACCTGTGATTTTCTTAGTGCTTATTTGGGGCACTAGACAAACTTCATACACTTAACATTTCATATTGGAGATAACTCATCATCTTGTTTGCTAATTTTGAAGACTTTTCATGTCTATTTTATCTTTCAGGGTTTAAGAAGCCCTCCATACAGTGTCTTCTAAGCCCTTTGAGACAAAGCAAGCTTAACCAACAGCGCATTGATGCAACTCTAATTCAACTTTTTGTTCTTGTAAATGCATACTTTGTAAATGAGATTAACTATGAGAATCTCTCTCTCTCTCTCTCTCTCTCTCTCTCTCTCTCTCTGTGTCTCTGTCTCTCTCTCTCTCTCTCTCTCTCACACACACACACACACACACACACAGTACATGGATATGTTTGTATATGTGGAGTCAAGGAAGGTCAAGTGTCTAAATCACCTTTTTTTTGAGATGGGGTTTGTTGATGAACTTAGATCATGATTAAGCTATAACCAATGAGTTCAGGAATCCTGTCTCACACTCTGCAGTCTATCTCTCTGCTGACTTATGGCTGTGCAGGAGCATTTAACCCATGCAATCCCACCTATCAATTCTTAGATTTATCTCCTCTAACCTTCAGAGTCCTTTTCAGAAAGTGCTTGCTAATGCCTGTATCTTGAAGTGTTTTGTTAATGTCTTTGGCAGTTTCAGAGTTTCAAATGCTAGGTGGCTGTAGCTGTGTAGGTTTGTTTTCGAGTCATCACCACATCTCAATAGTCTGTTCATCTCTTTTTGTGCTCATATCATATGATTTTGTTTATGTGGCCTTGGAGTATATAATGGTTTATATATACCATTATAATGGAGTATATAATGGTCAAGTATCATAATATGTCCAGCTAAGAATTGCTATAGGTATTCAGTTTTTTTTTACTTCTGTATGAAGTCCCCTCGCCACATAATATCAAAACATTAAACATACAGAATTTAAAAAAAAAAAAGAGCTTCAAAAGAAAAAGGCCAAGCAACATAAAGGCAGACATATCACAATTATACCTGACTTCTCAAAAGGAAACTCTGAAAGTCAGAAGGTCCTGGATAGATGTTCTGCAGACTTAAGAGTCCTTGGATGCCAGCCCAGACTATACCCAGCAAAGCTTTCAGTCACCATAGGCCGAGAAAATAAGATATTCTATGACAAAACCAGATTTAAACAATATCTATCCACAAATTCAGCCCTACAAAAAGTATTAGAAGTAAAACTCAAATTCAAAGACGCTAGCAGAAACAGGCAATCTTAAAACAGCAAATCCCAAAGAAGCAAAACATGGACACACACACACATTACCAACAACAACAGCAAAGCCGAAATAACAGGTACTAACAATCACTGGTCATTAGTATCTCTTAGTATCAACAGTCTAATTCAGCTATAAAAAGACAACAGACTAACAGAATGGATATGAAAACAGGATCCATCCTGCTGCTGCATAGAAGAAACACTTCAACTTCAAAGACATTACCTCAGAGTAAGGAGTTGGGAAAATATTTTCCAATCAGATAGACCTAAGAAACAAGCTGGTTTAACTATCATAATATCTAACGAAACAGACTTCAAACTAAAGTTAATCAAAGAGATGAAGGACATTTCATTTTCACAGGATCTTCATCAAGATGAAGTCTCAATTCTGAACGTCTGTGCACCCACATTTGTAAAAGAAACATTACTAAAGCACAAATCACACATCAAACCCCACACAGTAATAGTGGGAGACTTCAGCACCCCACTCTCACCACTGGGCAGGTCTGCCAAACAGAAACTTACAGAGAAATAAAGCAACTAATCAAAATTGTGACTCAAATGGATGTAACAGACATCTATAGAACATTCCACCTAAACACAATAGAATATACCTTCTTTTAAGCACCTCATGGAATCTTCTTAAAAGTTGACCACATTCTCAGTAACAAAGCAAACATCAATAGATACAAAAAAAGAATTGGAATAACCATCTATATCTTATTTAATCACCATGGCTTAAAGTTAGAATTCAACAACCATGCTAATTACAGAAAACCCACAAACTCATGGAAATTGAATAGTGCTCAATTGAATCATCCCTGGGTCAAGAAAGAAAGACTGCCTAGAATTCAATGAAAGTGAATACACAGCATACTCATACTTAAGGGTAACTTTGAAAACGGTGCTAAGAGGACAGTTCATAGCACTAAGTGCTACATAAAGAACTTGAAGAAATCTCACACTAGCGACTTAAGAGCACACCTGAAAGCTCTAGAACAAAAAGAAGCAAACTCATCTAGGAGGACTAGATGCCAGAAAATAATATGAGGGCTGAAACCAATAAAATAAAAATAAAGCAGTACAAAAAAATGAGATAACGAGTTGGTTCTGTGAGAAAATCAACAAGATAGACAAACCCTTATCCAAACTAACCAAAAGGCAGAGAAAGAAGATGCAAATTAACAAAATCAGAAATGAAAAGGGGGACATAACCACAGACACTGAGGAAATCCAGAGAATTATTATTAGATGCAGAAAAAGCCTTTGACAAAATCCAATACCCCTTCATGATAAAGGTCATGGAGAGATCAGGGATACAAGGAACACACCTAAATAAAGGCAATATACAGCAAGCCAACATCAAACTAAATGGAGAGAAACTCAAGGTGATCCCACTGAAATCAGGAACAAAACAAGGCTGTCCACTCTCTCATCTATTTAATGTAGTACTCGAAGTTCTAACTTGAGCAATAAGACAACAAACCCAAAGGGATACAAATTGGAAAGAAAGAAGTCAAACTTTCACTATTTGCAGATGATATGCTAGTTTACATGAGTGACCCAAAAATTTTACCAGGAAACTCCTACAGTTGATAAGCACCTTCAGTAATGTGGCAGGATACAAGATTAACTTTAAAAAAAAATCAGGCTCGCTTGCTTCCAGCTCTGCTTCTGGCTACCAGATTCCTTTCCTGATCATTCAAAGAGCTGTTGTCTGGGACGGTGATCTCCTGCCTGTAGCAAGGTAGGACTTCAATCAGATTTCTGGCCAGCAAGGGGCACTAATCCTGTAGCAGAAGATCCAGCAGAGGGGTAAGTGTGCTCCTGACCTGCGGCAGAAGCCTGGCAAGGGAACACAGACTTTCCCTGCCACCCTTATCTCCCTGGTCATTCTGCAGGGGCTGATTCACCCTGCTAAGCCCTCTCTCCTCCTATCCCATCCCAGCTTTCACCCAGGAACCCCTTGCCTTCCTCCCTCCCTTCCTCGGGGCCATAAAATCCCCCAGCCCAGCCAGTGTGGGTGCCAGGATGGGGTGGTGAGTGCAACCGGGCAGGAGGGAGTTCCTTTGTTTTAATAGCCTGCCTGCAGCAAGGTAGGCCTTCAGTCAGGGAGATTCCATGACCAGCAAGGGGCACTGATCCTGTAGCAGAAGATCCTTCAGAGGGCAAGGTCCCTGGCCAACAAGGGAACCTGACCCTGTACCAGAAGATCCATTGGAGAGCATTTGAAGGAAGAGATGGGCAGGCGCCAAGGCAAGAATTTTTCCAACAATCTGAAAAACAACATGAAAACACCAGATCCTAGCAATCTTACAACAGAAGGACTTGAACACCCTATTCTGAAAGAAGTGGAAAACAGGGTCATTATGAAAGCAATAGAGTCCCATAAACAGGGTAACTCCCTTAGGAATAACTCCCTTAAAGAAATGGAAGAGAAGTATAACAAAAAGTTTGAAGAAATGAGTAAATCTGTAAATGACACCCTGGGAAACCAAGAAAAAACAATCAAACAAGTAATGGAAACAGTTCAAGAACTGAAAACTGAAATGGAGGCAATGAAGAAAACACAAACCGAGAAACGGCTGGATATGGAAAATCTAGGTAAACGAACAGAGACTACAGAAACAAGCATAACCAATAGAATACAAGAGATAGAAGAACAAATCTTAGGTTCTGAAGACACCATAGAGAAAATAAACGCTCTGATCAAAGAAAACAGCAAATCCAACAAATTCTCATCACAAAACATTCAAGAAATCTGGGACACAATAAAAAAACCAAAGCTAAGAATAATAGGGATAGAAGAAGGAGAAGAATTGCATATCAAAGGCCCAGAAAATATATTCAGCAAAATTATAGAAGAAAACTTTCCCAAGCTAAAAAACGATATTCCTATGAAGGTTCAAGAAGCATACAGAACACCCAATAGACTGGACCAAAAAAAAAAAATCCCCTCGCCATATAATAATCAAAACACAAAACATTCAGATTAAAGAAAGAATATTAAGAACTGCAAAGGTAAAAGGTCAAGTAACTTATAAAGGTAAACCTATCAGACTTACACCAGACTTCTCTATGGAAACCATGAAAGCCAGAAGGTCCTGGATAGAGGTACTGCAGAAACTAAGAGACCATGGATGCAAGCCCAGATTACTATACCCAGCCAAGCTATTGTTCACTATCAACGGAGAAAATGAAATATTCCAGGATAAAAACAAATTTAAACAATACGTAGCCACAAATCCAGCCTTACAGAAAGTAATAGAAGGAAAATCACAACCCAAGGAATCCAACATTGCCAACACTGCCTACAATAACTCAGACATCTAGCGCCCCTTCACAAGCACAACTCAAAGAAGGGAAATACACAAACTCTACTACCCCAAAAAAAAGAAAAGAAAAGAAAGAAAGAAAGAAAGAAAGAAAGAAAGAAAGAAAGAAAGAAAGAAAGAAAGAAAGAAAATAACTGGAGTCAACAATCACTGGTCATTAATATCACTTAATATCAATGGACTCAATTCACCTATAAAAAGGCACAGACTAAGAGATTGGATACGAAAACAGGATCCAACATTCTGCTGTTTACAAGAAACACACCTCAACCACAAAGACAGACACCTACTCAGAGTAAAGGGTTAGGAAAAGGTTTTCCAAGCAAACGGACCTAAGAAACAAGCAGGTGTGGCCATTCTAATTTCTAACAAAATTGACTTCAAACTAAAATCAATCAGAAGAGATGGAGATGGACGTTTCATACTCATAACAGGAACAATTCACCAGGAGGAAGTCTCAATCCTGAATATCTATGCCCCTAATATAGAGGCACCCACTTATGTAAAAGAAACTCTTCTAGAGCTCAAGGCAGTCATCAAACCACACACACTAATAGTAGGAGACTTCAACACTCCTCTCTCACCAATGGACAGGTCAATCAGACAGAAACCTAACAGAGAAATAAGAGAATTATTGGAGGTATTGAATCAAATGGACTTAACAGACATCTATAGAACATTCCCCCCAAATAGGAAAGAATATACCTTCTTCTCTGCGGCTCGCAGAACCTTCTCGAAAATTGACCACGTACTCGGTAACAAAGCAAACTTCCACAGATACAAAAAAATTATATTAGTAACCACCTGTGTCTTGTCAGATCACCATGGATTAAAGTTAGAATGCAACAACAATGCTACCCTGAGGAAGCCAACAAACTCATGGAAGCTGAACAGTCAACTACTGAATCACCCCTGGGTCAAGGAAGAAATAAAGAAAAAAATTGAAGTCTTCCTTGAATTTAATGAAAATAAAGACACAACATACTCAAACCTATGGGACACTATGAAAGCAGCGCTAAGAGGAAAGTTCATAGCACTAAGTGCCCAATTAAAGAAAACGGAGAACGCACACATTGGAGACTTAACAGCACACCTGAAAGCTTTAGGAAAAAAAGAAGCAGATTCACCCAGGAGGAGTAGAAGACAGGAAATAATCAAACTGAGGGCTGAAATCAACAAAATAGAAACACAGAAAACAATCCAAAGAATCAATGAAACAAAAAGCTGGTTCTTGGAGAAAATCAACAAGATTGGCAAACCTCTATCCAAACTAATCAAACAGCAGAGAGAGAACATGCAAATTAATAAGATCAGAAATGAAAAGGGGGACATAACCACAGGCACAGAGGAAATTCAGAGAATCATTAGATCTTACTACAAAAGCCTGTATGCCACAAAATTGGAAAATGTAAAAAAGATGGACATTTTTTTTAGATAAGTACCATATACCAAAGTTGAACCAAGACCAGGTGAACAATCTAAATAGACCTGTTAGTCGTGAAGAATTAGAAGCTTTTATCAAAAATCTCCCTATCAAAAAAAGCCCAGGACCAGATGGTTTCAATGCAGACTTCTACCAGAACTTCCAGGAAGAGCTAATACCTATACTCCTTAATGTATTTCACAATATAGAAACAGAAGAGTCATTGCCAAACTCTTTTTATGAAGCTACAATTACCCTGATACCAAAACCACAAAAAAAAAAAAACACAACCGAAAAAGAGAATTACAGGCCAATCTCACTCATGAACATTGGCACAAAAATTCTCAATAAAATACTGGCAAACCGAATCCAAGAACACATTAGAAAAATTATCCATTATGATCAAGTAGGCTTCATCCCACAGATGCAGGGCTGGTTCAACATATGCAAATCTATCAATGTAATCCATCATATAAATGAACTGAAAGAAAAAAATCATATGATCATTTCATTGGATGCTGAAAAAGCATTTGACAAAATTCAACACCCCTTTATGAAAAAGGTGTTGGAGCAATTGGGGATACAAGGATCATACCTAAATATAATAAAAGCTGTTTACAGCAAGCCAATAGCTAACATCAAATTGAATGGAGAGAAACTCAAAGCCTTTCCACTAAAATCAGGAACACGACAAGGCTGTCCACTCTCTCCATACCTCTTCAATATAGTGCTTGAAGTTCTAGCAATAGCAATAAGACAACATAAGGGGATCAAGGGGATTAGAATTGGAAAGGAAGAAGTTAAACTTTCATTATTTGCAGATGATATGATAGTGTACATAAGCGACCCCAAAAACTCTACCAAAGAACTCCTACAGCTGATAAACACCTTTAGTAATGTGGCAGGATACAAGGTCAACTGCAAAAAATTGGTTGCCCTCCTATACACAAAGGATAAAGAAGCAGAGAGGGAAATCAGAGAAACATCACCTTTCACGATAGCCACAAATAGCATAAAATATCTTGGGGTAACTCTAACCAAGGAAGTGAAAGACCTATTTGACAAGAACTTTAAGTCTTTGAAGAAAGAAATTGAGGAGGATACCAGAAAATGGAAAGATCTCCCTTGCTCTTGGATTGGGAGGATCAACATAGTAAAAATGGCAATTCTACCAAAAGCAATCTATAGATTCAATGCAATCCCCATCAAAATCCCATCAAAATTCTTCACAGACCTTGAGAGAACAATAATCAACTTTATATGACAAAACAAAAAACCCAGGATAGCCAAAACAATCTTATACAATAAAGGAACTTCTGAAGGCATTACCATCCCTGACTTCAAACTCTATTACAGAGCTACAGTATTGAAAACAGCTTGGTATTGACATAAGAACAGAGAAGTCGACCTATGGAATTGAATAGAAGACCTGGATATTAACCCACAAACCTATGAACACCTGATTTTTGACAAGGGAGCTAAAAGTATACAATGGAAGAAGGAAAGCATCTTTAACAAATGGTGCTGGCATAACTGGATGTCAACCTGTAGAAGAATGAAAGTAGATCCATATCTATCACCATGCACAAAACTCAAATTCAAATGGATTAAAAACCTCAATATTAATCTGACCACATTGAACCTGATAGAAGAGAAAGTGGGAAGTAGTCTACAAGACATGGGCACAGGAGACCACTTCCTAGGTAGAACCCCAGTATCACAGACAATAAGAGAAACAATGAATAAATGGGACCTCCTGAAGCTGAGAAACTTCTGTAAAGCAAAGGACACTGTCAGTAAGACAAAAAGGCTACCTTCTGACTGGGAGAAGATCTTCACCAACCCCTCATCAGACAAAGGTCTGATCTCCAAAATATGCAAAGGACTCAAGAAACTAGACACTAAATCTCTAATTAACCCAATTAAAAAATGGGGTACTGAACTGAACAGAGAATTCACAACAGATGAACTTCGAATGGCCAAAAGACACTTAAGGTCATGCTCAACCTCCTTAGTGATTAGGGAAATGCAAATCAAAACATCTTTGAGATACCATCTTACACCTGTCAGAATAGCTAGACTCAAAAACACCAATGATCGCCTATGCTGGAGAGGATGTGGAGTGAGGGGAACACTCATCCATTGTTGGTGGGAATGCAAACTTGTGCAGCCACTGTGGAAATCAGTGTGGCGGTTTCTCAGGAAACTGGGAGTCAACCTACCTCAGGACCCAGCAATTCCACTCTTGGGGGTATTCCCAAGAGATGCCCTATCATACTACAAAAGCATTTGTTCAACTATGTTCATAGCAGCACTATTTGTAATAGCCAGAACCTACTACAAATTTCCTAGGGACACCTAGGAAATAACCTAGGTGTCCCTCAATAGAAGAATGGTTAAAGAAGGTGTGGAACATATACACATTAGAGTTTTACTCAGTGGTAAAAAACAATGACATCTTGAATTTTGCATGAAAATGGATGGAAATAGAAAATGCTTTACTGAGTGAGGTAACCCAGACCCAAAAGGAGGAATATGGTATGTACTCACTCATAAGTGGATTCTAGCCATAATTAAAGGTCTTTGAGCCTATAATTCGTGACCTAGAGAAGCTAAATAAGAAAGTGAACCTGAAGAAAATCATATAGTTATCCTCCTGGATATTGGAAGTAGACAAGATTGCCAGGCAAACTTGGGTGCACGGCAGGTGGGGTGGGGTGGGGGGTGGATGTAAGGGAAGATGGGTAGAGAGAAGGGAGCAGGGGAGGATTCAAGATAGTTTGGGGGGATGGGATGGGTGGGATGGAGGAAGGACGGATATGGGAGCAGGGAAGTAAATATCTCAACTAAGGAAGCCATTTTAGGGTTTGCAAGAGACTTGATTCTAGAGGGGTTCCCAGGTCCAAGGAGAGATCCCCAGATTGTTCCCTGGGCAGCAGAGGAGAGGGTGCATGAACTGGCCTTGTCCCATAGCCATACTGATGAATATTTTGCATATCACCATAGAACCTTCATCTGGCGATGGATGGAGATAGAGACAGAGTCCCACATTGGAGCACTGGACTTAGCTCCCTAGGTCCAAATGAGGAGCAGAAGGAGGGAGAACATGAGCAAGGAAGTCAAGATCACAAGGGGTGTGTCCACCCACTGAGACGGTGGGACTGATCTAATGGGAGCTCACCAAGGCCAGCTGGACTGGGAGTGATGGAGTATGTGAGCAAAATGGACACTCTGAGCATGGCTGGCAATGAAGGCTGACTGAAAAGCCAAGGACAATGGCATTGGGATTTAATTCTACTGCATGGACTAACTTTGTGGGTGCCTGGTTTGTTTGGGTGCACACCTTTAAAGACCTGTATGGATGGGGGAGAACCTTGGATTTCCCACGGGGCAGGGAACCCTGACTGCTCTTAAGACTAGAGAGGGAAGGGGAGGTGGGGAGGTGGGGAGGGGAAGGTGGGGAAGAGGTGGAAATTTTTAATAAATAAATAAATAAATAAATAACAAAAAAATCAGTACCCCTTCTATATACAGATAAGAAACAGGCTGAGGAAGAAATCAGAGAAGCATCACCCTTTACAATATCTACAAACAACATAAAATATCTTGGAGTAACTTTAACCAAACAAGTGAACGATCTGCATGAGAAGAACTTTAAGTCTTTAAAGAAAGAAATTGAAGAAGACACCAGAAAATGAAAAGATCTCCCATGCTCTTGGATAGGTAGGATCAACATAGTAAAAATGGGAATCTTACCAAAAGCAGTCTACAAAATTCAATGCAATGCCCATCAAAATTCTGGCAAAATTCTTCACAGACCTTGAGAGAACAATAATCAACTTGATATGGAAAAGCAAAAAACCCAGGATAGCCAAAACAATCCTGTACAATAAAGGAACTTCTGTAGGCATCACAATCCATGACTTCAAACTCAACTACAGAGCTACAGTTTTGGAAACATCCTGGTAATGGCATCAAAACAGATAGGAGGACCAATGGAACTGAATCAAAAGCCCAGCTATTAATCACACACCTACGAACACCTGTTTTTTGACAAAGAAGCAAAAAATATAAAGTGGAAAAATGAAAGCATATTCAACAAATAGTGCTGACATAACTGAATTTCAACATGTAGAAGAATGGAAATAGATCCATATCTATCACCATGCACAAAACTCAAGCCCAAGTGGATTAAACACCTCAACATAAAGTCAACCACACTGAACCTCATAGAAGAGAAAGTGGGAAGTACACTTCAACGCATTGGCACAGGAGACTACTTCCTAAATATAACCCCAGTAGCACAGACACTGAGAGCAACAATTAATAAATGGGACCTCCTGAAACTGAATAGCTTCTGTAAGGCAAAGGACACAGTCAATAAGACAAAATGGCAACCTACAGAATGGGAAAAAAAATCTTCATCAGCCACACATGGGACAGAGGTCTGATCTCCAAAATATTCAAAGAACACAAAAAAGTAGATATCAGAATATCAAATAATCCAATTTAAAAATGGGGTACATATCTAAACAGAAAATTCTCAACAGAGAAATCACTAATAGCTGAAAGGCACTTAAGGAACTGCTCAACATCTTCGCCATCTGATATAGATATGAATAATTTGCATTGGTATGGATTTTAAGGTTAATTTTGTTATATTATATACATATTTCTAATCTTGATTAAGGTATTGTGATTGTGTAGTTCATTTAAAAATGTAATGCATAATTAGAAAATATAGGCTATTAATGTATATTATCCATAATAGTCAAGCTTGTAGCCATGTTAGTTAGATTTTCTAGATATATAGAAATATATTTCAGTTAAATAGGCATTCTTCATATCTTTCAAAGACTACAGAATATGACCTTTAAAATGTTTTAGTAACTTAGGGTTTTTCATGACAATGAGACTCATCTGCTCCTGGCAGCACTAATCTACTTCAAGAGGAAGATGGGCATCAAAAAGGCTTCTTATGGAATTTGATAGCCATTTGGGCAAGAAACTGCTTTTGCCTGGACTGTTGCATAAACTAGACACAGACAACCCACAGAGAGAGGACTGCTGAACTTGCCTAAAGGTGAGATGGTCTTTCGAGGTTCCTGATTCATGAAAGAGTCTGCGAGACATTCTGCAGGACACAGCAGATAGTGACTGAACTGTCGTTGAAATTTCCTGCTTCATGGAAATGTCTACTGGATACTACGGGCCTGAAGGCTGAAGATGGATGCCCCATGGTACAGAGGAACTTTGGGTGACTGTCCAGGCAGCAAGATGTCTCTGTCATTTCTAGAGTTTTGGAAGTAGCTTACATCTTATTTACTTAGGTAATATTATATCCTTCTGGAGTCTTTGATGGAGTTGAAGAATGGATAGTTATAGTTATTGTTTTCCTTAGTTATGATAAAAGATAAAGTAGATATAAATATTGTAACTGTAATTCTTGCTTGATTACTGTTTTGTTACATGTAATTTTACTGTGTTAAAGTTAAAGCCTTCCTTTCATAGGTGGGCCTTCTGTCTATGTGTTACTTTCATTGGTTAATAAAGCGACTGCCTTGACCTTTTTGATAGGCCAGCCCTTAGGTGGGTGGAGTAGATAGAACAGGATGCTGGAAAGAAGGCAATGAGGCAGGCGCCGTGGCTCTCCCCTCTGAGACGGATGTAGGTTAGGATCTTTCCCAGTAAGCCACCACCTCGTGGTGCTACACAGATGATTAGAAATGAGTTAGATCAATATGTAAGAGTTAGCCAATAAGAGGCTACAGATAATGGGCCAGGCAGTGTTTAAATGAATACAGTTTCTGTGTAATTATTTTGGGGCTAAGATAGCTGGGATTTGGGCGAGAACACAGCCTGCTGCTCTGAGAACGCAGCCTGCCGCTCCTTTTGCAATAGTCATCAGGGAAATTCAAATCAAAACAACTCTGAGATAACACCAGTCAGAATGTCTAAGATTAAAAACACTAATGGTAGCTTATATTGGAGAGGATGCAGGGTAAGGGGAACACTCTTCCATTGCTAGTAGGAGTGCAAACTTGTACAGTTACTTTGGAAATCAGTATGTAAGTTTCTCAAAAACTTGGGAAGCTATCTACCTCAAGATCCAGCAATACCCCTCTTGGGCATATACTTAAGGGATGCAGAACCATATTACAAGGACATTTGCTCAACTATTTTTATAACAGCATTATTTGTAATAACCAGTTCCTGGAAGCAGTTTCAGTTGCTCCTCAACTGAAGAGTGGATAAAGAAAATGTACATTTACAAAATGGAATACTACTCAGCAGTAAAAAAAAAAAATAAAGATACCTTTGAATTTGCAGGCAAATGGATAGAACTAGAAAAAAAAAACATCCTGAGTGAGGTAACCCAGACACAGAAAGACAAACACAGTATGTACTCACTCATAAATGGGTACTAGACATAAAGCAAAGGATAACCAGCCTACAGTTCACAACCCCAAAGAAGACAGGAAACAAGGAGAACATTAAGACAGGCAAATGTGGATCCTCATAGGAAGGGAAAATAGATAAGATCTCCTTAGTAAATTTACAGCATGATGAAAGAGGGAGGCTGTTAGGGGAGTGGAGAAGAGAAAAGGGAACATGAGGGGTCAGGAAGATTGATTTGGTAAAGGACAAAGAGGGAGAGCAAGGAAAGAGATACCTTGAACGAGAGAGAGAGCAGTTATGGCATTAGTGAGAAACCAACTAGGGAATCTCCCAGGAAACCACAAGGATGTCCCCAGCTAAGAATCTAAACAATAGTAGAGAGGGTACCTAAACTGCCCTCTCTTGTAATCAGATTAACTACCTTAATTGTCATCATATAACCTTCATCCAGTAACTGATGGAAGCAAATGCAGAGATCCTCAGCTAAGCACTGGGCTGAACTGAAATCCAGCCATAGAGAGTGGGGAGTATTATTATGAGCAAAGGTGCCAAGACCATGATGGGGATACCCTCAGAAATAGCTGACTTGAGCTAGGGAACTTACTCTGGAATGACACCTGGGGAACCAGCATAAGACCAAACTAGGCTCTCTTTATATGGGTGATAATTGTGTGTCATGGGCAATTTATGGAACCACTGGCAGTGGAACCAGTTTTTATCCGTAGTGCATGAACTGGCTCTTTGGAGTCCATTCCCTATGGAGGGATACCTTTGCTCAGCTAGATACGGGGCTGGGAGGGGGGCCCTTACATCAGTGTTCTATATCTCAAGTGATATAACAGACTTTGTTGACTCCCCATGGGAGGCCTCGCCCTCTCTGAGGAGTGAATGTGGGATGGAGCAGAGAGAAAGTGGGGGGAGTGGGAGGATGAGAGGGAGAGGGAGAGGGGATTGGTATGTAAAATGAGATTGTTTTTTGAAAATGTTAGTTATGAATGAGGTTTTTATGGTTTCTTTCTCTAAAAGTTCATTATTGGAATATAGAAAAACTACTGTTTCTCAGATCTAAGTAAGCTTGTGTTTCTCAGATCTAAGCATTTTCTCCTTGAGTCTTTAGGGGCTAATATCTAGAATATATAAAGAAATTCAAAAATTAAATCACCTAGTCAGTAAATGGGCTAATGAGTTGAGTAGACATTTTTCAAGGAGAAAAAAAAATCTGAAAGTATACAACAACCTTAGCCATCAGGGCAAGGCAAACTGAAAAGCTTTGAGATTCCAGCTGGAGCCAAGAGAATTCCTGCTATCAAGAAAGAAAGCAAGGTGAGGTTGTAGGGGGAAGAGGTACAGGATGCAAAATCCTTCGCACGACAGGTGAAAATGTAAATAGGTACTGCCACTATGGATGCCAGTGTGGTGGTTCCTGAAATTAAAAATAGACCTGCTGTATGAGCCAGCTATACCACCTCTGCATGTACACCTGCAGGACTCAAATCAGCATAGCACAGTATTGCTGGGTCCTAGTGGGCTCCCTCGGGGGAGCAGGGTGAGAAGGAGAGGAGTCAACAGTCAAAGGCACAGACCCCCAGGAGTCAGGTAAAAGGCAAACAGCAGACTCATTTATTCAGCAATAGGGAGAGCCTTATCCTTTTCCCAGTACCCAGGCTGTGTTTCAGATCCATTGCTATTGCATGATCACCCCTCATTGGCTAGGCACAATCAGGGACCACTGAGGGCGCCTGTTGCTAGGCCCTCAGGCAGACTCCAGGCTGTCTTGTTCATCTCTAGACCTTGTAGGCCTTATCTTCCCACAGCGCAGTATTGGCATATCCATGTATATTGCTGCTCTCTTCTCAATAGCTAAGATAGGGAACTAGCCTAGAGAGCCATCAAGAGATGGATAAAGAAAATGGGACTTGTTCACTATGGAATTTATTCAGCTCTAAAGAGTATAAGACATTTACAGGAAGATGGACAGGGCTGGAGATCATTATGGTACATGAAATAAGCGAGACTCAGCAAAATATCACCTTTTCTCTCAATGTCCATATTTAGTTCTGTTGTTGTTGGAGTAAGGACTGTAACAGGAATGTAGGAAGGGGACCATGCGAGGAAAGGGAGGTGCCTTAAAGTGTGTGAATCTGTCCAGGAACTGATGAAATGTGTGGATTCCAAATCAATGCTGAAGACCCAATGCTGAAGGGGGGGGTACCTAAAAGTTTACATTCTTGTTAAGTTTGTAAGGCGATTTATTGGCTCCACACAATAACTGTTAAGTTTTCATTCTGTTGAGGGACTTAAAATAATGTGATTGTGAAATGTGTTAATTTGGCCTTATCAAAACAGTAAAAATAACTAGTGTTTTGTGGATTCTTTTTTTAAATAAAATCAAAATGAAGGAAAACATTTAGAAATCAATGTCATTAACATTTCTGGGTACAATGTCCAGCAGGGAATACATTGACAGAAAATCATAGGGTTTCGGCAGGACTGACAAAAGTCACCTCCCAAGTAGGCTGTTCAAGATACCTCCTGGTACCAGGTTAGGTTCGAACCATTTTCTCTATCAAAAGGCTTGGTTATATGTAAAGAAAAGATTGGACCACTTTAGCAGAACATTCATGATTGGTGTTACTATGTTCTGAGACCACATGCCACAGGCTTTAGTACTGGTAACAGCCATACATGTGCACAAAGTCATCCTTCCCACCGTATTCACCGCAAGCAAGATGAAAGGAACCCCTCTTTGTTTTATTTTACAATGTGACAAGTTTCAAGAGGAAGAAATTAAGGCATTGAACACCTTTGTGTGTCCGGCTATTTCATATAGCCCCTTCCAGACATGGTTTACCATGGAGTTATGGTGCCCCCAAGATCCATGGGTGTTCAGGCCTTACCTAAAAATATTTGTGTATAGTGGGTATTCTTGTGTGCCATGTTCTAATACTGTATGTGTGTAAGTGCTATGGAAATTTCTAATACTGTATTTAAGGAATAACAAATAAAAATCGGTATGAGTTTGATAGACATTCTTCCTGGAGTTGGTTGGATCCTGTGGGGCCCACAGTTAGAAACCAGTGCATTGTCTCAAAAGACAATGCTGAACTATGGGGCCAACGCTGAACTAACTTCTAAGTCCATGGGACATTTTAAAGTTAGAGCTAAACTATACCCAACACTGAGACTTTATTGTTTCAGCATGGCAGGAATGTTAAGTGAGACAGAATTCTCTTGAAGCAGACAATGTGTGGAAATAGGTGATTTAGATACAACTTTGGGATGGAGGCATTAAACGTGAAAGGAATCACTCGATGAAATGTCTTTTTCTATTCTGAGGTAGTCAAAAGTTAAGGAGGAAGACTGGAGTCCACAGAATAGGCTGTTGTCACTGGACACGGAGTCTGGAGCTCTGCAATCCTGTTTTATTATAGTAAGCTTCACGGCAGGAGATCTGTGTAGCCTCTTCCTGTTCCATTTGTACATCCTTCCTGTTAGGTCAGTGTAGGCACCGACAGTGTTACTTTCGCTTTATCAGTGACTACAAATTCTTAATACAAGGTAAGGCCAATATCTAGTTTGTAACCTTGCCATTAAATGTGATGAGCCTACACAATAAGTAATAAATCTTCTCTTGTGGCATTAATTGAAGCATTTGATCCAATTGCTTTACACTGGAAATACTAAACATTAGGTCAAGTTGACGTGAAGACGTTTTCTCACGGCAAGCCAAAATCCAAGAACCATGGCCACTTTGTGTGGTCCTGAGTAGACAGGGTCCATGAAATCGCTGATGAGTGTCCTATGTCAACGTCAGGGGGTACTGTGATAAGGGTGAGCCCGGAACAAATAATAACAAGGTCAGCATGCGCCATTGCTAAGGAAGCCTTCAGGGCAAATGGCAAGTTGTATAGCTCTGATCTTGAGTCTGTCAGCCTGTAATGATACAGACTAAATTGGTACTGCAGCTTGCGGATGCTCCTGGGATCAAGGGCCATGCCATGTGGTATTGGCATGGTACCAGCCACATCCCCAAAAGTGCCTGTAGTGTATGAACTGGGTTGGTGCTGAATAACTTTACTGTTCACCTTGGCCTGAAAGGGTCCTTGAGGTGGGGTTGTTATTCTCACTCAGAGCAGGTGAGGCAAGTCTCCCCGGAAGTGCCATTTGCATTTTATACTCTGAACAGTGCACTGGCATGGGTGGATTTGTGGCAAGATTGTCCTTGTCTCCACACATGGGTGAAGCCAACTGAGACACATATATCAAGCTAGTTTCTTCCGTCGGGCTTTCTGCCAGGGACTTCATGTAGTCTTTTCCTAGAACATTTAGTAACTTGTCAGGTGGGGTCAATAGTCCAAGTCGAAGTGGTGTGTCTTTCAGGGGACCTGGAATGAGGCCATGGGAACCAGCCTCAAAAGCTGACTGATCATAAGTAAAATTCTCAAAGAAGACGCAGGGCACGGGGCCAGAGGAACAGTTTTCTGTTGGCACAGAGAGAGGCTTACTGGGTATGTCTTCAGCATGGGCTTTCCCAGGGCCTATGTGCTGTGTCTTGGGGCCTTCTACCTTGTTGATGACTTCAAGGACGTCTGGAATGCAGTCTTTGACATGCATTATTAAGTGGGGGTTCTTCTGCAAAGGAATAAAGCATATGTGATATCAATGCACTTGTGGGACTAGTCAAGTGGACCATGTTTGGCATGCGCACTGAGAGCTTCCCCTTTCTGGCCACATGCTGTGACAACAGGCAGAAGATTCACCAGGACTGGACAGATCATTTCTATCCTAAGAGTGCTTGTCTGACTCCCAGTCGGATGAAGCCTTCCCCTCTCACCACTGGCTTCTGGTAGCCACGATGAGCAAGACTCAATCACATTGGTTTGTTTGGCCTATGTAGGGATCAAAACCAGGGCCTCACTCATGCTAGGTGAGCAAGCACTCGTTCATCCAACTGCCTGTCTCTTGGCTGTGTGTGTGTGTCTGTAATTTATTATCTTTTCCTGACGAGGTATAAGAAAACTTGATCAATGAAGCCCCAAACAAAATTTAATCCTTTTCTCTTCCCCCTACCCCACACATTCACACTTTATTTTTGAGAGAATCTCACTATGTAGCACGGAAGGCTTAGAACTAACTATATAAACCAGACTGGCCTCGAACTCATAAAGATCCCCTTACTCTTTACCTCTCAAAGGTAGGGATTGCAAACGGGTGCCCCCATGCCCGACTGGATTACTCCTTCACATGTTACACGTACAACATCCCAGCATTTACCTTGGATTTTATCAGTGACAGGATGCTGCTCTTGTATGGATTCGGAATGTCAGGGTAGCACTTCTCCTTCACCCTAGAACAGTGAAATTCAGACTGGATGCACAATTCAGTGGAATTAGGAGCAAGAGCTCCAAAGTATCCTCTACGAAGCGAACAACTTAACCGTTCCTCGCTTTCATTACCGTGTCCTGGGATGCATAGGGATAACTACAGTCCCTACAGCCTCACTGCAGGAACTCCATGGCTCATTCAGAGAAAGCATGCAGAAAGCTGCCAAGCATATGGTGACATAAATAGGAGCTACAGCCATAGAGGAACTTTTGAAGTGATTCTTTTCCCTGCCTGCTGTCCCCGAAGGCACAACTGTCAACTGAATTACATACGCTCGCTTACATTCTTTAGCCTCCCTTTCATCGTTCTTTCCCCACGTTTCCATACCATTCCTAGCTCACGGTTTACTTTTAATTTGGGGATAAAGGCTTCCTCTGCACTTACCACTGGCTCTTCCAATAGCACACAATGATGATGAGCAGGACGCAGAGAGTCATGGGTAATATGATCTGCAGCAGCCTGTGGGCTAAAGAAGACAAAGGGAAGGAATCGTTTCCGCAAAGAATAAACGGTTATGAGTGTGAGGCACTTCCCATGCTTACTGCTCCTTCAATATATGTATTTATGCAAGACTCGATATGAGTTTTGAAAATGGGTTTAATTCTGAAAAATCACTTCCCACAAATAAATAGGTCTTATTTATTAGACTGATAGAAATTTAACTGAGTGAAACTTACAGAGAAAATTTATTCTGACTTCTGCCTGACTCAGAAGGGAAAAGACCAACTAAGATAGATACGGTGGTGCATACCTTTAACACTTCTAACACTCAAGAGTTCAAAGTCACCTTCCACAGCATAATAAGTTCAAGACCAGCCTGGGCTGTATGGGACAGAAACCACTGCAGGGAGCCTTTTGTGGTCAGCCAGCGCTCCATAGTTCAAACCCATTAAGACTGACAGACTAGAGCATGACTACCCAGTGGCTCACTCCCCACCCTAGCTCTGCGGTGCGCTGCTGCCTGGGGGTTTGGCCTGTATGCTGATCAATGGATCGGAGCTGTGGTCCAGGCAGGGGCTGCATTATGCTTGCATGCACATTCTCTTCTTTCACCATGGGAAGAACATGCCCAGGTACGGCTGCCCTGTAACCAGAGTGCACGTGACTTTATATGAACTATTCCTGCCTCAGACTCAGGCCTGGAAGTCAGGGGGACCCAGGCAGCCAAATCATGCTGATGCGAGACTCCTGATCAGAAGACCAATACTTGTTTGCCACTGAGGTTCGACGGCTGCTTATCATCCATGACAAATCAGCTGAGTTCAGGAGTTCCTGCCTTTTGATATTGTGAAAACACCGTCACCTACAAAGTTCACACTCAGGAACGATTTTTTCTGAAGTTACCAAGAAAACCCCCACATTAAAAAGTCGTAATATTTTAAGTAAATTGGGCCACATTTGGAAATGTCCTGGAGTACATATGTGTTGTGGAATACTTAAGATGTGTTAAATTCATGTATGCTGTGGGATATTAGTTTTAGTGATGCAAAATTGTGTTGCATTTTTTATGTTATATTTGTTTGACACTGTGAAACTGTGTTACTTTGCTTACCTAACGCACCTGATTGGTCTAATAAAGAACTGAACAGCCAACAGCAAGGCAGAAGAAAGGATGGGCGGGGCAAGCTGGGAGAGAGAATAAATAGGAGAGATAAAATTCCAAAGAGAAGAGAAAGGGAGAAATGAGAAAAGGAGGAGAGAAGGATGCCAGGGGCCAGCCACTCGGCCACGCAGCCAACCAGAGAATAAGAAGGAAAGAAAGAGATGCAGAATAAGGAAAAGTAAAATCCCAGAGACCAAAGGTAGATGGGATAATTTAAGTTGGGAAAGCTGGCTAGAAACAAGCTTGGGCATTCATAAATAAGATTAACTCTAAATGTATGTATTTGGAAGCTGTGTGGAGGGTTCCCAAAGAGTAAAAGAAAGAAAAAACCCAGCAAACTACACATGTGACTTGTGGGCTGCAGACTGGACGTGGAGACGAATTAGTCTTCTAGTTAGTCTTACATGAAATTACTCTTGTCCATCTTAACCTCCTTTAATAATCTGCTTTATTTCTCAAATGTATCCAACATGACTATTTTCTAAAATACTCTCCTTGTTTCAGTTCAACTAATCAGTCAGTCACTCAGCTACATGTAAACAAATTCCTGAGCAAATGGCTAGGAAGGCTCTGAGGACAGTTTCCATGGACGCATGGTCCTGTTCTATCTGTGGGCCTCTCCTGCCCTTCTCATTCCTCACTGGGACTCACAGCGTGAGAAAAAATAACTTGGTTTGGGGACACTGGGTGTTAGCTTGTGTGAGGACACTGAGTGTTGGTTTGGGGCATTGGGTGCTAGTTTGGGGATACTGGGTGTTAGTTTGGGGATGTTGAGTGAGTGTTGGTTTGGGGACACTGGGTGGAGGTTTGGGGACACTAGATATTGGGTTGGGGCACTAGATGTAGGATTTGGGACACTGGGTGTTGGTTTGGGGACATTGGATGTTGGTTTGGAACACCGGATGTTGGTTTGGGGACAGTGAATGTTGGTTTGGGGACACTGGGTGTAGGTTTGGGGGTACTGGGTGTTGGTTTGAGGACACTGGGTGTAGGTTTGGGGGTACTGGGTGTTGGTTTGGGGACACTGGATGTTGGTTTGGGGGCACTGGGTGTTGGTTTGGGTTCACTGGGTGTTGGTTTGGGCACTGATGTTGGGTAGCGCCTGAGTTTTGGAAGGGATACTGCCCTGGGTAGAGCCCCACGCTATCGTGGTACGGATACCTGCTCTGCTCTCAAGACCAGCCCTTTAAGTGTTAACACTCAGTTTTAAAATTTGGTAAAAGTATGGATTTATGTATTTTTATAGGAGAATAAATAGAGGACAAGTGTCTATTATCAGAAATGCTTGGAGCCAGAGATTTTTAGCGTTTCAGATTGCTTTGAACTGGGGAATATTTGCATATTCATGGTAAGATATATGAAGAGAATCTAATTACAAAATTCATATGAGATTCGTCTGCATTGTGCAGCCTGAACGTAATTTTATGCAGTATGTTCAGTGTCCCATTGCACGTGGCCAGAAGTTAAGTTTTCTTCTTGTGGCATGGCTCCCTCAAAATGCTTTGATTGGAATTTGGAATATGGAATTTCAAATTTAGTATATTCAACCTGTGTGTGAGAGAGATAGGGGGTGAGGGGAAGGGAGAGAGAGAGAAAGAGAGAGAGAGAGAGAGAGAGAGAGAGAGAGAGAGAGAGAGAGATACAGATTAGCATTCAGCCTAGTATTCACTACCTAGACACACCCACTAACCAATATAGGGATCAAGAGGAGCATCACCCAGGGATCCCAACCACGCTTTATCTCTAAGCAACCCATAAGCTGGTCTTTTCAGAGTGGGGCAGCCTTCTCTCTGCACTCTGTAACAGAACCTCACAGCAGAAAGCGCACCTGTCTGCGGTCACTTGCAAGTTTCACCACAGCATTTTTACAGCCGTAGAGATTTTGTTTTCATTGCTCTATGATATTCCATTGTGTGACTATAGCAGAGTTATTTATCCTGCCCAGGGAATAGATAGCGGATACTTGCAGTTTGTGAGACTCGTGATGGTGGGCATTCTAATTCTTGTCTGTAGGTGTTTTTTTTTTGGGGGGGGGGCAGAGTGTATACAGACATTTCTTTAAACTGTATATCAATAAATATGTATTTATTATAATTTGTATTAGTATATATATTTAATGTGGAGCAATACTTCCTTTGGATGCCACTAATGCTACCAGTTTTCCGAAATTGCTTGAATTGTCAACTTTTTTCCTACCTATGGACAGCCAGAAACACTGTTTTGAAAAACAAGAGAGAGAGAAAGAAAGAGAGGAAGAAGGAGAGGGAGAGGGAGAGAGAGAGAATTAGTTTTTTTCCATTTGTTTGAGTTCAATTACTTTCAGGTCAGTTTTGAAAACAAACCTTCAGAACATAAACTCCTATATTGAGGGCTGCAAAGGTTCTTGCAGACCTACAACCTGACAAACAGACCTGAGTTCCAGGTGCTACAGAAGACACAGCCCACGCACCCAGCCTATAACAGCCCGGCTTCACAGCAGCTGCGCAGACTCCGCGCACCCAGCCTATAACAGCCCGGCTTCACAGCAGCTGCGCAGACTGCCGCTGGGCCCCCTCAGAATGACCCTGGCTGTTGGAACTGCGGCTTGTGCCACCATCCAGCATTTCACCAACCCAGGAAAAGGATCAAAACACAAGGAACACCTTCTTCTGAGCTTGTCCTACTTTTACACCTCATCAACCCAAAGGAATCTTGGTGGGCCATCACTTGGTAGGGAAACACCTGAAGCCAGTGTGCCTGTTAAATCCAGAGGAAACATAGTTCAGAAGCAGAGGCAGAAATGCTGTCAGACCTGGGAGGCCTTGAAGCAGGACCTCCTGACCTCTTTGTCTTTATTTTAGTAAACTAGCCATTGTTCAAAGAGGAAGTACAACTCCCGAAGGGTCCTGTTGTTAAAAGGTGCCGCAGAACAAGCAAAACTGCTCCGCAATTTCAGCATTGCGTTTTTAAAGTAGTTTTGTTCATTTTCATTGTTTTATCAAAACCAGTCTCCTCCTAGCAAGTGTAAGTTTTTCCCATTCCCATTTAACAAGGACTGAGGTGCAGTTAGCAGAATCACATAACATTCTATTTTAAAATGTACAAAGGGTCTGTCAGGGAAGTTGTGAATGACTGAAATACTTTCTTATTAATAATAATCAACATCACTAATAAAGCTAAGGTCATAAGGCTTACCACAGAGATTAATAAGATCTTGGAAATATAAATTCTCGGTTTGTGTACACGTATATGCACATGTGTGTGCATAAATCAAATAAATTCAAAATGTGGAAGAAAATTAATACAGAAAAAAAAATTGAAACTCTAAGAGTTGGTCGTGGCAACAATTCCAGCACTGGGAAGGCAGAGATAGGAGGATCATGAACTCAAATTCATCCTTAGCTATGTAGCCTGGGCTCCATAGTACCCCAATCTAAACAAAACAAAACAAAAATAGAAACAAAAACAAAAAATAATCACCTCTTCCTTCAACGAAATTACTTCAAAGTGACAACAGTTCTCACATACCGTAACCCATTGACTCAAATCTTAGCCTGAACATCGGCTTGGCTGCAGCTCCTACCATGTCCTTTCGTCTTTCCTTCCTCTACCTCTCAAGTCAAATGCATTTTAGTTAGAAGAACGTATCTCTTCACCCGACCCCTTCCCCAACAGAACCCACAACCACGGACGCTGGTGACGTACCAGCTCCATCTGCCACACATTGCCAGACTCGAGCTACCCGCAGACCCGACAAGAGCAAAGCCATCAGTCAGTTCAGAAAACCAGGCAGAAGCAAGGCTGAGGCAGGAGGCAGCCCACGACCAGCCATGCTGGGGAGAGAAGCTGCCAGATCTCCTGATGCCACTCTAAAATACGCCGTGATTTTCAAGTTGCCCCAAGACTGACTCCTAGAGACAGACATCCTGGGTCAGTGAGAAAGATGAGAAGAAGGTTCTAGATCATAATTGGTCAGGTTACTGCCGCTTTGCCCGGGGGTTTGGAGCAGGGGTTCTGGATAACACGTATGTGTGGAGGAGGAAGGGTTGGGGAGAAGAAATCATTGAAACTTGCTGATCTGGACAAAACATAGGAAGTCAGTCTTGAGGGAAACAATTGATTTGGAGAAACTCACAGTTCTCATCCGGAGTTGCAACCTGTGCGAATGTTTCATTGGGACCCAGGCCAACACTGGTGTATGGAACCACCAAATACTCATAGACGGATTCTGGCCGAAGATTTTCCACTGTGAATGTCTTTTTCTCGGGGTCTTTGATGTCGTATTCACAGAGCACTGACTTATCTGTGATTGAAAAACAGTGTTGTTACCAACAAAATCTTATGAAGAGTGTAGGAGAAAGCCTGTGTGTGGTCAATTAGTGGAGTGCTTGCCTAGCATGCATGGGCCCTGGGTTTAATTCCCAACACCACACACACTGGACAGGATGACACAGTCCTGTGATCCCAGCAGGTCATCTTCAGTTAAGTAGTGAGTTCAAGCCAGTCTGGGATAAATGGAACCCTGACTTATTATGAATTAGAGAGAAAAACATATGGCAGAGACCTTGTAGGAGAGTTGGGCACAGACATCCCAACTGTCCCAGAACCATCAACATTTTTAAACCAACCTCTTGTAGTGATAGTTCATTTGTATTTTAATAAATTAAGCTTGCCTGAGGATCAGAGAATAAAAAAGCTGCACTGATCAGCCATACAGACCAGGCAGTGGTGGCACACACCCTTAATCCCAGCAGTCACACTAGTTTGTTATAGTAACCAGGCAGTAGTGGTGCACAGCATTAATCCCAGCACTATAGAGGAATGTAAGACCAGAGGAGATACGTTTCAGGCTCAGTCTCATTCTGAGATTCCTGGAGGCAGGATCGCCACTTTGAACTGAGGTAGAGATAAGAGCCAGTGACTGTCTACTTTGCTTTTCTAGTCTTCAGTTTGAACCCCAATAACTATCTCTGTCTCATGCTACATTTGGCGCCCAACATTTGGGGTATGACTTCGTGAAAAAGTCATTTGCCTGAGGCTTTTTAGCCACACAGGCCAGAACTGGACCAAAACCTAGCAACCTGGGATCAGGATAAAAACTAGCACTCCCATCTCCCATCTACCCAGATTCAGCCTCCTCTCCTGCCCCACCCATCTGCCCATTACTTCCTGTGGCACCTGCCACTTGCTGCCACCCTGCACTGCACCCACACGGCTTCCCCCCTCTGCCTCCCCCTCCCAGGTTTCTGTAGCTCCTGTGGTCCCAGCGGCTTGCCGCTAACCCCTCATGTGGCAACCATGTGCAGCTACTGTGGCTTCCTGTGGCTACTGTGCCCATGCACACCTACTGCATGGCCACCCTGACCACAGCTGACTCTACTCCAGCACATGCCAGCTGCTCCACTTTTTTTTTTTTTAACAAAAGTCCGTTCAGTTTGGTATTGTGTTTGGCTTAGAAAATCCACAGGTTACCAACACTGGAATAAGTAGGACCTGAGCGCCAGCATCCCTGGACTGCTTTAGTGGTGCAACTAGACACCTGCATCTTTAGTAAACTTAAACTCTCAGTAAATCACTTGAACCAGCCAACCGAACACTGGCTTCACCTGCTGGTCAATTAGCATTATAACACCTACAGCAATTTTCTGAGGATTTCGGCATATGTAAGTTATCTAGTTCTTGTTTTGAAAAGAAAAAAAAGGGAAATGCTGTGGGATAATGCTCTTGTACACTGTAAAGATTTGTCACATGTATTCGTTTAATAAAATGCTGATTGACCAGTAGCCAGGCAGGAAGGATAGGCAGGGAGACCAGACTAAGAGAATCTTGTAGAGGAAAGGCAGAGATGAGTCATTATCCAGAGGCAGAGGAAGCAAGATGGGAATACCTTACTGAACAAAGGTACCAAGCCACATGGCTAAACATAGACAAGAATTATGGGCTAACTTAAAGTGTAAGAGCTAGTTAATAATAAACCTGAGCTATAAGCCTCTGTGTGTTTCTTTGAAAATGAACAGCTATGGGACCAGGTAGGAAAGAAACTTCTGTCTCCAAATCCAATCAAATTATAATTTTGCTGATTTTTCAAGACGTGCCACAATAAACAAAATATATGAATGATAATCCTACAAATCCTACAGGTATAGAACCCTGCCAGATACAATAAACACACACAAGGAAAGAAAATCAACCAATGCCGGAGATGTGGCTTACAGACAGATTTCTAGCTCATCATACATGGAAGACCCTGGCTTTCGACCTCAGCATCACAAACATTTAAGTAAATAATAATAATAATGATAATAATAATAATATTTGCCAAAGTTTTGGGTTTTTTTTTTGCTTGTTTGTTTTAAGAAGGGACTGGGAAAAGCAAGCATGTTTTCTAAGCATAGGGATTTCTTAAGGGGCTGGTGGCCAGACCTGCATTATTTTTGCAGTGAATTAAACTACCATTCCCTATACTCACACCCCCTTTTTGTTTGCCTCTTGATTCTAAAATGACATGGGGAGAACATGGCCTGGTCCCTATGCTGGCCCGGTCACGTGAGGGGCCTTTTCTGTGCTTTTTCCCAGCTGTGGCGTTAACTCGGCATCAATGTCATTGCTTTCTGCGGTGAGCCTAGGTGAACAACGGCAAGCGTCACCTGGAAGACTCGTCCTTCTCCCTTTTGGATGACACTGCATGTCCTTGGATTTCAAGTACACACGGTAGCCTTCTACAAAAGCAGACTGGAAGTCACTGGCATAATCCAGCCAGCTCAGGATGAAGGAATTGGAGGTGGAGTTACTGACGTTCACTTTCGGGTTCTCCAGAGGAGCTAGGAAAGGAAGATGGGATAAGAACACGTTGTGATTTGGGGTCTCAGAGCACGTATGTAAACTAAACAGACCACAGGCAGTTGTGGACACTAAGAGCTTGTGTCAAGTTAAGGAACCTTGTCCCCCCCCCCCCCAATAATGGATGCCTAGACACGGTTACGAGAACTGGGAAGGAGTTGTGCGACTTCAAACCTTTCATAGATGAAGACCTAAATACCCAGAGAGAGTAAATAATTTATAGAGAAGTCATGGGGGAGGGGAGTGAAAATAAAAGTCTAGACTCTGTCTGTGAAGTCTCAACAGTATTTTCTGAATCAGAGAATGTACAGATACAATGAGGAAGGAGTAGGAGAGGCAAGATGGGTTCGAAGAGGTGAGGGGGATTTGAAGAATCCAGTTCCCAGGACAAGGCAATGCATGTTATCAGACACTCTGGAAATGCACAGGGTGAATCCTGGCCCCGTCATTCATGTGGACACAAACACAGACACACATGCACATGAACACAATGCACACGTACACATGCACAGACACACACATGTACACACACACATTTTTGCATACTGTCTGCACAAAGATACATTCACAAATGTCATGCCTCCTCCTTTTCTCTCCACCAGTCATGAATACTGGATCAGCTCCCCCAAACGAAGAATTTTAGAGTCAGTCTAATTGCTGAGACAACCAAGATCTTTCAGTGTCCAGAGACTTGGATGCCAAGCATTCCAGTGGGGAGAGTGAGCAGCCTCATTCTGGTGGTAAGATGGGGTAATACTCAGAGAAAATGATTTCACAGCAACTCTACGAGAAATGAGAAGCTTATTTCAGAAGCTTAAGTCCTTTGACCCCAGGATTCTGCTTCTAGAATTCTTTTAAAACTATCATTGCCAGAATGGGGTGATAGCTCACTTGGTAAGTGTTTGCCTTTTAAGCATAAGAGTCTGAGTTTGGTCTCCAGAACACATGAAAAAAGCTGAGAGTGGTGGTGTTTGCTTGAAAGCCCAGGATGTGTAGGAGGGGAGACAGGTTGATTCCTAGGGCTTGCTGGCCGGTCAGCATAGCCTAGTCGATGAGCTCCGGGTCAGTGAGAGCTAGATGCAAAATGCTTGGTTTATGGCACCCAAAGAATGATAAAGGCACTGTTTGGCCTCCACTTGCATCTATACCTGCACACACACATGCCCGCACATGTGCGCACATACACACACTCACACACAAATACACACACTTATGGATATAGGCAAAGACTTAGCTAAAACAAAAGCAATTCAGACTGGCACAAAAGTATGGACACAAAAAGAAAGGTTTACAACTTGGAGCTACAAGATGTTTGGAGACAAAATTTACAGTTTCTCAGTGAAAGTCTCCGTAATCATCCTAAATTGTCCGATGATACACCTATGATACACCTGTGTATGACTTGGCATACGCAGAGAGGGGTTACTTTCCAGTCACAGAAGGAACACTGTGGGCAGTTAGTATTTTGTGGCATTAATCAAGAAAAGCAGTTAACAAACTTTGTAGAGTAAAATCCCATTTTTATTTAAAAGCATTTATCCATATAGAGAAGTAGGTATCAGTGTATAATGAAACACTAAGTGGATATTGGCCTTTTGGGTGTTAAAATTAGCAATAATTACATTGTCTTTCATGTAGCATTCTATAAATCACCTTTAATGAAGATGTTTCATTTATATGGTTTTAAAAATTTAACGTAATTTCTAAAATAAATGGGACCATAACGTGAACCTTGGGGAGGGAGTCTTCCAAACACAAAGCTGCGAGTAGGTGGATGGCTCAGAATAAGAAAGTCTCTATGAGGCCTGCAAATGCCGTCTACTTACTCAGTTCCTGCGTGTATCCTGTTTGTTTCTCTATTAGCTGAGCATCCTGTTGCAAAGATCTTTCAAAAATTCTGAAGTTGTAACGGACCCCTGGCTTAAAAGCATCTGGAGGAGAGAAGTCAAGGATTTTTAGCAAGACAGAATGACGTTATCTGAGTTGGGAAGAAAAGTTGACCACTGAGTGAGCACTCCTCCAGTAGAGAGGATGACCACTGAATGAGCACTCCTCCAGTAGAGAGGATGACCACTGAGTGAGCACTCCTCCAGTAGAGAGGATGACCGCTGAGTGAGCACTCCTCCAGTAGTTTCTTTTTCAAGATCTTTCCTTTTCCCCTCTACTATTTCCCTCCTTCCACTAGGCCTTAGAATCATTCATGTTGTGAATACGGCACTGTCTGGAAGGTTCCGTAAAGACTGTCATTCACTCTGGAGCCAGGATCCTCAGCCTGGCCTCACCTATGTGCATAGAAGTGGTGCAGAAGCTGGCCAGACTCCCAGCCTACTCCAACATTTGACGGCGAATGTCCTTACAGTATTTACCTGCTGTCTTCCCGCTAAAACTCAGAATCCGGAAAACCCGGCTTTCCCTTCCTTTCTTCCTCTTTTCCCTGTAGCCCTATAGTCTGGCTGTAAAGTTCTTGAGTCCCTGAATCTTGCAGGTGCCTCCACCACTTTTTGAATCTAGACGAGTCCCACATCAGCCCTTCAGCCTAATATGTGGTACACACCTGCACCTCCTACTTACACCACTCACTGGAGCCCCTTTGACTTCCCTAAAAGAGCAGGAATCTTCAAGCTGCAGATTTGGTAATGGAGGTGAGCATTCATGCCTACAAGTTTCTTGAAACTAAAAGCTGATACTTTGGTTCCAACAACTCTGTACCCTAAACATAACCCAAGTATATGCTGTTCTCTGCCTCTGTAGAAACTTCTTGCACACAGTTCCAATGTCCCTCTAATTTAGAGGGGGAAAATATCAAAATCTGTACTCTGGGTCTACATTTTCATACCCTGCTACAGTAGATTTTCCATCCAAAGGTCAGAACCTATTCTCATGAAATCTAATCTCCAAGCAAACACTCTGGATCTGTCATTTCAAATTGTTAGCCTAGCACACAGTACCTATAGGTTAGAATAGAAGCCTGAGTTTAACTGGCTGCAAGGGGGATATGCAAGAAGCAGGGCTGAGTTCTCACCTGAGGTGATGGTGGTGCTTGTGGTATTGGGACCTAGCTTCTTCCACTGCAAATCACAGTGGCGGTCCCGGGAATGTGCACACCAGTCCACAACATAGCCTAAAGCGTCTCCAGATAAGGGCTCCCAAGAAATATGGAATGCGTCCTTTGTACCTTTTATTCTTTTTTCATGGACCTCTTCTGTAGAGAAACAAACAGAATAATACTTCTTATTCCGTTCACTGGATTTTTTTTGCCAACTTCCAAGGACAAAAATAAACCAATAAACACTTGCAATGTTGGTTTATAGTTTTGTTTTAAAATGTCTCTTAAAGGCTTCCATACCTAAAACTTTGGTCCCCAGATTCTGGCACTCTCTGGAAGTAGGGAAACCTTTCAGATGTTAATAGTGGAAGATGGAAATTAGATCACTGGGCATGCTATAAAAGGAGATGTTGGTACTCTGGTTCTATCCCCTCTTTGCTTCAAGGGCACCTTGGGGTGAGATGCTTTTGCTCTACTAGAAGCTAACTACCATGAAATTCATCCTCTCTGCAACTCAAAAGCATCAAGTTAACCAACCATAATATCTGTCTCTCCAACTATGAACTCGAACCAACTTTATCTTTGTAAAAGTTGTGTCCCTCAGGTGCTTTGTCCTAACCATGGGAGGTTGACTCAGTATCTCAGAAGTGAGAGCCTCTAATCCTCTAATTGCTACACAGGATCGAGGGCAGGTGTTCCTCACTATTTCCATTCTTCAAATCATGTTCGCAGCTTCAAGGACACAGAGTGTTAGTGTTAGGACCCTATGTTTGGAATGTCTGCTCTAAGTGGTTCATTTGTAATGTATTTGTGTGGCTCATTTTCAAAGGTGCCTCCAGCAAGCTCAGGCATAACTACTATGAACAGAAAACACTAGAACATTGCTGACAGCTTGCTGAAGACAGTCCTCCCTGCCACGGGTCAAACGAAAAGCATGGAGCCCAAATGACTAAGGGCCAAGCTTGCCTAATACATTTTAAATGAACAGTATGTAAAACATCTGGGTGAATCCAGTACAGGTTTTGTTTGTACAATGACAGAGGGAAAAGTAAGACCCGGATGGACATGTAGGGTTGCATTCTTCTGCTTGTTCAGCCGAAGAGAAGACTCGTATTTGGGTCACAAAAACTGTTTTGCAGCCTCCATCAACCCGTTCTGGGTTCACACCCGGTTTTGTAAAGTCCTAAAATAAACCGCCTTGTTCCCACCATTTTGAGTTTTCAGTGCTTCTCTTACCAAGCACTTTTCTCATGTCTATGAATAAGCGAGGGGGAAATGTCAGTTGCGGTATGAGATGGATTGGTTTCTTTGATGGAGGAAGGCAAGGAAGCCATGTGGGTCAACTTCAACTGGGAGCCAGCACCCCGGGAAAACCATCTCAACGACCTTTACCTTGTACCTAGAGCTGTACACCCTGCCGTGCGGGTGCTCCTACTATGTAACAATGTCGTGGCCCAGAAAGATGAACAGCACCTTAGTTTCGTGCCAATGCTAGCTAGTCATTAGAACTGCCGGGTGACACAGGATGCCCAGAGAATCTGAACTGCAGGCTTTAGTGGGATTCTGTGAAAATGGTAAAGCCTCTGGGCCAAAGTCCGGCCCTACTCCCAAGCAATAGAACTGACGTTACACGGGACAGTTCTCTTTAAAATTAAGATACCTTCTGATCTGGTTCAGTTTAGCTTAAATTTAAACTGAATTGGAATGAAACCACACAATCTTTCGTAGCCTCACCAGCCTGGCACCTTTAACAGCAAGAACTGAAGGATAGTATTGTTGCAAGGTACATAAATGACCTCAGAGTGTCAATTCCTTTTGCCTTTTGTCCACATGTGCAGTATCACAGCAGGGGACTGGGGATTTACTATGCCAGGAGTTTTCTGTGGCTCAGTCAAAAAGGACATTGATGTCATTCTTGAGTTTAGATGTGAGATCACTTCCCATTGGCTCATTCTTCATTTGGCTGAGAAATTGGCAGCTAATCATCCGTTGTTATTCTACAAACTTGGCCAAATTACAGCGTCTCATGAGAGAGTACATCCGCTCTCCTTAGGATGTCCATGCCCCACCATAGTTCTCTCTCAGTGTAGTCTCACTATGTAGGACAAGCTGGCCTCAAACTCATGAACCTCCTGCCTCAGCCTCCCTAGCGTTGTGAATACAAGCATGCTCTATCAGCACGGCAGTTCCATAAACTCTTTATAGACGACAACAGTGGAAGATATTTGTTAACACGCAGTAAATATGGTGCAAATCCCACTGTCTTGGCTCTCAGTGAGGACTACTGTGGGACTGCATTTACACAAATGAATTTTAGATCATATCTCAAGGGCACGGAAGCATCCAGGGAGAGAGTGGGCTGGCTCACTGCAAAGATGCTGTCACATTTCAACCTGTGGTTACACCCAACTCCAAAGGAAGCACCAAACTGCACATGGTTGCCTCAAGTTAAGGTTTTATTTATTTAGTATGTCACTACTTGGAAATATCTCCAATATTTTTTCTTGAAAATGGAAAGACAATTTGACCAATGCCGACTCACCATGTCCAGAATTGTTTGAGAGGATCATCACTGACTCAGGCGACTCACCCACGCTGTTGCTTGCCGTGATGTGAATCTTGTAAGAACTCGGATCAAGGCTCAGTTGTGTGCCAAGGGCTGGTGCCCCAACAGAGTAGTGCACCGACTCAGTTGGTTTGTCTTGATTTTCTACAACTATATTATAGAATACGATTTTGCCATTGGCCTGTGATTTTAATAGTGGCTGAAAAAAAATGATAATCCTTTTAAAATGAACTTCACTCTGAAATTACTCTATAATTACTTTTTCATATCTTCCATCCATCAGCTGCCCAATCTACATATAGCTAAGAACATATCAACTCATACACATGCCTATGTGTGCACACACATGCACAGACACATATTAGTAAGTCACACATATAAAAATACTAGAACAAATGCATTTTACACATTTAAACAAAGATATCATCTCAAAACCAAGCTTAGAATCAGGCATTTCAATCTAACTAAAGAAAACAGAAATAAAAATCATTTAGAGATTATATTAAAAATGTATAGTATGTCCAGATAGCAGGAACTGAGTCAAAAGTCAAGAAGGAATATAGACTCCTTAGATCTGGAGGAAATAAAATTTGGAAGTCACATTAGAGAAGACGCAGGGATGGAACCAGCATCCAGGGCCCTTACAAGGCCCTGCATCCTGGCCTCCCTCTACCTAGTCTTTTCTCACCCTGACTCCTGCAACCTAGCATACACTCCCTCTTTTAGAAGATACTCATGGTTACAGAGAAGTTCTTGCCCTTACAGTCCCAGGCCAGCATCTGTCAGTGGTTCCTGAGGTCTGCTCTCCATGGGACAGTCTGTGTCCTTCTCTGTGTACCCCAGATCTCAGATCAAGCTGCAGCTGTCCCCTTGGGGTATGGAGAGAACTCAGGTATAGGCTTGGCAGAGTCAACATATGTACATGCAGAGGCCTGGAAAAACTGTGCCAAACTCAAGAGCAGGAGAAAAGCTGAAGGGGTTGTGACAAGGGACCAACCGTTTCCTATCACCATGTTTTGGTATAAGACACTGAGGATCTCCGAGTCCCGAATGCAAAGCTGACCTTCCAGGTTGTTCATGCAGTGTATTGGGCCAGGCAGAAGGATAATGCTGATCTTCCATTATAAATCAATAGCTCGATTTGAAACTTTGGTATTTACATACAATTAAGACTAGGGTATGTGACTCTAGGCATAGTTCCTTGTCTTGAATCTTGCAAAAGTTATAGTGGGCCTGAGTTGAACATACAGAAAAGGTTCTAGCCGTCAGAATCAACCATCAGCTATTAGACGGGCTCCGGGAAACTGTAGCCTCAGCACTAGGACGCAGGTATGGAGGGGGGTCCTTCTACCTGATGATCAGCCCCGTGAGACTGACAGCACCGCTTCTTCCAGCTGGGGTTACACTGCTGTGCGGTGGTGACAAATTGCTTCTGAAGCTGCACACCTTACCTTCCAGAATAAGGTCACAACATGACTTCCATTCTCTGACCGAACGTGTCTCCACGCATCAGGAGCCTGTGAGGGAGCTGAAATTAAGCAAAGAAAAGTCCCCGGGTCATATTTGTGCCATTCCCATGTTCTTCTAACACAGTGGTTCTCAACCTTCCAAGTGCTACGAAACCCCCTGTGGGGGTCTTGACCCTCATGTGGAGAGCCGCTCCTTTAAGACATGGCCATTACCTGTCCTCTCTGGGGCTTGCTAGTCTTGGACATGAATGGGAGAACTGACCGATAATCAAAGTGAACACTCCCTTCACTACAAGGGCTGCCAGGAATACTGCTGAGAGCACCCTTGGCATCTTTTTAGCTCATTCATGGAGACCCACAAGTATGTGTGGCTCTTTTCTCCAGTGAGGCCCTACAGGGACAACTCACACTCAAATACGTTCTCAAGAAATTTCTACAATCAGCCTGTGAATGGACTGGAATCCAATCTCAGCTGAGTCAGGAAGGAAAACTACAGCTGCTCTCGTTGAACGTCAATTTTTTCAAGGAAATTCTTCCTCAAAGTTTTGTCTATTTGTAACATGGTCATGTTACCTCAACTGTCATACATTCATAAAATTTAATGAAATGAAGCTGTTTCATCTTTTTATGTCCTTTATTTTTGTTTTTGAAAGGATAGTGATGTGATGTAAAATATCTCTATGAAAGAAGGGCCATAATGGGACACAGAACACAAAAATCCATTTCTGTTAGAAAACTACGGTTGACTGCAATCAGTAACTAGGCCACTGTTTCATTTAGTTTCTGATACTTCATACAAAATTTCAAGGTAACAACTCTTTTATTTAGACAAAAGGGGAAGGTGCTGTGGGAACTCCTTCAGCCAATAGCCTGGACTTAAGGACTGAAGAAGCCTTAACTACCAAAGGCAATTGGAGAAGACCCCAGTGTAACGGGATGAATCCCTTACTAAAGAAGATGACTGTCCCAAAGACGATGGCATTCTCAAGGACCGTCTGATGCTGTGTGATATGAGGTCAGTGCTTTCCAAGGCACTGACACATCCTTTTGTCCCCAGGCCTGAGTCAAAGATCCATATTCAAATCCAATGTGAGCCCAGCAATAGCAAAGAAACTACTTGAGAAAGCGTACACTAGAAATAACATTGTTATCAAATGCCTTTACTCCTTAGGCATTTAATCTAGTTTTAGAGTATGACTTTCCCTTTCCTTCAATACTTTGCTTTCAGCATTTGGTACAAATGAGAGCGCCGAATGAAGTCGACCCAAGCATATTGTGAGATTTGGACTGTGAGTTCCATGCCAGGGAGCTCCACGTACCAGCCTCGGGTGTTCTGAACTCCTTTTGAGCCCAGTCACTCCATTTCCAGAAGTGGTTGGCATCCGCACAGCGCACACGAGTGTTGTACTCTGTGTCCGGCTCCAGATCACGGAAGAGGTAGTTCCCGCTCACGTGGACAGAAACATTGTGCGCCTGCGTCAAGAAGACAAGGGAAAAACAAAGGCTATGGGTGCATTTGTGTTGCAAAGCCAAATCAGAAGGGAGGCGGCTCTGATTTGGAGCAAGACTGGGTCTTCTTCAAGGTGAAGGCTTTTTTCCCTTAAGGTTTTCTTTTCAGTGCTGTTTAGATCAATTTCAGGACCCCTTTCAACAGATAATCCGCACTATAAACTAATGTTGAAATAAAGGCCTGACTGATTTTTCTTATTTTTAGCTTGTTCTTTTTACCCTTGGGTAAGGTCTTGTAATGTAGCCCTGGCTAGCGTGGAACTCACTATATACATTAGGCTGGTCTCCAAGTTGTCATAATCCTCCTGCCTCTGTCTCTCAAATGCTAAGATTACAGGTGTGCCCAGGATGTCTGGCCTGAAATAAGACATTTTTGTTTATATTTTGGTTGTCCTCACAGATAGAGTCGCATTATGTAGACTAAAGCTAGCTATAAACTTGTGATCTCCCAGTTAGCCTCCTGAATGCTAGGATTACAGGTGTGCGACACCCAAGGGTTTTTTTTTTTTTTAAATGAAAGCTTATTTGGCCTATGTCTGTTTAGGTACATTAAGAATTTTTTAAAATAGGAAACAAAGAAGTGTTGTTACGTGTAACACTTCTCTTTTGTGCTGGAGTTCAAGCTCACACAGGAGCATGTAGCTGTCCCCACGGGAGTCCACCTTCCAGGTCATGTTGGCTTCTGTAGCACCTGGTGTTTCAAGGGTGACATCATGGGGAGGCTTTTGATGAACTGTTAAAAGAAAGGAAAATAGAGAATTCAAGCAGATCCAAACCAGAGTTCAGTAAGTAGGCAATTCATTTTATCACTTGTTTGGTCACCAGTGCTTTTTATTTATGTTTAAGAAAATAGAAGCAATGCCGGGCTTGCTGCCAGTACGTCGTGTGTCCGGTACGCAATCCTTTCCACTCACTAATGGCCTTGTATATTTTATATTGTAGCAGACACGGAGGTAAAATACAAAACGTAACTATGCGTAGACTCTTAAAATTAAATATGATCAGTAAGGTTATGGAAGAAGAGTCAAAACTTAAAGAAGACAGCCAGTGGAGGAAGGGTATAATGCAACCTAACTCTAGCTAAAATAATATTAACAGTATCAAGGAAACAGCTCTAAACAATCCAGTCTACAAACCATCCCAGAGTGATATCACCAATTGCCAAGGGAAATGATCATCAACAGATGTCGCCCGTGACCTGTATGATGCAATCACTGGGCAAGAGCTTGAAATTAGTCCATGAGCCAGAGCCACACAGATGAAATGCGTCGACGAAGAACAGTTCTCAGCAGAGATACTGAAACTAATAAGGGGGGAAAGTAAGGGGGAACAGTGCAGAGGAAGGGTTAAGTGAGAAGAGGGATATTGGGGTATGACGGGGGAGCAGTAGTGGAGAGTCCAAGGATGTTTGAAAAGCTGTATAGAAAAAAATCCTATTTTATAAATATCATATACAATTTTTTGAATTTAAAAGAGTTTAATTGGAGTTACTGCACAGAGGATTATGTTCATTCCATGTGCCATACATTAGCAAATTAAAAAGTCCAACACATCCCCTTAAATTATTAATCAGAGGTGTCCCCTGTAGACCCTTCAAATAGTATAGGCTATTGCCAGGAATCTTGGTTGCACCCTAGAACTTGACAGTAAGACTTTATTGCTGAAGACACCACACGCATCAGTCACAGGATATGGAGAAATCAAGTCGGTAGGGACCAGGAAGCTTCCTACTGCTAGATAACTTTCTGAAAGGTGCTATACAGACTGTCACGGGAGGGTCGGAAGTTAATCAATAACCACCTGTGAACCCCGAGAACTATAATAATGACTAGTATGGTAAGATGCTCACAGGTGCAACAGCGGTATGAACCTTATGGGGCTAACCAACAAGTTTCTACTCAGGTTTATGTCCCACCACAGAGGAGGAAACACATGCCTGGTACGGCAAATCTGACTACAATGACTGTGATCATGGGCCCCAGGGATGAACTCACTTCTATCATTCTGGGGAATGAACATAGTCTCAAACTGCCCTTTAAATGTCTGTCTCTCTGCCTATAGAATAGTGAGCAGAATGAAAGTAAATTAGATCGTAACTGCAGAAAGGAAATAAAGAGTTAATTTAAAGTTTTAGACCTGGGAAGTACAGTATGTAAAATGAAACCCTGGCTGAGAACCAAGAGAAACATAGAGAATGGCTGTGGACTATAAACATCACATGGAACAAAAATCAGAAAATTCAGACTTATCTGTGATTTTGGCTAGTGGTTCCTACAATACAACATTTTCTGGTTGCTTGTAGAAAAGATAAAGCTGATGATCTCAAGAAGTTAAAGGACAAAAGTAGTCCCTGGCTCTTATCTGTTTAGATGTCTCTGGGTCATGCCCTCTTACTATTGGGCATATTATAGACAGAGGAAGATGGACCACTCTTAGCACACAATGCTACCTCTGTCTGTGAGAAGTGAACCCTCAGAGCTGAGACTTTGAACCACAGAATGGTCATGTCCATTTGTGCCTATCATCTGAGTTATAGGTTATTCAATAAACACTGTCCTGCATAGGAATAAAGGACATTGCCTTGTTTATATGGGACTTAACACAGATTTTAAAAAAAATGTTCCAAACAACCCTGTGATAGCCAAGTTGGCTGTTCAAAAAGCTCTTCTGAGCAGAAGACAAAAACAATAGACTTCTTAAAGTAGGTCAAATGCCAGGACCATATAAGCCAAAAACCAAAGGAATATCACAGAAAAAAAGGTGGCTGACTGGCCTGATTAACCCAGTAATAAGGAGTTAAGGGACAGGTGAGTTTCTCTCAAGATAGCATATACTCAACCTCTGTGTCATTTTGGCCCTCTACATCAAGGTGATGAACACCACCACCGGCTATAAATTGAGTCTTATGCAACAGGATGCCTTGGAAGCCATCCGCCAAGTCATGGTCCGACCCTCACACCCTCACTCTGAGGACCTGTAGAGTTTGCTAGCCTCCTACAGTCACAGATGTCCATAACATCTAAGTGTGCTGAGTAGAGAGTGTGACAACAGAAAACTGCCACCAGGTGGACATGTCCCTCAGATTTGAGGCACGTGAATTCATCCCCACCGCATTCTTCGTCCTTCCTTAATTCTGAGGTCTCACTGGATCACAATGGTTAAGACTCAAAGTCATGATCATCTGCCTCAGTTTTCCAAGTCGATGGGACTGCTGGTACGGGCCACTCCTTGAATGCTGTTGGGCACTGCATCTCAGACCCGGCATCAGATAACCAGAGCTTTACTGCGTCACTGTGGCATGAATTACAAGTTCTTACTTAGATGTGTGTAAATTATTATTCCCACTGAAATGGCACCAGGTTAACAGAGCTTGACGGTTCAATGAATCATACATCTAAGATGAAATAAATCACCCCATAAACAAGTGCCTCGCTTATCAGAAGCGTCAAGTCACCCACTCACCCATCAGTGATGCTTAGATTCTTCCCAGGTCTATGTAGAGAATCAACAAACTAGTGATTGACTTTTTGGCAAGGTTTACTGATAGGTTTGTCAAACCAAAACCAGAATGAGGGCCTTGGCTATTATCTGGTCAGTAGATGGCAATCTTTTGGCTAAAACTGGACATGGATAGTTCAATCTGCCCTTAGACCAAACTATATGTTGCGGTGATGGTGACATGGTCTGTCCCTGCCTTCCTTTCTTACTATATGAGGATAGGGGTGGGGGCTGGGACTGGGGCTGAAAACTACACAAGAAACTTCAGGAAAATAAATATATACAGAACATATAGTAATTTTAGATGCAAACCTGATTTAAAAATCCTCAAGATATTATAAAGCAAAGGTTTATAGAAACACAAAGAGAAATCAAACAAAAATATGCAATGGAGGATTGGTCAGCTAACTCAAGGACACATAGGTCTGAAGGACACAGCTAACAGACACACTGTCCCAATGTGTCATCAGCTCCACCCCTAGATTATGTACCCCAAGGTCTCAGGAGACAGCTGCGTCTACCACAGACAACATGCTGACAGCCAGGTTGAAAACGCTCAGCCCAAGCTTGGAAAGTTTAACGAGCATGCATGGCACAGGTATCTATGATTAGAATGTGGTTCCATCGGAAATTTAAGATCCAAAAATGTCTTCTATTTGGGAATTTTGAAGCCCAAATAATTTGTGGATTAGTTTATGGATGGAGTTGGGAACATCCAAAGTTCATAGTGAAAGCATTAAGATGTCAGGAGTTTCTGGATTGTTGTGGGTGTCCCTAACTGACTTTTCATTGGGGGTTTTTGATCTCACGTGTCTTATTTGTGGAATGGGCAGAAAATAAAAGGAGTAGCGGACTAAGTTTAAGGAAGCAGAGGAAACTGGGTTATGAAGACAGAGTGAAAAATCAGCAGCAGGCAAAGGATGTCATCATGAGCAGGGCACATTAAAAGTCAAAAGTTGGTCTTAAAGATATCCAAGATAATTGAACTTTTAGCAACACTCATTAGTGAGCTCAAAGACACGCACCAACTTAGAAAGAGTCACAGGAGCAAATACGCATGACAGCTTTTTAAGCAACTAGGAGGTAAAAGGAATCATCTTCTAAAGTAAAAAGAACTCAAGATAAAGTGGCAATTTATAAATTGCCAGAGTGGCTACAGGTTTTTAAATGTGTAAGTCATATACATAAGAAAAATTTAAAGCTTTACGAGTAAAGGCCTAACCTAATATAAAAATTACCATGCTCCATGCATCGGAAGGCTTAGTATCAATAAAAAAAATTTAAAACTTTATGAGCAAAGGCCTAACCTAATATAAAAATTACCATGTTCCATGCATTGGAAGGCTTAGTATCACAAAGTGACTTATTTATTCAAGTTACAGTTGTAGATTCAATATAAATCCAAAAATATCAGAAGAGGTTATCCTGGAATTTGATAAGTGAGTGCCAGGGTTTATATAGAAGAGTGCAAGAGCTAGAATGACAACAACCCACCTGGCAAAGGGCAACAAGAGACTTAGCATCGTCCAGACCCACTGCAGCTGAAGTTCACGAACTTAGAAGGAGTATTAGCAGAGAAAGAGACCAACTGCTCAGTTGCACTAGGACCCTAGCACTCCAATACACTGTTTGAACAGGAAGAGTTGGCCTGTTAAATCAGCAGGAAAATAAGAGCTACTCAATGAATGGAAATGAACAAATGGTTCTTTTAGAAACAAAAACCCCTCAGTGTTACATCCCAACTTTATTTGATAGACAAAAATAGAGATTTAAGTTTAAAGACACTTTAAAACTCTGTAAAAAAAATTATGAATGACTGTATTTCTGACTTTGATCTTGGAATGAGAAAGGACTTCTTTAAAAGATTTCGGTACACTTCTCTGTGTTAAAACTGAGATCTTTCATTGTCAACAGGCATGCATGAAATTAAGAACTACAAACTGGGTGAAGATATTGGCAACATAGGAACCAACAAGAAAGGATCTGCATTAAGAATGTATGAAAAACTCTCACTAATGGAAAACCATAACAACCCATAAAAGGATGAACAAATAACAGGACCAAGCAAATCATAAAAGAGAACATGGATATGTTTCCAGAAGAGATATATAATTTGTAGCCACCAAGAAATACCATTTTATTCCCAGTCCAATAAAAACTGATCCATCAGCTTGAGGGAGAATACGTAAATCCATAGAATGAGAGTGTAGCTGGGGAAACTGCTTTGGAACAAGGTTAGAGAGGTGAGTATCCAGGAAGACTATGTCTCTATCAATTCCATTCTTAGATACAAACTTTAAAAAAAGTACATGTATACAGACACATGGAAAATCCTAATATTAGTTAAGACAGTGCCCCAACTTGCAAGCCATTGAAAGAGATGACTGACTGAAATAGTGTAATTTCCCATGAAGTGCTCTGTAGTAGTACAGTAGAGGACTGCAGCCATGTTCCCCAGGGCAAGCACATCATGGCAACTTAATATAGTATAAAAAGTCGCTGCTGGGTTGCTATTGACGGCCCGATATACAATCAGGCCCTAATCTCCCAGATCTCCCAGGGCAAACAGGAAATGAGAGCAGAAATCCATATATTCCTACACACAGTTTAAAGCAACAGACAATTTTGGTTAAAGAAGAACAGAGAAAGAGAGAGAGGTTCTGGAATATACCGTGCAGTAAGTCTAGGTCAGAATGCTAGTTTTCAAGTTTGCTAGAGAGCTCATTGAGACTTGAGATAAGATCAAGATAGGTGCTTAAGAATGCACACATCCATGAGGGAAAGTGTGGGCAAATAGAAGTACGGGGGCTCGATGAGGGGTGTCCTTCTGTACGCTGCAAACGTGCGTTGCTTTTATTGGTTGACGATGGCAGAAAATAGACAGTCAGGAAATCAAAACAAAGATGTGGCGAGAAGGAAGGCAGAGTCGAAGAGATGTCATGTAGCCACCAGATAAGAGAGACGGCAGCAGCGGCTTAAGGAGAAACAAGCCAGAAGAGAGGTAACGCCACAGCCTCGTGGCGATACATGGGGCAGTTGGAGTGGTTTAATTTACAGGAGAGAGCTAGGCAAAAATAGCCTGAGCCATTGGCCAAACAATTACAATTAATATTAAGCTCTGAATGGTTATCTTATAAGCAACTGTAGGACCGACAGGCAGAGGAAAACAGGTCCAGTGTGAACGGGAGAGACAGAAAAAAGACTCCCTTTACAAACGTTAGCTTTCCTATGGCTGTGAACTAGGCCAGCATCTACAGTGTATTCACTGGGTCTCGCTGTATAGAATAACATGCTAATGGCCATCATGGGCCACGGCATCGCGGTCTCACCTCTATGGGTCAGATTAAAAATTAAGTTGACACTTCTTTTCCTTAGGTTGTTTTCGGCCGTGAGTGTGAAGTTATATGCTTCCTGTGAATCTTCAGTGATTTGCCAGGTATGCGAGTTTCTGTGGTCAGAAAGCTCATGTCTCCCAGAGAACCTTAAAAAATGAAACAAAACAAGACAGCAAAGACAGGGTTTAAACACTTCCATCAAAGCAGATGTATACTGATCCCTTGGAATTTTCTGTCACCAATAGATGAAACATTTCAAAGAATAAATAAATACATAAAAAATATTTATTTTTCAATGAAAAAAACATTTCAATGAATTTTCTGTATGTGATGAAATTTTCTTGTGGGTGGTATAGACATCAATTAATCTAGATGAATATTCTTAACAATTTAGAAAAATTAGGAAAAGTTATATCAACACATAAGACTATTTTATTACAAAGATATACAATCAATTATTACCATTTTTATTGTACATGTTCTTTCCAAACAATCAGAGGTCCTATACCTCTGTAGACACTGAAAGATTTTCTTGTGATTCCAGCAAGCAATTCTGAAATATTTGGACACATTTTCTGCGATGTCTAGGTATAGCTCTCCTTGTGTTCCATGTGTTTTTTGTGAAGTAGAGTTGGACATTTTTCTACAGACACTTTAGTATAAGTTTAACTATCCAGGGTAGGAGAAAGAAGTTCATCCAGAGGAAAGAAGACACATTCAAGAGTGTGTGTGTCTTCTCTAAGAGAGAATCACTTGCCATGTGCTGATTAAACAAGGAAGAACCTGCAGATGATGCAACTAGAGCAGACTCACGATTCATATAAACTGTAGTTTTGAGAATCTTGTTGATGCCAAGCCAAAGCAGTGTCTACCCCGGGTTCCCATGAACATTTCAAAGTCTTAAAGTCTTGAGTTTCACAGGAAAAATTCTTGGGCTCCTCAAGTATTTCTGTCCATACAAAAGAGAAGATGAAAGATCTTATTAACCCTTTTCATTAGATGACAGTCAAAAGGAGGTTCTGCTTGGGGTCCTAACACACAGTCTCTCAATCCAAGAAGGAATCAGGAGGTGGAAGTCAGTAGACCGAGAGCCTCAAACAGGCACATTTCAGGTGCTTCCTCATGCTATACTCCCCCATTCTGGAGTACCTTGGGGGTGAGTAGTCAAAATAGCGCATGGGATTGGCAACTGTGTCTATCTGAAAAGGGGTTGGAGCTCCATTTTGATTCCGTGGCTTGCATTCAACCCTAGGGATGCCAGCCAGACTGTGAACAAGTTCAGTTCTGCAGTGGGGAGCAGAGAGTCCCAGGCAGGGCAAAGCTCCTTGAAATGTGGAGCCCCTTCTGTTCCCAGGGCCTCCAGTAAGGGATTCAGATGATGGAAGCATCCAGGACTGGAAGTGCCTTCTTTGTCAATAGAGAGAGATGTTCCCTATGGTTTAGAGTGACAGAAACTTGAGAGCAGACACAGAAGGCCATAGCACAGGCCCACTGCAGCCCACAGAAAAGTCAGCATGCTCCCACCCCACTGAGACAGGGCAAGGAGTTAATTTTCTATTCAGTTAAGAAGAGGATTGGTCACTGTTGTTGAGCTAATACGCCAGGGCTAGAAGCTGCCCGTATTCATAGATTCTCTAAATCATCACTATGCCCATTCACAGAAATGACCAGGAGAACAGGCGTAGCCCGGAGATGGGGTCAGCATAGGTCTTTGCACTCTTGTGCACCATCCTTCTGTGGTTGGCTGGACTACAGCACCACTCCTCTCTCCATGATTCAGACAGAATTCCAGGTCATTTGGGTTGAGGGAAAGAATATTTTCTCAGAGGAACAGGTCATATCCTGAAATCTCTCTCCTTTAATTCTGTTGGTTCTAGGAATAAAACTGTTAGCAATAAAACAAGAACAATAGAAAACCCTGGGAGTATTGCTTTGGATATTATTTTTAAAAACTCTTTTGGACGACTTGTAAAAGTGAAGAAAACTAAAACCACATGTGAACATATTTCTTTGCCTTCTGGTACAGGAGATCCAAGGTGTTTCACAGGAAATAAGAAAAAAGGAAGCCATGCATGCTAATACAGTGGTTCTCAAACGGCTGGTCAAGATGCCCACAGGGGTTGCATATCAGGTATTTACATTACAATTCATAACAGAAGCAAAATTACAGCTACGAAGTAGCAAATAAATAATGTGGTGGCTGGGAGTGACAACAACATGAGAAACTGTATTAAAGGGTCACAGCATTCGGAGGGTTGAGAACCACTGTGTTAATACTTACTTGAGACAAAGAGAACAGTACCAAGCAGATTTTTAGTCACATTCATGGCTTGACAAATGATGTTTGTCCCTGTGGGACTGCGGAAAACAACGTTATTCAACTTCATTAATGATACGTGTGAATCAAGTGGTTCTTCATGGATTGGCTTTTCTTGCAACTTACAGGATACGTTATATACATACTCCCCATACATCAAACACATTGTGACATTGGAGCCTTCTTCCAACAGTTTGTCTTCAGGAAATATTAATAACGTATTAGGCTCAACTGAAACTTGTACTGCAAGACAAAAAGCCTCGGTTAGAGTTTTACTCAGATTTCAAGACAAATCCCCTCCTACTCCCTGTAGTTAATAGAGTTTTATTCTACCTTCTTGGGAAAATAACAGCCTAAGCTTCCACATGATTCCTGGACCTTCTGGGGGATCCAAACCAATCCTTTCCACCACACCACCCTTTGTCAGACTGTTCCAGCTAAAACAGCGTGACTATCATCACTTCCGGTTATTGTGATGTTGCTATGTCTGCAGTTGCTCTCCTCCATCATGCAGGAGGCGCGACATGACTTCTCAACAGTGGGATAAGTAGGGACTCTGAGCAAAGTTTGTTCAGCTTGTCATTAGTAAGGCCTTATTCAGATCTCTTAGGCCTCTGTGAGTGTCATCTTGAGATTCAGAATCCTGGGAGATGAGTCTCTGGGCAGGTCTATGAGTGATCACATTGATTAGGTTAATCAAGACTAGGAGACCTTGCCCCTGTGGGCGGCAGCAGTCCCTGGCTGGAATCCTGGACCGTATGAAGAGGAGAACGTAAGCTGAGCGCTGGCGTGGCTGTTTCCTGATTGTCGGTGAGATGTGATCAGCTGCTCAATCCCCTCCCAACCTGGCCGTCCATGCCATCACGGACTGCACCCCTGAACTGAGAGCCACACCGTCTCCCTTGAACTGCCTAAACACAACTAAAGCTTGCCCAGCCCCTAAGCCATGTCTGTCTCCATCATGCTGAATCTCACTCCCTCCCCCTTCCCAGAGATGTTGCTCCCTCAATTCCCTCTCCTCCTGTCCCAGTCTTTTCTTCCCTGTGACCTCCGGCATGTCCAAGTCCTTAGGACGCTCCCTCTTTGAAGGAACTTCCTTCCTCCGTGTCGCCACCTTCTTCAGCTTCTCCCTAACTAACACTCAGACTTTCCTACCTCTATCTCCAGGCTGGTGTAGCCTGGCTGGTCACCTATCGGGCCACTAGATACTGCTGTCAACCATCTCAGCGGTGCCAAGTGCCCTGGGCAGAGCTTTTCTGAAGGCTTTTAAGACCTCTTGATGATTCTGCTGAACAGCCACGAGTGAGAAACTGCCCTCCGAGGGCTCTGAGGGTCAGGTTTTCACTTATTCTTATATACATTTTATGGTTACAGTTTTAAGAAGTCTAGTCCATTATACCAGAGTTGTTTATAATACACTTATTTCTTTTTCTCTTGCTGTTGTTAGCTTGTTCTGAGGTGAGATCTCATTATATATTCTTGGTCAGCCTTGAACCCACTATACAGTACATTCGATTTATTCAGTGAATTTATGTTCACCTCTGACTCGTTTATGGAGCAGTGATTATGTGCTAACATGTATGGCTTATTTTTTTTACTTTTTTCCTGCATTTCTATTTTCTTTCTGCATATATATACATATAAACACATACACACATATATACAAGCATATATATATACAGCACACATATGTACATGTATACACATGCATATATATGTGGTGTGTATATATGCATGTGTATGTATGTGTGTGTGTGTGTGTGTGTGTGTGTAATCTTTAAGCGGTAATAAACAGTTGTGAAGTGCAGGCTTATGTAGGTTCTTTACTTTCCCTGGTTCTCATTTTCTGTATCTGTTAAGTGAGAATGAAAATAAAGAATACTTCTTAGGGTTAATGTGATAACTAAACCAGTGTCTAGTGTTTAAAATGGTAGAATGTATACTTAATTTTATTACTATAAATGTGTGCATTAAGTTATTTCTGGGTTAATAGGTTGTTAGTTTCAGTTAATAAATTTGCACCAATGCTTGGCAAAGGAATGATTATATTAGTAGAATTCATATAATATGTCAGGACATATAGTGAGGAATAAAGATACTATTGCTGTAGAGCTGGCCTGTAGCCAAGTGAAACATGAGAAGCTATGGCAAAATCCACTCTAAATTTGACCTACAACAATGTTCACTGATCAAAATTGAAGGATAGTTAAAGTTATTTGTCTACAATTCTATCACTGTAATAAAAAGCTGATTTTCTTCTCCCGTTATTGATCCCTGCCTCTAAATTGAGGATCGGCAAACCACAGTCCAGGAGCCAAGTCAAGCCTACCATTTCTTTTGTAAATAAAGTTTTATTGACACATAACTGCCCTCATTTGTTCACACATTGTCTAAGGCTGCTTTCTGAAGACTTAAGTGCATAGTCTCCAAAGAAACTGTTGGGCCCTTTACAGAAACATTTCCAATACCTGTTCCAGATATATATGTGGATATATATGTGTGTGCATATATATGTATACACATATTTATATTTATATATATGCTGCTTTAATAAAAACATACATGCAAACTTAAAGTAAACATATTTTGCATATTTGGAAAATGAATACAAAATTATCTGAATCATATCATTAAATCAATAAAAATACTTGAAGGAAGACTTCAGACATCTAGAGCTCCATGGGAAATTTCAAAACCGCTTTTTAGTTCTATTATGACCGAATGAAAATAATGACAGTATCAACTCAGGGCTTTCAAAGGGAGTGGAACATGCTACAGTTGCCTCCTGACCCCTGAGTTATACTGACTGATTATTCCTGTGACCACTTCATGCGTAACCATTTCACTTCTTACCACTAACTTCTTTCCAGGAAGTCCAGCTGCTCCAGGAACGCTGCGGAGGGTACTTGGCACCATCTACCACTGCCCTTATTCGGATGAAATGTGCTACACATTCCAAAGGGATCTCAGACTTCCAGTTCCAATGCAGAACTTGGTTCCACTTCACAGGGGTGCTGTAATTCTCCTAAAAATAAAGGAAATGTCTGGAGATATACAGTCATTACATCCTGGGAAATAGGCCAACCTGAATTATTCCAAAGGTCAAGCTCCTACCCCACTTTGACACCACCATGATCCTAAGCTAAGTCCACTCCTAATTCATCACTAATTAATCAGTAAATCCTAGTTCATCACTCCCTTGCTCTTATGTCTAAGCATTGGCAGCTGTGACCTCCTATCTCCTCAATCCCCATGACTGTCACATTGCCCAGGGGCCCAGGCAGATCAAGTGAGGGAAAAGAGAAGCCATTCAAGCCTTGAATCAAAGATTTGAGACAGATATTCAATCATGCCGGTCACTTGGACCTTGCTAAGAAAATTCTAGAAATCTAATTAATTGCATGGTCCTTTTAGAAGTAAGCAGTATATATATATATTCGTATTTTTAAATATTCATTTTAGCCAGAGTTAGAGTAGACTAGCTAAAGTTGAGAAAACAGGGTAATCTTCCGTGGCACCCTGGGAACAACATCTCCAGAAGTGGTCCTTGTTTTTCTCTCTTGCCTTCTCAAATGTGGCAGTCAAATGGACCACATCTCTCCAAGAATCCCCCTTTGTCAGAACCTTAGGCCCTAGAGGAACCAATAAGACAACGTTCCTCATACTGTTCTTTGAGGACCCTACTCAAGGTGAACTGAATCTTTCTAAGACGTTGGCATCTCTAGTATCAAATTTGATCAACTTCATGTCATCTTTCTCTACCTTGCAAGGTGCCCACAATCTGGTTTCACTAGTCTGAAGGTATGTTCTCTCTGGACCCAATAGTCTGCCCAATACTTTTGTAGGTTTTTCTAGCATTTCAGTATCTGCTCATGAGGCATTGCTGGCTTAGTGTCCTCCACTTCCCTCTGCATTAGGAATCAGCTGCGTTATTGAAGCTCAAGTCATACTCCATCTCCTTCATGGAAGCCTTCTTAAAATATCTCAGGGTTGAAGATGGAACCCAGGGCCTCACACATGCATAGATAGTGAGAACTCTGTAGAGCCACACCTCAAGTGACTGTGAGAATTTTCTGCTCTTTTTTTTTTTAAATTTTTCCCATCTCCAAACACCACAAAGCCTTCCTGGACTTTACCTGTGACTCTGGTATGAATCTAAGAGAGCAGAGATTATGTTTTCTTTTTCTTTGAGTCCCCCATAGCTTCGGGAACTCATTTTTCTTTAAGGTGCCCCTCCAGCACCCCAGCCTTAACCCCAAGTCTGTGCTGGATAGTTTTATGTCAACTTGACACAAGCTAGAGTCTTCTGAAAAGAGGGAACCTTGGTTGAGAAAATTACTCCATAAGATTAGGCTGTAGGCAGGCCTGTAAGGCGTCTTCTTAATTAGTGATTGATGGGGGTGGGTCTAGCCCACTATGGGTGGTACCATTCCTGGTCTGGTGGTCCTGGGCTCAGTAAGAAAGAGGGTTGAACAAGCAGGTAAGCTGAACTCCATGGTCTCTGCATCAGCTCCTGCCTCTAGGTTCCTGCTCTGCATGGGTTCCTGTCCTGACTTCCTTTGATGACGAACTGTTAACTGTTACACGGAAGAGCATCAAACAGAACCAAACACAAACAAACAAACAAAATTCTTTCCTCCCTAAGTTGCTTTGGGTCACAGTGTTTCATCACATCAATAGAATCCCTAAGGCACAATCCTTACAGCACCTTGAATTTTCTGGGGAAGCCAGTGTGAGTCTGCACCGTGTACCTTAGCACAAATGACAAATCCTCAGTATGTGGAGCCCAGTAGCCACACGCCATGCTTGGGGGCCACAGCTCTTACATCTTTACCCTGTTCAGATCACCAATCTTAAATCATGGCGACAACAGATTCACACAGCCGGGGAACGAGAACACTGTGATCTACCTGGGTACGTTTAATTGTGTGCCTCCTCTCTAGTCTATACAGAACAGACTCTTTAAAAGTGTTACTATCTTATATCGCTTTATTATTTTGCTTTGTCCTTTGACAAAATATATTTTTGTCTGCTTATTTTGATATCCTGATTCATGAAACTTCCGTTATTTAATGAATACCCTTGAGACATCGTATTTGAATATCATTAAATATAAACACTAGACAACAAAAGAAAAAAAAACTAAACTAGACAATGATAGTAAACTCATCATGTGGTCAGCAGGCCACACAGTTGGGGTTCCCCTGTGACTCTCCCTACATCCACCCATTCCTGCCCTGGTACTCCCCGGCAGCCAACTCTCATGTCTTGCCACACCCTTTCTTCTTACTGCTCTTGGGGTAAACACATCTGATCATTCTCCCCACGGCCCTGGGTGGTCTTGCCCTGCATCTGCCTGCCCCAATCTGTCTCCACGTGCTCTAAGCCCACACACTGCATCCTGCCTTCAAATCTGATAGCTAACCCACACCCTTTCTCTGATCTCTCCTATTGGGTTTTCCCAGAGATCTTGTTCCCATCTTTCATGCTAAATTAACTCCAACTCCTCTTTCAGATCTTGTCTCAAAGAATCTTTTATTTAAATTGTGAGAGAAAATTAGGCCTAGCCCCAGCATTTACAAGTGACCCTTACACCCCCACACTCTTAGAACATCCCATTTGTGTGCTCAGCCTTTGAATCCCCACACCTTACACAAAGCCTGACGCAGGCCCACAGCCCAACATTCTGAGCTAGCTAATGTCGTCACCTGATTAATATGCAGTGTGTCATGTTTTCCCAGACACAGCGTGAAGTCTATCTAACCTCAGATTACGCTCTGCGATGTTTATAGCCTTGCCAAGGAAGAAGATAAACTTTGGCTATATCAGTCAATTAGTGATTAAGAAATGTGATGAATTCAATTTTTTTTTGTCATTGAAGTGGCAATTTGAATATAGCCATTTCAGGTACAGAAATTGGCAGACACACAGGCATAGAAATGTATCTGAGGTCAATGACTCATGGCAGAAGCATGAATCCTACCCCTCGATGATTCCCACCCCTGGCATCTTTCCAAGCTTGCGATGCTATTCTGCCTTCTCTTGCTGTTGACAAAGGAATACAGAAAATGTCCGAGAATAAAGAGCAAAGCTTGACCTGGGGCAGCACCATGTAGTGTGGCTGTCGGGAAGGCTCTGTGTTGATGTGGGAGAATTGTCTGTATTCTGTCAATCATATTTTAATAAAACGCTGATTGGCCAGGCAGGCAGTATAGGTGGGAAAACCAGTAGAGGTGATGCAATGAGAACAGGAGAATTCTGGGAAGCAGAGAGGTTCCTCCGCCACTCCTGTGCAGATCACTGAAGAGGCAGCATGTAACTTGCCCAGCTGAGAAAGGTACGAAGCCATGTGCTAAAGTAGATAAGGATAATGGGGTAATATGTGTCATAAGAGCTAATAAGTAGCCTGACCTAATGAGTCAATCAGTTTATAATCTTATGGAGTCCTGTGTGTGATTTTTCTTTGGGCTTGCCCGGCTTTGGGGTACTGGGTAGGACAGAAACCCCAACAAGCCAGTCGTCATGTTACACTGTGTGGCCAGCACTGGCAGGGAAGCATCCTGCTCTAGCTACGAGCACCGAGGCCGTCTGGCTTGTTGGAAGCACAGTGAATGATGACCTCGGAAGCTGTTTTCCCTCCGCACAAGTGGAGATGGGGTTCCTAGCTTGTACTCTAAGGAGCTGCCCAAGCAAAGGAGAACTTCCAGAAGGAAGGAAGATCTCAAGTCCCTCCTCAACTTCAGGCACCAGAAGAGTCAGACGAGCCATAGCGTGTGAGCATCCTTCCCGTCTTGCCATGGAGAAGAGGGAGGCTATTTCCCCGCCTCTCTCTGCTGAACTGCAAAGAAAGAGCTATGCGCTGGTGGCCATGAAGCTGAGCTGAGGCTGGAGTTGCAGGTTTTGAGTTGGATAAAATGAATGGATGGAGTAATAGTTACATTGGGGATCTTAACCCCGTGTAAGTTAGAGAAAAAAATTTCCACATGCCACTTTCCCTTTCAGAGAGACATTCCAGGACTCTAATATGGGATCAAATTTAAGAAAACAAAGGATTGGACCCACTTGTTCCATGACTAACACTAGTTACTTTTCCTGACATGAGAATTGATAAGAATTGTCTTTTAGAGGAAGATGGAATAGGATTCCCTAGTTCTACACTAATGCTATTTTGTTATGGCGATAAGTGTCAATGTTTCAAAATTCCCCAGCACTTTTCCTGACCTTCTCTTTTTGGACTGTCCTTTGTCCAACAGAACCTTTGTTGAATGTTTCCTTAGTCCTAGTCCACCGACCAATACCCATAATAATCACAACAATCAGGTTTCTTTGTGTAAGGTGGGATGGTGGGAAACTATGCTGACAGTGGGAAGTGAACAGCTAATTATTACGTACTACTAAGATGACGTCACACATTCAACAGCGACCATTGTGGGAAACTGCCCTTTGAAAAGACAGCCCAGCAACAGACTTGCTATAAACCCGAGTGGACTGAGTCAGATTTTATTTACTTTAGGCCCCTTGCTCAGATCTCATATTTGGTAACGGATATGGGAAAAAACTGAAGACTTTAACATTAGTGACAGGCTTAACTGGAAGGGCAGACATTCTTGATCCCTAAATGCCAAGCACTTGCTGCCTGAGGGAAAGGGGATCTCAGTGGGCTGATGGGTCCTCATCTCCGTCTTCTGTGTCCTTTATCTCTAATGCCTGTGACCAGAGTGCTCTTAGATGAGACTGTGTCGGACACAGTAGACACATCTATTACCTGAATCAAGATGAGTGAAAATCTACCCCCAAATAATTCAGAGCAGAAAAATGTTGAAGATTTTCTTTCATTTGGTTTGATGCAAGGGATCATGTAGTCCAAGTTGGCCTTGAACTTATTCTGTAGAACAGGGTATCTTGAGCTCCTGATCCTCCAGTCTCTACCTCTCAAGAAGGAGTTCATCAATTAATTTATGTATTAGCAAACCCACATTCCAGGAAACAGAGGACACTAAGTTATTGTCCAATGCAGTCCACGGGCACCTCCTGTGCTGGCCAGATAGTAAATGCTGGGACTTGCTCCCCTGTGCCCTCAGCACAGGGTAAGTAAAAGGACCCCAATAATCCTCTCTGTGAGAAAAGTTTCAGTAAGTCATTATATCTCATTCTGGACCACCCAGCTTTCCTGGTGATGCTGGGTGCACAGAGAAGAAGAGAGGAGAGAGTGAGATAACTGATCTGCAGACAACATTCAGACCCGGTGTTTGCAAGGACAGACCCAGTGACTATCTTGGGACAAACAGCAAAACAGACAGAATCTATTTTCTTAATAAATCCGTCAAACCTAATGGGCCATATTACTTTGTTTTAACTCAGTGGTTCTCACCTGGGGGTCAAATGACCTTTTCACTGGTGTCGCCTAAGACCATCAGAAAACACAGATACTTGTGTTACAATTCACAACAGAAGTAAAATTACAGTCAGGAAGTAGCAATGAAAATGAATTTATGGTTAGGGCTCACCAAAACATGAGGAACCATTTTACAGGGTTTCAGCATGAGGAAGGCTGAGACCCACCTGTCTTAACTAAAAACCCAGGGATGCAATTGTTTAGGAAACCTGTATTGAGAAGGAAATGTTGTGGGATCATAAGATTTCTTAAATGATTAAAAAAAGACAAATGAAAATACTTACCACCCAGATGATGTTGGATGTGTTCATTCTACTGATCTCTATTTGAAATACCATGTTTAATTCTTGATGAGTAAGGTTGGGGACAGTCCACTGTAAATTCACTTGCTGAAGTTTAGATTGAAGAGTTACATTAAGTATCTCAGGCATCCACTGGAAAGGTTCACCCAACACTGAAGGATCAAACACAGATATAAAGTAACTCTCAATGGGGGCACGACTGAATAGACGCACACCCAAGAGAGACGCTGTTCCATGTACTCCCTGGCGAGTTTTGGACAATGTGTTTGCATATACATTCTATATAGAGTCTATAGTGATAGACTCTGAGAAGGCATTAAATGTTGCATCAACAAAGGAAGAAATTAAGACCCCAAAGGTGCAAAAAACTTGCTCCGCAATGCACAGCATATTACCAAGCTAGTAAACAACTACACAAATGTGTCTTTCCTGAGTAATCTAACTGATTTGAATTCCTAAGGGAGACAATAAGATTTAAAAATATCTCATATTCTAATTTAATACTAAAAATCAGTTTTTGGAAACTTTGAGTTCCGTGGCTTATTAGAAAGTCCCAGAGTGGAAGCATATCACCCACATAGACACGGTTCCATGTATTTCAATGTGCTGAGCTTAAATATCTCCAGCAAGAGTTCGCTGAACTCTTTGGGTGAGACAACAATAATTATAGGCACTTAAGGATAAACAAAACACTCGTGACAAGATTCCCCAAGCAGAGAAAGAGCCTAATTGGAGAGACACAACCCAATCATGGAAACAGTCGTGACTGTGAGCGCGGAGCAGTGAGCTGTGCAATCACACTGCAAAGGAGCAGGAAACCAAACACGGACAGATTCCTGCACATCACTGGCTCCTGGAAGTGCCCAGTCTCTCCCTGACTGTCGTTAAACCTTACACAGAACCACAAGCATAGCTTGTACACAGAGACATCAGTGGCAATACACTCTGCTACAAGAGAGACTGTGGGCCTAGCTCTGCTTGGGTTACTGTCAGTTCCAGAGAATAGGTTGTTGACTTCCGCTTAAGAGAGGGAAACACCATAGAGAGTTATGGAATTATTTGTTGCTGATTCAACTATTTCAACTATACTGAGGGGATCTGAAGTAAACTGGGGACATTACAAAGGTTTTAAAACAATAAAGGCTCCCGTCATAAAACCAGCTGGCGTCCGCTGACCCATCTGCTTCTTGGCCTTCATTTCCCTAGTTTTCTAGACATTGGTGACCTTCTTGTACTTCATTTCAAAGGCAAGAAAGCATCTAAGGGAGGAGTAGTTTGGTAACTAAATACAAGCTTAGCATGAATAAGTGTAAGTGATATTTCATTTGTATTTTAATAAATAAGACTTATTTGAGGATCAAAAAAGTAAACAGCCACCCTGGCTAGCCTTGCAAACCAGGCAGCAGTAACACAGGCCTTTAATCCCAGTAGCCACACTAGCTTGCTGTAGAGACCAGGTGGTAGTGGTACATGCCTTTAATCCCAGAACCAGAGAGGAATATAAAAGTGGGAGGAGACCGCTCTCAGACACAGACTCATTCTGAGATTCCTGGAGACAGCGTCGTCATTTCTGACTGAGGTAGAGATAACAGCCAGTGGTTGGCTGTTTGACTTTTCTGACCTTCAGGTTGAACCCTAATTTCTTCTCTAAGTTTTTATTAATCATGCTACAAATAAAGCCCCCAGTTCAGTTCCCCTGCAGCCTCTCCCCTCCACAAAGGCAAGGGAGTGTCTTCCCATGCAAGTGTTAGCAACCTGAGAAATAGGAAGGGCCCCAAAACACCAGTGCGCATGTACTGATTTCCTCACGGAGAATGTCAGTAACAACCGTGAGCATGTGTTATTCACTAGGCACGGCCACAGTTGCTTTACATTGGCTATGTCACGTAACACTGTAAAACCACAAGACAAACTTTATTATGGATAAGGGAATCGAAGCTCTGTGAGATTAAGTAATTTACAAAAACTCTGAGAAATTTAAATAGTGATCTCCCTGATAGCAAAACATGCGCCCCCCTTTGTCACGCTGTCTCTCAACTGGTCAGATAGGATCCGTTGCCTGACCCATGGTCTCCTGGGATGGAATGCCTGAGAAATATGCTTTATGGCCACAGCAGCATCCAGGATACGGCCGACAGAATGAGATTCCGGATGGAACCACTTGAGCTGAGGTGAGAAGGAAGTGTTTCCATGTGACGTGTCCGCAGAGGGGGACTTCACATCCAGAGAAAGCATTGCCCTCAGACAGCAGGAGATTGTTGATACAGGTTCTTTGGAAGTGAGGCTAAGAAGAACACCCATAAAATGAAAGCTCTTTATAGATTACACATCCTGCGTGACATTTTCTCACAGACAGCGTGGGAAGGATGGATGGGCTCAGTGTGAGCACCTCAGCTTTGGATTTGGCAGTGGGTCCCTTTCATATAACATGAAAAGCATGAGTAACAACAGGAAAAACAAATAAATTGAACTTTATCAAAATTAAAACTTGTCAGTTGGGTGGTGGTGGCACACGCCTTTAATCCCAGCACTCGGGAGGCAGAGGCAGGTGGATCTCTGAGTTCGAGGCCAGCCTGGTCTACAGAATGAGTTCCAGGACAGGCTCCAAAGCTACATAGAGAAATCCTGTCTTGAAAAAAAAATACAAAAAAATTTAAATTTGTGTTTTGAGGAGTGTCATAAGACTGGAAAAATGGGAGAAAAATTTGGAAGTCATGTGTTGGGTAAGTTTCTAGTATCCCCACTAAATAAAGAACTTCTACAAATCCACAACAGAAAAACAACACACCCAGCTTCAAAATGGACATAGGACTTAGAGGACATGTCTCCAATTAAAATAAACAAATGGCCAAATGGTAACGTTATGAGATGCTCAATGTTGCCAGTCATTAAGAAAGGAAGATGAAACTCAGGATGGTATCACCTCACACTCTCAAGGAAGGCTTCAGTAATAATTAAGTGCATGGGGATAGCACATGTGGACAAGGTTGTGGAGACATTTGCAGTTCGTGTATCATGGAGGTGGGCTGTAAAATGGCCCATCACTGTGGATAACGTTTTGGCAATTTTTCAGAAAGTTACAATGGAATTATAGCACAACCGACAATTCCATTCCTGGGTCTATTTCCCACCCACCTCCCAGATGAGACCAGAGATTCAAATAAACATCTGCCGCTGAGTGTCTGAGTAGCACAGATCATCAAAGGGCAGAAACAGGTTACGTGTCATCAGTGCATGACATTCACACTGAAAATCTTGATTGCGACATGCAAAGGGTTATTTCCTAGTAGTAAGAGGGAGTAGAGTGCTGATCCATGCTACAACGTAGGTGAATATAACATGAAATAACATGATGAGTAAAAGAACTCAGACACAGGGTTACATACGATATGGTTTTACTTATGTGAAACATCCAGACTAGGTAAATCCATAGACACAGTAAGCAGTCTGGTAGTTGCTGGCATTGGGAATCAAAGAATCAGGAACTATCGTGTAATAGATATTAATGTTTCCAGCACCCAGAGGCTGTGTTTCTGAAGTTGTTAGGTTGCCTGATACCTAGCAGTATTAAGAAGCAAGGCTCCACCATCCATCCCCAATAGGCCAACCAAATAAATAAGTAATAATACACAGCAGAGAAAGCAGGTTTATTTAGTTTGTCTGCATTGGGAAGAGAAACAAAGAGACCCAGTGGACTCTCTAAGTCTACCTTGAAGGGAAGTACAGGTTTAAGTAGAAGGCAGGAGGCATGCATTGTCATAATTAAGCCATCCCAGTCAAAGTGAGGTCCTGCCCATCACTGTCTTCAGCTCGTCTGTTGTGGAATATTACTGTCACAATGTAAAGATGTGTTGCATTTGTTTCACCTTGCCTGCATAAGGCACCCGATTGGTCTAATAATAAGCTGAATGGCCAGTAGCTAGGCAGGAGAGGGACAGGCAGCGCTGGAAGGCAGAGGGAATAAACAGGAGGAGGAATCTTGGCTCAAGAGAAGAACAAGAAGGAGGAGAAGAGAACGAAGGAGATAGAGAGGGATATGCCTGGGGCAAGAAGCCAGGCAACTGGCAGCCAGTCTGGCATGAGAAGCAGCGAAATTAAAATAGAAAGAAAGAAAGAAAAAAGAAAGGAAGGAAGGGAGGAAGGGAGAGAGAGAGAGAGAGAGAGAGAGAGAGAGAAAGGTGGAAAGTCCCGAGGCAAAAGGTAGATAAAGGGAAATAGGTTAATTTAACTTAAAGAAAAAAAGCTAGCCAGAAACGAACCAAAGCTAGGCCAAGCATTCATAACTAAGGCTCTGTGTCATGACTTGGGAGCTGGTTGTTGGCCCAAAAGAAGAAACCTGGTACACCAGTCTCTCCCTCAAGGAAGTTGGGAAACCTCTTCTTAGGAAAAAGTTCCTCCTCTGGAAGACACTGGGCTTCAGCCTTTTCTTTCTTCTGCCCTCTGACTCCCAGGGAAATTCCAATTCCTTGGGAGTTAAATAATCTGACAGATTAAGGGAAGGGCACAAATTTAAAATATCTTCCCTCCAACCAAGATAGTTACAGTAATATATTAAATGTCACTGATTAATGATTCACTGTAACCTTAAAGATAATTCATTTTATTAATTAATTTAATTAATTTATTAACTTAATTTTATGTTATGTGACTGTTAACTCAATAAAAATTTTTATGATACATGGTAATGATAAAGAAACAATAAAAAGCTGAGATTTTAGAATCCTGTCAACTTCATTGTCACCAAATTGTCAAACTTAAATCATGTGTTTTGATTTAAATTCTTCCACAATGTGATGTGGGAGTCCCCTCTGTGCACTGTGATTATGATTAATGAATAAGAAACTGCTTTGGACCTATAGCAAGGCAGAACTTAGGTAGGCAGGAAAGCTAGGCTGAATGCTGGGAGAAAGAAGGACAGAGTCAGAGAGAAGTCATGGATGCGCCACCTGAGACAGACTGGGAACTTTAGCCAGTAAGCCACAACCACGGGCTGATACACAGATTACTAGAAATTGAATAAATTAAGATGTAAGAGTTAGCCAATAAGAAGCTAGAGCTAATGGGCCAAGCAGTGATTTAAATAATACAGTTTCTGTGTGATTATTTTGGGTCTAAGCTAGCCGGGCAGCCAGGAACTAACAAGCGGCCCTCTTCCAACTACTCTGTGGTTTGTGTATGGTTTGAGTGTCCAACAGAGATTCTCAGAAATGTGGTTCTAGTGTGGGGATGGCCAAAGGTGGTAGAACTAAGAAGAAGTAATTAGGTCTAACTAACACGCTAGTGGAAATTCGATCAGAGCTAAAATCCACGCTAAAGGGGGGAAATCACACTTGGTTTTAGAAGGTTGCCTCCCAGGGCTACCGATGCAATGTGACCAGCTACATTGACTGTGTCTCATCCTTCCTTCGGCTGCCTTTTTCAAGGGTTTTGTCATGATGACTTGAAAGTAAATAATTCTCATGTTCTCTCTCTGTCTGCCTAATCCATGGCTTTTCTCACCCCTGATGACATCAGGTTGTCATAGGCTGCTTTTCTGCTGAGGGCTGTGGCCCGAAACAAGAGTGACGAAGTCTTACTTAGCTCAGGGAAATCAAGATTAGCAACACACAGTGAGTATAGATATTCTACATTTGATCGACACATGAATGAGTCAGCTCCTGTCTCACCATATTTCTGGAAGCTCTACCCAGTTGTCCTATGTTGTTTCAACAAAGGGGAAGCTCCTGAAATTAGTCTACCTTATCAGCAAATGTGGAACGACTCAGGTCCTTGAGTAACATTAGTGAGAAGTAATGTGGGGTGGGGGGGAGAACCAAAACTCCGAGGTGAAGCCAAGGAGGTCAAAGGTACTGTGGGGATTAATAAATCCAGTCTTGCTGACTTTTCACAGAAGCTAGTTGAGGTTAAAAGTGGAGGTGGATGCCCGTGCCAAGGCTCAAACCAGACCAGACCCAGGGATTTTGGCTCCCAGGCCCACTCCCATGTCATGACCCGGAAGTGTGGCTCAGGAGGCTATTGGAGACTCCATTCTGGGCTTAGTCACAGACACTGTCCCATTTTCCCCACGGTTTCTCTGACAAGCCCTAATACTTCTGGAGGAAATACTGTGTGGTTAATTCCCAGAAAGGGATACCATGTAATAGTTCTTAAAAACAACATGATTCCAGAAACATCTAATATCAGAAGGAAACATTCATCCTACTTAATGGCTTAAATTTAAAAAAAAATCCCCTGGAGACAGATTATTCCCTGTTTGTATACATGCATATATGTATTTGTGTTTTTCTCTGTACAACATGATTTAAACTTTTTTACAATGTATATTGGAGGAGAGCAAGGTGTCTCTGTGAGAAAGGGAGCTTGTGGCCAAGCCTGATATCCTGAGTTCTATCCCTGAAACCCACAAGGTGGAGGGAGAGACAGAGTCACACAATCTGTCTTCTGTCCTCCACACATGTATTGTGACATGCGTATGCACATAACTCCTATATGTGTGTGCACATGTTCATGCATGCACATAGACACGCACACACATGCACACCTCAATGAATGTAAAAAAATTAAAAATCTCCACATATTTACAATTTTTCTTATGTATAACCTCAAAGAGAAAAGAACACATCAGAATGCTGTGGTCAACTCCTCTGGCTGATGGAAACATGGCTGGGGCTAACTGAAGGGTCTTACCTATGTCCTATGGCTTGGAAGAAGTTGGCTCAGGTTGTTTGACATGCAGTCTCTGACCTGAGCCTAGTTAGTTGATCGAGTGGTGCCCTCACTAGCGTGAGTGGAGGTGTGGTGGGCAGTAGACACGGAAAAAAATCCCCACAGCTCTGAGGAAGACAAAGATCTACCTGTTTTGTAAAGAGGCAGAAATGGAAATCGGGTTGCCAGGAAATTAGGGAAACATGTTTGATCTAAACAGTAGAAACGGAGCCGCAAAGGCTGACGCGAGAGCAGTATGTGTCACATGCAGAAGACACGCCGTGAACAGTCGAGTCACATCATGAGACTCTGCTGCGGGGAACAAATTGGCAAAAGCGTTGCGAATGCTGGGGGGAGGGGGTGCCTCCCCATGAGGACGTGGTGTGTTAGGTTGTCTCCGAACCAGGGGCTCTGACCTGAGCCTGAACATTCTCCATGCTCAGCCTCCCGAATCAGTTACAGTGTGCTTGACCCCAGTCGCAAGGCAGACTAAGGGAGCTACGCACGCCACCAGGAAGAGAGCCCCGTCAGCTGGCAACTCAGCTTATGGAGGAACTCAGCTAGCTGCTGTGTAAGAAGCCAGGAGAAATAGCATATCCCCACATGCCGAAACCAAGGCTGGGTCTAAACGGCGTGAGGCAGAACTTGAGCCTATTAGCAGAACTGAAATATCCACTTTTCTTTCCTTGCAGATCTAGGATAAATGAAGGTTTCTAGGCATACTCTTTGCAAATGTCGCTTTCCATGCACGGGATTGTATCTGCACTCTTTGTTAGAAAGCAAATACAGCAAAGAATAATACAGGAAGAAAAAAAATGTAAGGTTTTATACAATATGGACAAAAGCAGGAGAAACTTATGAGCCAATAGAAACTTTCTCAAGTCTAAGGATCTATGTTTAAGTAAGTTCAAAGTAATAAAGTATCCATACACATTTGATAAAATATTCACATGCTTGCACATTGACAGAGTTGACTTACTCTAAACTGTGGTCTTCTGGGGACAGCTAATTGACAAACACTATTTCTTTGACAGTAAGCAGATTTCAGCACTTCCAATATTACACACTTGAGAGAGTTTCTACTGCCTTCCAGGCTATGATTGCTTTTTAGCTATATTTTATAAGCCTAACAGCTCTTGGCAAGCGTGACTAAGGGGCATGGGAATTTGTTCTAACCCAGCCACGAGAACTAGTCTGGGCTGTTCCATCTTGCCCAGCAGGGTTTGGAACGAAACACCTTGGCAACGGTCTCCATGAAACAGAGCAATCCTGAAGCTCCGTGGTCTCAGCTCCACTGACAACCACACCGATGAGCAGAGCACCGAGCAGGAAACCAAGGCGAAGTATTGGACTTACTAATGGTGCCCTCAGGATGAGGGAGGGCACGCCCAAGGCAACTGTGACTTCCAGAGATTTACCGCACTTCATGTGAGCTAATCACCAACTCCGAGGGAAAAGAAATTGCTTAACTTTTCTCCAATGCACTGGTTGGTTCATCCTTATATGTTCTTTACTTCTGTTTCGGCTTCTTACCTGCAGCTGGGGATGCTCTCAGGGGTAGCACTGCCAAGAGGAAGACAGGATGAAGGACCACGGAGAAAGCCATTGGTCTGACTGTCTGCAAAAGATAAATTACAAGAAAGGGAATTTTTATTTATTTAATCTTTAACTCCTAGTTGCTTTCTCAGGCCAGCTATGGTCAGGGTCCTTTTTCACCCCTTGGATCCATGTCATCTGCCTTTGGAGGAAGAATTCACATTTCCTGTCTCGCGAAATGCTCCTCAGGTCATAAGTGAGGCACAGCTGATAGAGTCGGAAGCCTGGGCCTCAGGGGACCTGTGTGGGCCTCGAAGACTTCCTCTGTGGTGGGTTTCTAAGGCTTGGTGGCAAGCGCTCAGTGATCAGCCAGTTCGTTTGATTCATCCGAGCAAAGCCAGTAAGGCAAAAAAAAAAAAAAAAAAAAAAGTTAAAAATGAAAAACCAAACCAAACAAACACAGATTGAAAAGAACAAATATAATCCCAAAAGGTCTCAGTTTAAATTAATCACGTGAGAGGCTAGAGCGATGCCTCAGAGGTTGGGAGGCCTTGTGCCCTTGCAGATGACCTGGGTTTCATTTCCAGCACCCACACTTGGTGGCTCAAAACCATCTATAACTCCAGTCCCAGGGCTCCAACACCCTGTTCTGGCCTCTGCGGACACCGGGCACACGTAAGGCACACAGGCGCATGCGCAGGCAAAATAGCTACACAAAAAGTAAAATAAACAAGTTATTAAAATTTTAACCAATGTATTAAAAAACCTGAATTCACCCGCAAGCCATCTTCATGCGCCCCTTTTCCTCTCACTGCAATTCAACCTGGGAAAAGTTAACATACTCCTGGACAGTCATTCTCATTGTTTAATACCATTTCCGTTTTGTTTTGGTTCTGGTGGGTTTTTTTTTTTCTTTTTAATTTTGTTTTGGTATTTTGCCTCTGAAAAGAATTGCAAATTGCAGGCCAAACGATTTCCACTGATTCATAAGGTGATTTGAACGGAGGACAATCTGAGGGCAGAGAGAGAGAAAGACTAGATGACCTCAAAAAGACCAATTCCTTCCTAATTTAATAGCAAACCCATTAGTCAGGGGAAGCATTAATCCTCACTTTTCTCTTTAGGACTCTGAGTCAGCAGGGAGGCGTACAGAACGGTTCATAGAAATCCCGTTTCTGCCCTTGTCCTGTTGCCCTGAGTTAACCCAGAGCTAGAAATTCTGGGAGTCTGTTTATGAGATCCCACTGCCACTGTCTCCATTCATTTTCACACAGGGTCTTACAGGTAAAAAACCACTGCACAGACAAGAGGTGGCTAAAGTAAACGACTCTACGGTAGTCACCATGCCTGTGCCTGCGCTCTGGAGTCGTAGGCAGCCTTTCTGCTCTGTTTTCTACTCTTGGCAAAATAACAGTCCATTTGCACCTGATCTCTGCTTACAACTGCATAGTCTGACTGAATGCCAGAACCAGGGGGAGAGCTAATTCAAGGAGAAACCGAGTGTGCGTGCATGTGTGTGTGTGTATGTACACACCAGGGGAGCATAGGAAGAGGCCCTTTGGGAAACGTTTGCCATTCTGTTGAGAGTGACTTCAGCCTGGGTCCAGGCACTTGCCACTGTCTCCTCCCACTAACTCTTGGGACACAAAGGGGCCACCGTGGGAAGGAAATTTCATGCCACTGTCTGAAAGAAGAAGGCTCTGAAACTGATGTGCACACCAAATGGTTTCTCTATGACTGGGCTATTAAAAATGTTTCTAAACACATGACGTTACCTCAAAAAGTTAAAGTCATGGGGCAGAGAAATGCCCGGCAGAGAAAACCAGAAGTAATGGTAAGTAGAAATCAGGGGGTAAAGGTCACCAGGTAATGCAAACAGAAAACACAGCATTCACAGAAGACCACCAAGTTGGTATCCGAGCAGGGTGTCTGCAGTTCCCACCCTCTGCTCTCTCATACCTGTTGGACTGAGAATCCTGAGAAAGAGCAACAGCGGGGCTTCTGATTTCTTGTCATACCTGAGGCCCACCGTCTCATACACACCAGACAGGCAGCGACTGTGACCCAGAGGTCATTGTCCTCACCTGAGTTCAGGCTATAGTAATCCCCCTTTCTGCCATATCATCATCTTTTGGCTTTCCTCAGCCAGCCACTGTCTGACAATACAACTGGGAAAGTTCCAGAAATAATTAGAAAGTTTACATACTTTTACAAGTATTTATTTACTGAGTGTGTGTTGTGTATGTGCGCGCATGTGTGTGTGCGCATACATGCTCACGCTGGGGTGCACATGTGGAGGTCAGAGGACAGGCTCCACCATGCAGACTCCTGGCTCAAGCTCAGGTTGTTAGGCTTGGCAACCAGGGCCCCTGCCCACTGAGCTATTAAGCTTCAAATGGCTTCTACTGCAGTCTGTTGCCACGCTTGCTCTGTTGCTGGGGCTGCCAGTGTCTTACTGTACAATCGGGCACAACACAGGAAAAAGACAGCACATACAAAGTGTGGGTCTACCATTGCTTAGGGCTGTCTCCTGGGGGTCTTAGAATACACTCTCTGTGGACATAGAGGACCCCTGCATAGTTTGCAGTGTCTTCCCTAGATGGCCACCATCAGCCCAAGGACCATGGGCCGTAAGTCTTCACTGTTGCCTGGGATCCTCCTGGAAAAATCAATAAAGTTCCTGAAAACTGGCAGAAAGGGAGTTGGCAGCTGTGACATCTCAGGGGCTCAGTAGACAGTTTCTTCAGAAACCACACAGGAATAATCATCCAACAGCCAGAGGCTAACAGTGTGTGGAGAAATGGACGCCACTTACTTGCAAACCCAGGAGGACAGCATTATGCAGGGTAATAGAGCCTTCTCCAGTTACGCTAGCCTGAGAATGCCAACTGTTTCTTGATGGGATCGTGAAGACGGAGAGTACCCAGAAGATTCAAGGACCAAAAGGAAGCAGGTGTGGCTGAGGGGAGGGGAAGAGTGGGAGGAAGCCCAGAGATGAGACTGAGCGTCTTTGGAGCATAGAGGAGAAAGAGTAAGCATTGTATTTGTATAGCTTGAACTGCCATGGAAAATCCCTGGAAAGATTTCACAGAGCTATACTGAGCTGATGCACAGGGCACAGAGTTCAGAGATGCAGAAAGAAAGGGGGAAGCAGAAGTGGAAGGAGACATGAAGTCGGAGTCAACAGTCTGGATGAAAACTAAGGACAGGGTTAGGATGGTGGAGGTAGCGTGGTGTGGTGGGGTCAGCAAGCGATTTCAGAGGCAGAGCTGACGAACCATGGGTGGTGACCAAATGAAATATCAAGAATTTTGGCTCAAGCCCTTTGGAGAATCACCATTTAGCAAGGCAGAAGACTGGGCTGGATGGATTGGGAGCCTCTATCAAAAGCTCTCAGCTCCAGATAGAAATTTAAGATGCTTATTTGATCAACAAGAAAAGAACCTAAGCAGCCAGCTGAACACATGGATTTCCTGTCCATCAGTAGAAAAATGTCAGCTGCGCATAAGACTATGTGATTATCAAGACAGAAATAAAGACGGAAAAAGGACAAGTTCAAGCCCAGAGCTTTGGGATACTCCACAGCCTACACTATCTTCTCGGGTCACACAGGCACCATACAGAGAAAAATGAAAACCCTGGGTAAGCTTGGTTTCCCAGCACTCTCAAGGATGAGGGCTGTGAGTGGGCTGGTAGATCAGTACCTATCCAAGGAGCAGAAATTTCTCATTGCTCAGGACACACGGTGTCCAGGCACCCAGCCTCAAACTCACCCAGCAGCCTCAGAAGCTGCGGCTCTCAGTGAGCAAGCAGCGTTCCACTCCTGATTTCCGGTAAGAGAAGGAAGGCAGAGAGGGGTGTGTCTGTCTGCCCGCCTGTGTCCTTCTCCAAGTCTGTTCTTTCTCGCATCTTTGTGCCACTAGAGAGAGCAGATCTGAGTCTAAGACGCACTGTGCACCAGAGTCCCAAGACATGCCTGCCACCCATCTGGGAAATGAAGAAAAATGAGTACCTGTTTCCCTCTACTCCCTCTTCTTTGCTTTCAACTTATTTTTAATGAAAACACAAATTAACTCCCATTCAGGCCTTTTTTTTTCTGCCATCATATTTGCCCAGTTCATAACCTTTGGCACACTTGGGGCTGGGGAGGTGGAGAGAAAGGTGCCAACTCTTTTGTAATCTACACTCTACTCATCCATCCGCTCCTGTCTCTCCATATCTTTCCCCGTCTCTGGGCTCCATTCAGTGTAGATCAACCTAATATCCCTCTGTGAAAATCTTACTCGCTTCACTGTGTTCTTTGAATGTCCTCCCTGCTCTTCAAATCTTCTGTGCAAACTCCTGTTTTCCCCCGAAGGTCCTCTGAATGTCCGTCAGGGTGAATGCTATAGGCGTAATAAAGTGCACTTCTAAGGAACTCGTGGTGGGCCTTCCCTTACCAGAATTTCTGGCTCAGTCAGGACTAAAGTATGTGTTCCTGGGAAGTTTCCCTACCACAGAGGATCCTCATGAGACATTGCAACAGCCAGCAGTCGGTTGTTTCCCCAAACCTGGGTGTGTTGCCAAATTATTCAAAACTGGCTGGGTGACCTATGGCTATCATATGTAAATGCCACTAATGGATGTTTGTGGATGGTGTGTGTGTGTGTGTGTGTGTGTGTGTGTGTGTGTGTGTGTTTGAAAAAGTTCTGGTTTTAGAACTGAACAGGCTCCAAGAGGTTATATGGTAGACCACTTGTCTCAACAAATTTCTAAAAATTGAAATCATGGCAAGGATCGTTTTCAACCTCAATGAGGACAAACTGGAAACCAATTCCAGGAGCTCTGTGCTGACGTGCAGAGTGGCAGGCATTTAGGGACAGTTCTCCATCGTTTCCTTCCTCCAGGGCACTGCCAGTAGGATTGCCGAGCCCCTCTTCAGGGTCCTCATTATTTCTGTAATAAGACTGATGTCTCACAGTTTCCCTCCAGTTCCCTTCCCTTAGGCTCCGGGACAAACGTCTCCTGAAGGTGCTAGCATTTCTTCTCCATCCTAACTTTGCATCCCTCCAAGGGATAACACGTGTCCGCCAAGTCCATAAATCAAATCCTGACATAAGGAGCTGAAATGGTTCCTGTACAACATTACTTCGGGGAGGTGTGACCTCCACTTCAGCTAAAGCTTACTCTCTGATTGCTAGGTAAATCCCAAAGGAATGATAAAACCAAACGCAAAGAATATTCTTGATCCAAAGCGATGCAGAAATTTCACACATACTAAAGGTCATACAAACCATTTGGGAAGAGATACTGTTCCTATAAGTGATACTGGAGCAATAACCTGGACATCATGGGGTGTCCAGCATGTACTGAACTGTGATAGGAGACTCAGGGTCATGCTAGACTTTGGTAGTTAGTGGCTGTACAATCAAGCGCTAACTCTTTGACTGCCTCTTCTGTGAGAATGAAAGAGCCTGTCTTAGTAAATAGTCAGGAGGGTTAGTGGGATTAAGAGTGACCTCACATAGTAAATCCAGTAAGGCTTATCATTATTGTTACTATTTTATTCCTTCAAGCAAAATATATTCCAGATAGATACAAAGATACAAACCACAAAAGGCACCTTAGTAAAACATTGCTGAGATTTTTGTGCAATCTAGAAGTCATAATGTGAAACCCCAATGCAGTAAAGACAAAGGCTGCTATCTCAACTATGTAATTTTTAAGAATTAATACCAACTAAGGATATATGGCAAGGAGTCACTGTTCCCGATATAAAAAAATCTGCTAAAAGTAAGATTAAAAGGCAAATAGCTATGAAAAATACAAATATGTAATCAGAAGAAGAAGAAAATGCACATACTAAAAAAGAAAAAGAAATTAAGAAAGATTACTCAGATTAATGGAAGTCAGCTTAAAACAGTAATGATGCCGGTTACACCAGCACTTGGGAGACAGAGGCAGGAGGAGCACCACAAGTGTGGGGCAAGCCTGATCTAACTAGCAAGCTCCACAGCAGCCAAGACTATGAACTGAGACCTTGTCTCAGAACCGTTACAACAAACAAACCCAAGCAGTCATTGTATATGCAAATGTCTGTGTAACATCAAATTGTCAGAAATAAAGATGCTCTCAATACCACTAAATGGTAAGCATCCATGAAATAAACATCACAGCTCATTAAGAATCAATGAGGACAACCTTGCAGAAGTGTGTTTGGCTGTATCTATTAGATTTCAGTGTGCATTTTCTTTAATTCAGAACTAATCTATAATTCTATTACTAGGGTTATCCTACAAATAATATAAATATATCAAATACCCCCTCAAAGGAGCCAGAAATTTTAAATACTGTGCATCTCCACAAAGGGAAACTATATGGTGTTTGAGGAGGATAAACTAGGCACATGTGTTGACATGAAAAAAATGTTACAAAATACTAAGTGGAAAAGTGAGTTTCAGAATAGTGTTTGCACAGAACATCTCTACAGGAGAAACATGGCTGCTCAGAATTCCTTCCCAGTAGACCTGACATATGGACACCATGACTGACAGCATCCACATAGTCAACACTGTCTAATGATGAAGCTAACTAAACCTTTCCCTCCAATGAACTACCCTGAAAAGCAACTTCAACAGGTCTCCCCACAGTCCAGCAAAAGTTTTCTGAGAACTGTGGCCCAGATGACTCAACATTTCAGAGCATCTCTCTTGAAGTTTCCTTTGAGTTCTACATCCAGAACAGCTCCAAGACTACTGACTGAGATGATCCAGCCTCACAGAATACTCCAGTCAGGACTCAACCAAAATCCTAAATTTTCTTTGGGTCCCCATAAGGTTATTAGCACACTCAATCAGCAGGAAGTAGCCTAGAAAATTATGCCCACATTCCCCAAAAATGGATTATGGAAGTTTTTCTTTGTTTCGTGTGTTGGTTACAAGTTGTTACTGATAAATGGTCAAGAAAAAAGCTAAATAAAGGAGATTAAATGCAGGGTCTTGTTTTGATAAGAAAAAAGGGGAAATGCTGTGGGATAATGCTTTTGTACTCTGTAAAGATTTGTCACTCATATTGGTTTAATAAAACACAGATTGACCAGTTAGTAGCCAGGCAGGAAGTTGATGCAGGGCAGCCACACTAGGCGAATTCTGGGAAGAGGAGAGGCAGAGAAACACAGTCCTAAGCCAGACACAGAGGAAACAAGATGAGAATACCTTACTGAGAAAAGGTACCAAGCCACATGGCTAAACATAGATAAGAATTATGGGTGAATTTAAGTTGTAAGAGCTAGTTAGTAATAAGCCTGACCAGTAGCCGAACAGTTTATAACTAATATAAGCCTCTGTGTGTTTCTTTGTGACTGAATGGCTGCAGGACTGGGTAGAGCAGAAACTTTTATTTACAGAACTGCTTTGTGGCATAAAGAGGTCCTCCCCACCTTTCCTCTTCCCCACTTACACAGGTGCCAGGTAGACATTGGTCTGATAGTCCCTCTCCATTCTGTTTTGTCCTTCATAAGAACCTATCTTAGTTAGGGTTTCTATTGCTATGAAGAGACACCATGACTAAGGCAACTCTTATAAAGGAAAATATTTAGTTGAGGTGGCTCACTTAACAGTTTCAGAGACTCAGTCCATTATTATCATGTCAAGAAGCATGGCGACATGTAGGCAGATATGGCTCTGGCCACATCTTAACTAGAAGGCAACGGGAAGTGGTCTATGACACTGAGCAGTATCCTGAGCATATACAGGACCTCAAAGCCCACCCCCACAGTCACACACTTTCTCCAACAAGGCCATACCTACTCCAACAAAGCAGTATCTCCTGATAGTGCCACTCCCTTTGGGGATCATATTTTCAAGCCACCGCAATGCCTCTGTATACGTTTTACTATCTTTTGGTCTTCTAACTAAAAAATTCAAACTGCCCTGAAAGGCAACACCTACCTATTCACACTAACAAATGTAGAACTTGAATAGAAGGAAGGAGTTGGGATGGAAGAAATTACAAATGTCTTTTTCAAATAACATGGTCCTGTAACATAAAGCATTCTTTAAGGTGTGTGTATGCGTGTATACGGGTGTGCACATGTGTTTATACTTGCAAAAGCAGTGAGAATTCTATTATTTTCACATTTGCACTATATACTCCAGGAGACTCGATTAGTTAACTTTATTTTCTGATTCTATTTTAATCCATGACAACTGAGCAGATCTGAAAGAGATTAGCAAATTTTATAGCCTGGATAAGTCTAGGATGGTGTTAGTTGTTATGCTTAATATTTGTGACCTCCTAGACCTTGGATGCAGATACTAAAATAATGCATTCCAATTGCAAAAGGTAGCTAGTGTCCTGAGTAGAAACACATATTGCCATCCTTCTGATGAAGAGATGTTGAATTTATATGTGAAGTTAAATTAATTTTAGTTTAGTTCTTTGGCATGTAATTCTGTGGATGTTTTCATGGTTACATATGAGAATGTGTATGCACATGTGTGTGGAGACAAGCAGCCAACCTTGGGTGTCATTCCTTAGTAATTGCCCACCTTATGTTTTGAGATAGGGTCTCTCATTAGAAGCAGAGGTTAGATGGTTTAGGCTAGGACAGCTGGCCAGTGAGTCTTGGGGAATCTGCCAGTTTCTATTTTCCCAGCACTGCAATTAGAAGCCTTTGCTACCATGACTGGATTTTTTCTTTGTTTGTTTTATATTACATGGGTATTGAGGATCAAACTCGGGTCCTTATTCTTTCTCAGCAAATGCTTAATGACTGAGCTATGTCCTCAGCACCTACCATGTAACAGTCAAAGAAAACACATACATCATGTCAATCACATACGAGTAGAAAGTATGATCACTTGCAATGTAATTTAAAACCGCACTGAAAGACTGTATACTTGAAAGTATGGACTAAGGACTGACACCAGCTGATAGCTTGTTGGAAACCATGGAAACCATGCTACTGCTTATTAGGAGTGAAAAATCCAGGTCAAAATTTAGACTTAATAGAAAAATCTGCAAAGAAAAACCACATCTTCAGGTGATTGAGCAGCATGAGGTTGTTTGAGGAGCAGTATTACAGCTACATATTTGTATTTCCTAGAACACTATCTATGGAATAACCTTCTGTACCCCAACCCCAGCTGGACTGGGAAGGAACAAGCATAGGACCAAACTAGTCCTTCTGAATGAGGTTGACAGTTATATGGCTGGGGAAGACTGAGGGACCACTGGCAGTGGCACTGGGATTTATCTCTACTGCATGTACTGGCTTTTTGGTATCATATTCTTTTTAAATGTATACCTTGCTCAGCCTAGATGTAGTAGGGAAGGGCTTGGAATTTCCACAAACAAAGTGTCTTACCCTCTCTTAGGACTAGAAGGGGTAGGGTGGGAGGATGTGTGGAGGGAATGAGAGGAGGGGAGGGAGTGGGAATTTGGATTGGATTAAAATTTTTTAAAAAAAAAATCTAATTAAAAATAAGGAAAGGGAAATAAATAAATAATAAAAAACCACTGTATAAAATATGCTGTGATTGGTTTAATAAAGATGATGATTGGCCAATAGTTGGACAGGATAAGGTTAGGCAGGAAAACCAAACTAAGGACACTGGGAAGAAAGAAGGGTGGAATCAGAGGAGTCACCAGCCGGACACAGAGAGGAAACAGGAGGTGCAAGATGCAAAAGAGACAATACCATGTGACAAATGTATATTAATATAAATGGGTTAATTTAAGTTGTAAGAGTTAGCTAGTAATAAGCCTGAGCTATTGACTGAGTATTTATAATTAATAAGAAGTCTCCATGTGGTTATTTAGGAACTAGCAGGTGGGAAAGAAACATCTGTCTACAACTAGCAGTAAACAGAGGCAAGGGCTGGTTAGTTCCTTCTCAGTAAAGCATTCAGAACAGCCCAAAGTAGGATATACAGCAGAATGTGAGAATAATCACAGGCAGTGTGTATAGGAAGGCAATTCCCTTTCTGGGCCCTTGCTACATGGCTTATAGCAAAGGCTGTATTTTCCAAAAGCCTTATGGTAGAGATTCTGTTACTACCCCTGGAGGCAAATGAGGACACTAAGGGTAAAATAGGTTGAAGGTAGCTTGCCTTGTGACACAACTAACCGGCTGTAAAGTCAGTATTTGAAACCAGGTGAGTGACTCACTAAAGTTCAACCCCTTCCCGTCTGGCCTTGCCTCTTCTGTGGTTCATATTAAAATGGACAATGAGGGAAGCACCATTTCTGGTAACTGTGAACTCGGGAAAAATTCTGGTGGAACTTCACTGGACAAGTTAGAAACTTCACATGCAAAGTAAAAGTGTAAGAGAAGCGTCTCTAAAATACGTTTTAGAAAAAAAGTACAAGTATGTATTTTAGTTCTAAAAACCTACTATTTAAGCTCCAGTACTTAATGACATAGTACTGATGTGAAAGGGGCCCCCCAAAAGACTAATGGAAAGAACCCAGTCCAGGGGTGGGCCCTGTAGGAAGGGGAACCGATTTTATGATGAAAACCAAATTTCATCTTGAGTGATGATGGTACATGCCTGAAATCCCAGCAGCCAAGAGGGCAGGAGAGTTGTGAGTTCAAAGCTAGCCTGGGTTATATAGTAGGGTCTGGTTTTACATACCCCTCCCCAGGTGGCATAAACTGAGCTTCAAATGACAGACCATTAAATAAATGAATAGGATCAATCATCTGAAAATTTAGAAAGAAATTAAGTTGTATCTTTATTTTTCTTAGAAATGTGATGTGTAATGTTATGATCTAAAAACCAAAATAGCAAGAGAATTAGTAGAAATAAGAGAATTTAATTTAGATGACCAAGACTTTCTCAAATTAGGCAAAACACAGAAATCATGAAATTGTGCCGACAACACAAGAATTGAAAGTTTCCAAGCCGAAGATGGGTAGATAAGGGCAGAAGTGATGTGAGTAAGGAGATGGGATGTTCAGAGAGTGGAGGCCGCCAGTCTAATATTGCAGGGACCGCTAAGAGCTGCTACAGCAGGACTTTAAAAATATGACACTCAGTGAGACAGTCACAGAAACACAAATACTGTGTGACTTCACTCTTATAATGGGCCTTCGCCGGCCCAGTTGAAAAGACAGAAAGTGGACTGGCTGATGCTAAAATGGGAGAGAGGAACTGGTGACTACCATTACGTGACACAGACTTGAAATCTTGAAAACTGGAAAGAACTCCAGAGTCACATGCGGGAGAGCTGTGAACACACTCAGTAGCGCCAAGTTTTATCCTTACAGTGGCTTAGGTGGTAATTGCTATGATGTGGGTCTCATGCCACAGTTTAAGAAAACGAGAAAAGAGGCCGGGCAGTGGTGGTGCACAACTTTAATCTCAGCACTCGGGAGGCAGAGGCAAGCGAATCTCTGTGAGTTCTAGGTCAGCCTGGTCTACAGAGCTAGTTCCAGGACAGGCTCCAAAATTACAGAGAAACCTATCTCGAAAAAAAACCAAAACCAAAACCAAAAACCAAAAATGAGAAAAGGCACTATTATGGTAGAAGAGGTTGTATCATCTGTTACACACAGATAATGTATCCAGATCTGGGACAGGACAGAGTTCCTGAAATGCCTAAAGACCAAACAAAACAGCCAGGAGCCAGAGAGATAGCTCAGTGGCTACAGGTGCCTACCTAGGACCCCCATGGTGGAAGGAGGCCACCGACCCCCCCTAAGCGTTCCTTTGGCCTTCCCTTGCCCACTGTGGCATGAACACACCCCCCCATACATAAAAATAATAAAAATCTATTAAAGAATAGGATTAACCTACTCAATGTCAGAACGAATAAAGGTGCGATCAGATCATTATAGAGCACAAATGATTTTTAATTATATAGAGACATTAAATTGTAGTAGTAATTAAGCAAAATGTAAATTAAAATGCTGTACTGGATCTCACCCACTTACAAGTTTGAAAATGTATCTCTTTGTGTTAGTCCTGGTGAGGGGTCAGAATTTCATCCATTGACTTGTACACTTATCTATGAAGTAGAGGTGTGGGGTAAGCCTGTTGCCCCCCAAAAGTTCTCCCGGGACCCCACTCCCCAACAACACTCACATTTGAGTTCAAAGACCAATGTACTATCTTCCTTGAGGCGTTGTTGCTAACTGTAAATAATTTCTTAAAGCACAGTACCCATCAATAAGGGGAAGGGTAGATAAATTCCGTTCTGTTTCTGCTTCGAGTTAACATGAAGCCCTTGGCACAAGATCTATGTACAGATATGGAAAAAGCTTTCCAGTTTGGATTGTAAAGAAGGAAGCTGTACACTACAGATAGCAAATCTACATATTTAAAGATACTTCAAAAACTTGTATGGGTGTTTTTCAACTCTTTATAAATAAAAATATCTTGTAGTGATACTTATCATATGTTATGACTTAAAAGTGATGTTGGCGTGTCAAGCTGGTGAGTGATAAACTCACTGAGAGCTAATGCACATGGACAACACAACTGAATTCACAGTCACTCAGGACACACATCTCTGGGTGTGTCTGTTCAGGGTGTTGCAGAAAGGGGTAACTGATAAGGGATGGTTGCCCTGTCATTAATGTGGGCAATATTATCCCAAGGGCTGGCATCCCATATGGTATGAAAATAAGAGAGAGACTGGGTTGAGGGAGAGAACCCAGCGGGGCATCAGCATTCCTCTCTCTCCCCTTCCTAACTGCCAACACGTGACCCGCTGCCACATGGTAAACTCTATTCTCTCAAACCATGAGCCCAAACCAACCTTTACTTTCTTAAGTGGCTTCTTGGTCAGTATTTGGCGCAACAAAGAGAAGCCAATACCCCAGGCTGCATGTTCAGTCTAGACTGGTACAGCTGATGAGGAAAGCCTGCATGTCATGGCATCCACTTGCCTGTCTGCTAGAATAACAGCAGTTGGTTGCTGTTTGTGTGACTCCAAAACTACATCAATCAAATGTAATGTGAAGTCGGTAAAACCTGGGGAGTCAGGATCATAGAATGTGTGTGTGGGGGGGGAATAGAGACTGTGAAACTGGGGTCAGCCCCTGGGAAGGAAATCCTCAAGTAGGGACAAGGACGTGTGTTTTGGGGAGGGGTTTGCTCTCAGAAGATCCTGATAAACTGTGTGCTTTGTTTCCGACTCACACGGTGTTCTGTTTGTTTTGCTCCCCCCGCCCCCAGCAAAGAAAGGTTTCCTGTCCAGAGAAGAGGGCCAAAACCTACTGTTCCCATAAATGAGCTGGAGAAGGTACACTGTGATTTCCTTCCAGAGTCAGCAGCACCCAGCCCAGGTCCCACAAACCTTTCTCTTGTCAAAGGCAGTGAGTGTCCCCAGTCACTCAGAACCACAGCCATGTTCCCGACTCGGTTCTTTTCTCGTGACAAAGGCATACAAAACATCAGCCCCCATGGCCCTCCTGTGCACTGGGGATGGGAAGAGGCAGGTGACAACGGGTGGGGGCAGGGGGATGGAAACAGGATGGCTCTGGTCACCTCCAGATCCACTCCACGAACCCGTAGAATTGGAAGTACAGCACAGAGGCTGTGAGACTCTGATGTGAAATCATGTCTCTGTCACTTAACTACTGGTCCACCATCCAGTCACTCCATCCCTCTGGACCTCGGTTTTCCTCATTGATAAAATGAAGTACACAGTTCTCGGTCAAAAGTAACAGGAAGCATTATTATGATGTAAACAAGAAAAGTGAAACTAAGCCATAAAAAGTAACCTGGCCTAGATCCAGGTCTATCTAGATCAGGGTTTGGACCTCTTGCTGCTTTCCCCCCGCCCCCCCCCCCCCGCGTTTCTTTCTTTCTTTTTTTATTTATTTCTTCAGCAGAGTGCACTTAAATGCCTCTTTCAACTGTGTCTGAAAGCAATCCCTGTCCCTGGGCCTCTCTGGTCACTCACTTGCCAGGCAGGACAGGTGGAAGCATCGATGAATGAATGGGTGGACCAGAGGCCAGTGCAGAACTGATAAAGGGAATCGCTGTTCTCAGGTTTTGATTTCAGCACACACTGCTACCTCCTTAGTCTCAGAGACACCGACCCGGGCGTATAGCTGGGCATCGTTCATCCAGTCTGCTTGAGAAGAGGTACCTGCTCTCTCCACCTGTGCAAAAGCGCTGACCACCTTCCCCCCGCCCCGTGTAGGAGTTAAGGGTTGGATGCAAGAGGATGGGACAGTCATCACTCCCACAGGCTATTTTGAGGGAGAAACCAATGTGACCCAAGTGGAAATCCTAACTCCGTAAACATTTCCCCAACCACTGGAGAGAGCTCAAAGGACGGCCAGCCTCAAAGCAGGCCTGAACTCCGAGATACCCCAGGGACTTGCACTCCAAGAAGATCTGGTCTTTTAGAGTTACCCACTAGGTAGGCGGCACTTGTCTGGCACACCTCTTGTGACTTGAGAGTTGGAGAAACCAGCACAGGACAGAACGGAGCCAGGCGTCTGCGGATCACCGAAGCGCGGGGCTCTCCCATCGGGGAAGCGGAAGGAGACGGCGCACGGTCCGCGAGGGTGCGGGACTCCAGTACTCACCGGTCTGGTGAGCTGCTCCGGAGCCCGGCCGCTCTTCGGCCTGGCACGGGGGCGCGGGTGCGGACGTCTGTCCCGGCGTGTGGAGGCGGCCCCGCGCCCCGGCTATGAATCAGCTGCGGGGCAGGAGTCCAGGGGCGGGAGTTACGGGAAGGCTACTTCGGGGAGGGGGGGCCCGAGGGGCCAGCACTGTTGCAATTTCCCGTCTCGCTGAGCACTTTTGGCACTCATGGGACCCGCAGGAATTTGCCTTCTGGTCCCAGGGGGGAACGATCGGGACCCTGCAACAGGGCGCTGTTCTCGGGACAGGGCGGGCCGGACCGGTGGGAAGGGAAGTGGGAGAGGCCTGGAAAGGAAAAGCTGCGCCCAGAGAGTACCATCCCGCTACTCTGCAAAGGACAGGGGAGGAGCCGGGACCCCGTGCCCTGGGCCAGGTGGCACGGGGTCACCTGTGATGTCTGAGAGACCCAACCCAGCGGGCTCTGTCAGAAAGTTGCTTGAAAAGACAAACTCTTAGGTCAAACTTATGATCATGTTAACTTTCGGCTTTGAGAGCAAGACAAACGTGTTGGAACAGCCGTCCATCCAGCGTAGTTCCCCAGAACAACCTGGAAACGCCCTGTCTGACCACGCCTCCTGCCGCTTCAGACCCGATCGCTTTGTCCACGGAGAGCGGATTTGCATTCTCTTCTTAAAATGCAATCTGGTCTTTACAGATCAGGTGTTTGAAAGACATTTTTTGACCTCTCTTTGTGGTTCTATAATGGAATGCCCTTAGCCAAACCGACTTTGGGAACTGGCATGAAGCGTGGCAACGCGTTCCCTTCTGCCCAGGTCCAGAAGCTGGGAGAACCGCCCACCTGCACATTACACCTTGCTCCTCGCCAGCTAACACAAGTTCAGTTCACATTGGGAAACCACCTAAAAGTCACTAAAGAAAGGGAACTGAAGGGGAATTGTGATAGATTAGTACGTGTGGACGACGAATGAGGTCTTAGAATCTGAAATTGAGTTAATGGGACATCTTAAAACAATGTCAGAAAAATTAGTCATTGCAAAAACCTTTGCCTTCGTGTCTGTGCATGCTTTTTCCTCTTTCCTAATGACATTTCAGGGAAGAATTTTTTAAAAAAAGATTCCAGTCCTCTCAATACCTGATACCCAATGGTGCCCAGAAGACTGGGGTGCACAGTAAATATTTGAAGACAATTAGGAAAAACTACATCAATTCTAGTGAATAAATGTGTGGTCCTTTGCCACACCTTTTATTCCTTAACTTTAAAGAGTCCATTAGTGCGGCAGTGTGAACAGCCTTAGGAATATCTTCGGGCCAAGCCACTGGAGAGGCTTTCTGATCTATTTCACTAAGCATAAAAATGGTCTGTGAGTATACCAGCATCTCCTTTCGCAGGAAGAGTTGAGAGAGGTGTCTCGCAGCAGAAGACGTATCAAATAAGAGCCATCCGTGCGGAGAAGGGTTTTAGTCGTCATGCACGCATGTGGAGCATCTTCTTCCTCGGATCCCTCCCCTCCTTCCCTCATCCACCAGCGTCTCCAAACCAACTCTGATCCCACTTGATTGTCATGTATGGATGCATGATTTTATGTATCTTTGTAAATCTAGGAACCATAAATAAGAAAACAAACCTTGTCAAGCTTCTCAGCCTCACTGGTGCCAAGAACTTGATCTGTCATAGAATCCCCTCCCACCTCTCACGGTTGCCTTTTCCTTCACAGCTTCATAAATTATCGTATTCATGTATGGCAACAGCGATCATTTGTGTACAGATCCTACGAAGTTCAAACCTTCACTCGTTGTTATGGTAACAGTCCAGCCTTGATTTGGTGTCTTTTGGAGCCAAGATCCCTACAATGGTCCTTAACCTATTGTCTGTCACTGTTTGTCTCCATCAGAGTCATGGCTGAGGAACTATTATAAGGGAAGCACACGCGTGGAATGGGCTGCTACCATATTCAATTTCTCAGAGGGAAAGCGGATGTACTACTATCAAATCATATACTCAGGCATATTTCTTTTTATATATACATATATAATATAAAGATATAATAGAGAAATTTCATGTAAATTGTAAAATACAGCTATGATTTTTTTTCAACTGTTGCAAATAGCTATAATTTCACATTGGATGATGTGTCACCACACTGATAAATTTGAAGGAATTGAGAGTTTTCTGAAGAAAGTACCCTTATAACGCAGCAACGAATAGCAGTTAATAATTACCTCATCTATAAGAATTTTTTGTTTTCACATTTGACTTCTCATAGATTGTCTTTTGGCCTTCAGTGAAGCATACATTTAAAACTATGATAAGTGGTGATCTTGACTTTTTTGTAATAAAATTTAATGTAACTTAAATTATGATTCTATCAATGTATCTGTTTACAGTGAAAAATAATTAGGCTTTCTCCAAACTTTGAAATCTTAATACATGGCATAAACTTTAGCTAAGGGACATCTAAGCCTTCTAAATACCTAAAAAAAGAGCTCCACATGACTAGGGAAGTTGTTGGATTGTAAAGGGCCACATGGAACCTTTTAGTCCTTTTCCCAAAACTTCCCTGCAGAAACCCAGAGGCAGTCAGAGGACCACGTCTGAGGGCTGAACAGAGACGGCGTGAATTGACATGAGGAAGAACATTGTTTTGTAATTCTCAAAGAGTTCCTGTTGTAACCATGCTCATATCTTGTTTTAGAGATCACTGGAAACAAGATCAGATGGAGAACTTTTGGATATCTATTTTTTTCTTCTCCCATGATCTTTAGAAAATGTGAACTGTGTGTTTGTTTAGGCAGCTGCTTCTAAACACCAGCCCTTTGATTATGGGACTTAAACTTGGATTCAGTAATAAAGCTAGAAGGCAGGTCACTGGCACTCAGAGAGAAGTACTTCTGAGAGAATCAGATGGGAACTCGGGGACTTTTGAGAGTTATTTGTAATTGATCAAAAAATGCCCTGCTGTGGTTTTGACCTTAAACATTCCCCAAAGAACATGTGTTGAAGACCCTTAACCACCAGTAAGGCTACCGAGAGATAGTAGAAGCGTTAGAAGTTGGGATCAGTTGAAGGAAATGAAGTCACTGGTGCACACCCTTGCCTCGACTATCGGAAACCAGGTTCAGTTCTCTCTCTCTCAGCTTCTCAGTCACTGTGAGATGAGCACAGACCTTCTCCACCGTGTGTTGCCACAGTAACGGGATGCACTGTGCCATCAGAGCCCTGAGACTAACAGGGCCAAGTCATGACTGATCCCTCTGAGCTCTTGAGCCAAAATTAATGTTTCTCTCTTTCGAGTTGCTCATCTCGGGTATTTTTGTTTCAGTAACATAAACGGGTCTGCACCTGAAGTTTTGAAGTCTGTTTCTCTTATAGATAGCATGTAGTTGGGGCTTCCACAAACATCTATTAATCCTGTAATTTAATTTAATAGAGAATTTATTATTCATATTTAAGGCCACTGTAGGCACACTTATATTGTGCCCACTATTCACTGTGTTTCTCTTCTTTAATTGTTTTCATTTGTTTGGCTCACTCTAGTTTTGTTTTTCTATTCTTTTCTTTTTTTTCTTCTCTTAGATTTTAAATTAAAATGTTTTCTCTTTTAGAATTCCACTTTAACTTTTTCAATATGCCTTGCTACATCATGTTGTTATTTTTTCTCTACAGATTACAACATATAGTCTTTATGTTCACTGTGTGCTTTATATATGTAAATAAATACATTTATTCATAGCCTATATCCTTTACGCTATAGTTGTAAAATGTGTTACATCTACAGACAAGATAAAACAACATGGTAAGTTTTTAAAGCAAATGAAGGAGGTAGATAAAATGGCTCAGTGGGTAAAGATGGTTGGCTTAATGCCAACCCTTACCAGCTGAGTTAGGTTCCTGCGACCCACATAGAGACTCTCAGCTATCCTGCTGTTGCCCTGAGAACTGGGAATCCTGTGGCTATAGGTCTGAAGAGCCAGTCCCTTCACGTGCTTTAGCAGCTCCATGATAGGGAAAATGTTGGGGAGTGCCAGCTCAAAGCCCTAAATCTTGGCCTGGGTGGTAGTTGAGGTTGATCGGCCTGCCAGCTTTTCTGCATCCCGGCCACCACAGCTGATTCTCCTCTGGCCAGGTGAGGGGTAGTATCAGCTCTCGGCTCTCCCCCATACCCATGTCTCTGGGTATACCCATGATAGGATGGTCAGTTTAACAGAGCCCTTCAGCTATGACCGGGGTGTCCCTCCCTACATGTGCAATTTGACCTGCTAAGCATCTTTCAGTAGGAAGTTCTAGCTCTTTCCTCTTCTAGGTTAGATTTTCTTCTAAAACAGTTGTGTGTGTGTGTGTGTGTGTGTGTGTGTGTGTGTGTGTGTGTGTAAGAGAGAGAGAGAGAGAGAGAGAGAGAGAGAGAGAGAGAGACTTAGTTTCCTATTGCTGTAACAAAAATCTGAGATAGTCAACTTAAAAATAGAAATAATTTGGATGCTTTATTTTAGCATCATTGAGCTTAATTGGTGATAGGCCTATGAGGAAGCCATAAGTTCCAGTGGGAATGTAGCTACACAAATCTCTCTGGGAGGGACTGAGGGGACAGAGTCCCACTACCCCCTTCAAGGTCATGTTCCCAATGAACTAAAGGTTTCTATGAAGCACTAACTCTTACGGGTTCGAATACCCCCATACTGTCGGAATTGAGCCTTGATGCATGAGTTTCAAGGTGACACTTAATATCCCAATGGTAGCAGGAAATAATAGTCTAGTTTTCTCTTCCTTTTTCAAACATTGGAATATATTTACTTTCTTCTTAAACATGGAAGTAGATCAGAGCAAAGCACATTTTAAAAAAAAAATCTGCTGAAATCACATAAAGTTCAGTGTATCGTGGCTAAACAACCCGCCGCAATGAAGATGCATAAACATTATTAGCATGGTACTACAAGGTAAGTACTTTAAACAAGAAATGGGGGGGGCGTCAAGCGTGTTCCTTCTTTCCCCATTGAACTCTGTGCAAGTGCTAAACAGTATTCAGGCAGTAACGAGCTACACCTGATCTTTGTGATGCCTATGGTTGAGCTAATTATGCTGTGATGCAAAAGTTCTGAGGTTACTCGCTTCTCTACCGTGTCTTATCAGCCTCTTTTATCTGATGAGAACGCAGCAGCAACTCCTGTTCATTGCAGAATATTGCTGCGGGATGATGCTTTTAACTCCGTGTGACCTCGAGTAGTTTGCCTACTCTCAGGGGATGTGTGTGGGAAACCTGCTGGGGGGAAGGGTTAGAATTTAATGTAGAACCGGCTAAAGAGGCACACACCCAAGAAAGAGGAATGTCATGCCATCCATTTTCTTAGCTCTTGCAAAATGCAGGAATCATAGTTATATAAGCAGACAGGAGGAAGTTAGGGGTGGGGACAGGGCAGGTTGCCCATTCCCATCAATCAGCTTTGCCCATCCTTGAGATTTCAGAGGCCAAATGAAAAGTGGAGACATCAGGCTTCCTTGAGGCTCCTTAAGGAAAGCTGCTCCATCAAAAGAAAAAGTATTCTGAATTCTGCCTCTGGCCCTGGGTAGAGGAATAGCATTTTGAACTCTCTCAAGAGAATTATATCCCCTTTCTTAAGAGTTAATCCAATGGGGCTGTTAATCACTTGACCTGAGACCACCCCTCAAGAAAGCTCATTCACCTGGAGACATGCTAAGGAATTGAGAGGAATAGTTATCCCCTCAATTTGATAACCTACTTTCATCCATAAAGCTCCCCCTTCAGTGCAGCTGCTCACAATCTGTAAGGCTTCCCGCTCTGCGTTCTAACTCAAAAAGGGCAAGACTTCCTTTGACTCTTTTCTCCCTTTTCTTGATCACAAGATGAAGTCCTGCGTATGCTTACACTCAAGATTCTCATTCTTTCTCCGAAGTCCACCCAGGTACTTTCTCCAGCCTCTTGCTGATCTCCATTGCTGAAACTGTCTTCCTTGGATCCAAATTGAAAATATTATGACTTTTTCTCTTCTTCTTCTTCTTCTTCTTCTTCTTCTTCTTCTTCTTCTTCTTCTTCTTCTTCTTCTTCTTCTTCTTCTTCTTCTTCTCCTTCTCCTTCTCCTTCTTCTCCTTCTTCCTCTTCCTCTTCTTCTTCTCCTTCATCTTCTTCTTCTCCTCTTCCTCCTCCTCCTCCTCCTCCTCCTCTTCTTCCATTGAATGGGGTTTATTTTTTATATACCCCAACCAAAGTTTCCCCTCCCTCCCTCCTCCCAACTCCTCCCCGCCCCATCTCTCCTCAACCCCATCCCCATTCACTCCTCCACTGTTTCTCTTCAGATACAGACAGACAGGCCTCCCGAGGCTTGTAGGAACCAGAGGGGCCACAGATACAAAAAGAAAATCTACCAAATCAACTAACCTGTGCTCATAGAGGCTCATAGAGACTGAACCAACAACCAGGGAGTCTGCATGGGACTGATCTAGGTCCTCTGCATACATGTTTCAGTTGTGTAACTTGGTCTTCTCGTGAGACTTCTAACAGTGAGACCAGGGGCTGTCTCTGACTCTGATGTCTGCTTTTGGAACCTATTCCCCCTACTGGATTGCCTCATCCAGCTTTACTAAAAGCAGAGGTGCGTAGTCTAGCTTCGACTTGATAACCTTGGCTCGCTGATATCCATGGGACTTTTTCTCTTCTTTCCCATACCCTTTCCAGCAGTTGCAGAGATTTATAGCTTGCTTGCCCTGTGGTTTCTCTCTCAAATGCTAATAAAATGGTCCTCAAACTTCCTTCTGTGTCTGTTTTTAAATTCTTTGATTTATGAGATCATGAACCCACAAACCGGAGCACCAATTCCCTGTTAACAGTAAGAACAAGGCTTCCTAGAAACAACTGCAGCTTGAGCTTGGAAAGGAAGACATAAATGTTTCCAAACAGCATGGTTTTCTTCTGAATACGGTCCTTGTTCTCAGGAACAAAAATAAAGACTTGTTTAGGTGACTGGGGATTTAGGCTTACAGCGTTCACGCTCACCAAACTGCAGCTTTCCCACGCACACAGGGGCTTCTCAGAACAACCATGTTTGTAACAGGACCTCAAACCCGAAGTTGCAAATTGTGGGGGAGCACACAGCTGTTGAGAGCCACAGAAGACCTGGAGAATTCTCTTCGACTCTTAGCCAGAGGGGCAGTCATTCCAGGCCTGGAGAAAAAGCCAAACTCAGGGGAGCAGAGTTTACTGGGGGAGGCAAACCCAGGCCTGGCTGAATAGTCCAGGTTTTGCGGGGGGAGGGGGGAGTGAGGGGGCAGTGAATAAGCTTTCTTCACAAGCAACATTTTGATTTTTGCTGTTTTTAAAAGTCAACAATTATATTTTAAAGATGTGAACAGGTTTTTTATTTATGTGTCCATGTGTGTTTATGTCCACATGGGGGCTGGTAGCTGTGGGGACTAGAAGAGGGCACTGGGTTCACTGGAGCTGGAGTAATAGGCATTTGTGAGACCACAGAAGTGGGGGCCAGGAACCAAAGTCAGGTCTTCTACAAGAGCAGTAAGACACTAAACTTCGTAGCCATCTCTCCAGCCCTCAGAGACTGGATAATTCCATCACCGCCCATGGATGTCAACCTAGTTTCTCCAAAGAGAGAGTTCAGGATTTCTCTTCCAGATAGGCTGTTTTAAGGGAATTGATACGTAATCCAGTGAGTGCTCTCAGTCTAAATTGTCTTATTTGAACTTTTATCTCTCCTTGGATTAAGGATTTATGGAGGGTGACTTCAAAGGTGTCTGTTAGGAATATGTTCTGTGGAACCTGAGGAGCTGGAGGCCAGGCCCCGGAGCCACTGAGTCAGCCTTGGAGTTGCCTAAAGCCACAGGGTCGTTGGAGGACTGGTGTCCCCGACAGTAAATTATGACTACTTCTGCGGGGAGTTGGAGGGCCTCCAAGAGGTTGGCTATATGGGGTTTATTAACTATGGGAGTGCCCTTGGTAGTAAGGAAACCCCTTTCCTTCCAGAGTGCAGAAGGGGTATAGGCTGTTAAGAAGGCATATTTAGAGTCAGTATAGATATTAGCCCATTGGCCCTTGGCTATTTGAAGTGCCCTAGTGAAGGCAATTAATTTGGCCTTTTGTGAGGAGGTTCCCATTGGCAGGCAGGTAGCTTCAACTGTGTTAGTGGAAGTGACCACTGCATACACTGTCTGGTGGTTTCCTGATTTATCTATAAGGACGCTTCGATCAACAAACAGGGTAAGTTGGGGATCTGTAAGTGACTAGTCTATAAGACCCAGTTGGGGTGAGGTTAAAGCCTCTATAGACTCTGGACAAGAGTGAGAGGAGGTACCAGAGAGGGAGGGAGCAGGAAGGAGAATTGTGGGATTTAGGGCAGGACTGAAAGCCAAAGTAATTTGAGGGTTTTCTAGAAAAAGCAAGTGAAAAACCTGGACTCATGAAAGCCCAAGGAGAGAGAGAGAGAGAAGTGTCTTAGAAGGTCTGAGAAGTGGTGGGTGGAATATACCATGATTGACCCAGACAAGGCGATCTTGAGAGCCTCCTGAGTGAGTTCAGCTGCTACTGCCAGGGCTTTTAGGCATGGCTGCCATCCACAGATGGTGAAGTCCAGCTGTTTGGATAAAAAGATGACAGCCCGATTCGAAGTCTGTTGGTTTAAAACTCCCATGGCCACTCTTGACATCTCATCTGTATAGAGATGGTAAGACTTTGTGGGGTCTGGAAGAGCCAGAGCAGGAACTGTTAGAAGGGCATCTCGCAGTCGAGAGAAGTGGCAGCAGAGGATGGCTGGGTGGGTGAGAGTCCCTGTGGGGGTCTCTCTGGCTGCCTGTAATGGCAAAGTTAGGGATCCAATGGTGGAAGAACCTTAGCAGGCCCAAAAATGAGAGGATTTGAGCCTCTGTGGTTGGAGGCTATACATCCTGCAGGGCCTGGACCCTGTCAGAGGTGAGGGTCTTAGACCCCGGGGCTAAGTTGGACACCCAGATATATCACCATAGGAGAGCACAGCTGAGCCTTAGTTGGTCTTGACCTTTCCTGGGAAGGAATCAAGGTTTGGTGGGCTACCTTGACCCTTCTTGGGGAGGGGTTAAGGTTCAAAGGGTACAGGGGAGGGGCCTCCAAAGATGGAGGCTAGACAGTGTCCAGGGTAGATGGACTACCTGCCTCAGGTGAATGTGAAAGACCCCTGGAGTTGGGAGACTCTCACTCAAGTCTTGGGATAACACGATCCCCCAAGAACTCACGAGAGACCATCCTTGCTGTAATCACACGAGGTTTATTGACAGAAACCAGCGTGCTGGGGCTGAGACTCATAACCCATGCAGGGGTAGAGGAGTTTGACCCCGAATAGCTGGGAGAAGTTGTATTTAAGGAAAGAAACCACAACCCAAAGGGGGTAGGGAGGGTGTCATTGGAAGATTCTGAAAATACCAGTGATAATCACAAGGGGTTAACTCCCTATTTCTCAAGATTGTTCTCAAGATTATAACCTAACTTTGTGGTTAGCCAGTTCCTGGAACAAAGTCACTGAACTGGCTAACCTAGATTTTTGGCTCTACTCTTTCTGCTAGGGGGTCTGGATTTATCCTGGTCTTTCAAAGGGAGCTGCAGGTCATTGTCCACTTACACCTGTGAAATGAAGCTACTACCTTGAAAGCATGCTTGAGTGTCTCCACTCCAGGAAGGCACAGTCTTGGGTCCTTACTGGCAGAGAAACTGCTGGGCACTAGGTTCACCAGCAGGAGATTGGTGCCTGGGCGAAGCTAATAGTAAATAGTGCCCATTCTAGGTTGCCAAGAGCCTTTGGCTTCTGGATGGATGGAGAAGAAAGCCTGCAACAATCTTTCCACCCTAGGGTCACCATCATCTATCCTGTGCTCTCTGAGCGAGGACCACCAGCACACAGCCACTCCAGGGAGACCCAAGTCACTCGGTTCTCACCAAGGGCTAAGGAGAAACTGCTGCAGATGTCCCGAATGATGCTCCATTTATTAAATATCAGGATGAAATGGTAATTTGGAGGAATAATAATACTTTCTTCATGTGTGAACACGACCTTGTTCCATTTGCTGCAAGGATCCCTGCGATGGCTACTATGGTTTGTTATTTCATTTAGATCTGAATTCAGCTGGAAACATGTCTCTGCACAGGTCTCTGAGGACGTTTCTAGGAAGGCTTAACTGAAGGAGACCAAACCTCTCACAGGGGGTCACCTTCCTGAGGGTGGCTCAGATACAAAAATGTCCAAGAGAAGGGTAGTGTCTCTTGATTGCCCTGCCTTGCTGGTTGCTGAATGCTTTCATTTTGATACTGTTGCCGCTTTGTTGTTTTGATTTGTGGAGGCCCAAAAATGTGAGCCTATATCCACCTTGCCTGAAGGTCAGAGAGTTTGAGGTTGCTCAAAATTGTTGGCAACCACCAGAGCTACCCATCCTGACCCAGGATGTAGTTACTTGGTTCTTTTGACATTAAGATGGCCCATACCGGTAGATCTACTCCACTCTGACAAATGGTCAGGATATGCAAGCATACTTGTGCTCCTTCTTTGGTAACTGGAGTTTAACCTAGAGAGTGGCTACCTTCAGGATACTTGGTCTAAGGTGGCTTCACTGCCTAAACAACAGAATGTTAATGACTGATGTCTCAATGTGTTAAAACAATTAACTGTTTGAGTTGTCCTTTGTATCATGTTAAAGAAGTCTTTTGTTCCTTTCTTCCCTTTTTGTATTGGGGTATAAAAGTGAATAAAAAATTAAATGCGGAGATCTCATTATTCACTGTAACTCCCTCCTGATACTATCCTTTATTTCTATTTTATTACTTTTACTCACATCTTTGTATTCTTTAATAACTTCTCTGTCCCCGTGCCCCTACCCTGGCAAGTGGTAGTTTTGATGAAGCTGGTCTCCAACCCCACCCCATGTCGCCTTCGGAATCGAACTTCTTCAGCTGTCCTTCACTGCATTTAGATGTGGGTATGAACTCAATTCCTAGTTGCGGAGTCTGTTTAAACATACTTTATAGAGCGTCAACTAAAAATAATTAGCCAAGGGGTGAGCCCTCCTGTCTTCTTGACACATTTTAGTGGCAACATTAAAGTAAACTGCCTGCAGCAGAAGAGATGAACAACCGCAGTCACTTAGATGACCGAGGTCAGTGGCAGGGAGTGACTGGCATGTATGGTCATCAGTTTCGTTAGCAGAGGGGCAGGGGGCACTGCACTGTTTCCCCTCCTGCAACCACAAGGGTGGAATGTTGTCGGGGTTAAGAGAGGTCTGTGCAGCGTAAGCGAGGCTCTGTGAATTCCAAGTCCCCCAGGCTCTGGCTGTTTATTAACCTCCAGTGACATTTTTATTTTGATGTAGTTCGGTTCTCACCTCTTGGCTGTAACATTAATCTTCGGGGATAGCCGTGTTTTTAATTTTGCTATGAGGGAAAAATACATATTTTTTTTAAAAAAATTTCACTGTAAAAAAGAAAAAGAGCTGTCTTCTGTTTGTTTAGTTGTTGGCTGTAGGTTTTAGAGAGCGAACTTATGTCCTGACTGAGCTCTCCAGACATCCTTCTACCTCCCCGGACACGCTCCATCTTTGAAAAGTAGAGTCAGGGAGTCAGTGCTGAAATTACGAACTTTTCATGTCAGCACGCAGGCGTCTGAGCCTGGGTGAAACCACCGCACCGTTCTGAGCGTGTGTGCTCTAGCCTTTCTAAAAGCCAGTGTTTTACTAGCATGGGGCTTTGTGCTGAGGCCGCAAATTAACTTTCGCTATTTAATTTTCCTTTCAGAAGCTTCTCGGGGCTTCTGTTACATGTGTAACATGAAAATGTGTGTTACGTGAAAATGCCTCAAATAATTTCTTTTTCTTACCTTCAAAAATAGTTTTCTCTGTATTTCCAGAAGCTTTGAGAGTGGCCCTCTCTCTCAGCTCTGCAGATCCCAGCTTGCAGGGGCCTGGCGGAAGACAGAGTAAGCTGAGGTGGCCAATGTCAGGGTTGTGCCCACTCAGGGACAAGCTGGGCTGTAGGTTTCCTGGGTTTCTTTTCCTTCTGGTTCTCACGGCTCCTGTTCTCAGTTAACCCCACACAGATGACGTAGATGCCCCACTCCATAAAGTTATCACTTCATTACTATTTATCTAACAATTCCCTTCAGTGGCACAGCGTGAACTAAGTCAAAACAAAAATCTCCCAACTCCTTCACGAAAGCAGGAGATGATTATCTCACGGGCTGTGTCACCCGGCTGTCCCAGTGATCTTCACACGCACCCCACACCTTGGAAAGGATTAGTGGTCGTGTTTGCTTCAACAGTGGTTGTCCTGTCTCTAGCATTTGAATGCCAGTCAGCTCATGATGGAGGGAGACGGCAAAGGTGGATCCGTTGTTTCGCTTCTACTCCTCTTTGACATCTTCTTATTTGGTGTTTCTACGGGATTGCTTGGTTCATTTGGAGCCCCTTTGAAAAAATAACCTGGCGTGAACATTACTTAACCCCCTTCATTTTCAGAAAGCTTCTGGTAGATTCTTAAGCGTTCAGTGTATGTTTGATATTTTAAAGGGGAGACAATCATGAACATTCCATCAGAGGGCCAAAGATACTGTCAGCTATAAGTCACTGTTTTGACATTATTCACAATCCTTTTGAACACTCGCCTGTTCTGCACTGTCTAGAAATGGCCTTAAAATGCCTGATGTGTCCACAGACAATAGTCTCATCAGCTCGTAAAGGTAGCAATAGCACCTCCTCCCCTCTGCTAATCTCAATTGCCACTCCATGTCCATGAAATTGAGTCCATTTGGGATATTATTAAGAACTCTCTACACTTAAACACACAATTTAGTTACATTTTTAAAAAACTTTGTGTATGTTCTTGGGATTTATTCTGTTTTAATTACTAAAGTTTTTTTTTAAGGCCGTGCCATCAGATCCTGAATACCACCTAGAGATATGGCATTAAATCCTGTAGGAAATGGATACAAGCTCCCCGTGTCACAAAGCACGCTGCTGTTTTTAGAAAAAGACAGAGCGCATGATAGAATGAAGCATTGCTGAGCGGATGGAGACTGTTACCTTTGGAGAGGATTGAGAATGACGAAAGGGCCGGGGTCTGTTTCAGTTCTACCTTTTCTATTTACTGAATTTTGACTCACGTGAAAGTAGTTTCAAAATTATAATCTCGTCCTGGATGTCTAGCTTGGTCTAGGCATGCGCAAAGCCCTGTACTGGAATCCCAATACCACGTGAGCGTCTGAGTGCCGTGTGCTTGCAATTCCAGCACTCAACACTTGGGGAGTCTGAGGCAGGAGGATCTGATGTTCAAGGTCATCTTCCACTATGTAAGGGGCTCGAGGCTAACCTGAGAGATCATACATGAGACCCTGCTACAAAACTATTACTCTGATCCCAGATTCTCAGTTGGCTGAGGTGGGAGACTTGTTCATTTGAGGCCACATTGGACTTCTAGAGTGAGATCCTGGCCCTAAAACAAACTAAACCAAGCCAAAGCGTATTTCATGATTGTCGAAGGAAAAGTCTGGCTTACGGTGCTGTACGCTGCATGTGCACACTACGTTTGCTGACGGGTGGGTTCCGTGAAGATCACATGTGGGCAATGCGGTAGCAGTCTGAAGACTCTGGTCCCCAGGTCCTGGTCACAGTTCTAGAAATCGTATTTACGGAGCACACTGCATCATAAGGGACCCATTGCCTAGAGCTTCAGAGGTCGCTCGGCAGACATCGTCTCTCTGTCCACTTCTGTAACCATTTTTTTTTTTTTTGGTTTTTAAAGAACGATAAAAGTGAATGGGAAGAAGGAAATATTCATCTTTCACTCAAAATTGGGAAACTAACCCAGTTACTTCTTACTTATCATAGCCAGAAAATCAGAAATAGACAATGCAGGACTGTTCATTTATGATAAGGAAGGCTTGGGGACAACTTGCAGGACGTCGATAAAGTAGATTCACTTTACGGGGTTGGGTCAACAGCACACAGGCATCTGTCTCTTCCTCAGCTTGAAGTCTGATGCCATCCTGCCAGGTGGTGGCTGAGAGAGCTCTCTGCGACTGTATTTGTAGCTGTACCATCTAGGAAAGATGGCCGTTAGAGTCAGCAGTAGGTGAGAGGATTGGAGACCGACAGGAGTCATCCGAAGGCTTAAGTAAGTCATTTCATTGACACCATGCTCCAGCTGAGAAGCAAGGGAGTCTGGGAAATGGAAACAGTCTCCGTACCCCAAAAGAATAAAGGTAAACAGAGTGAGTGAACACACTATCTGGGCAAAGATGGAGCTCTGCCAAAATTAGCGATACATTTTTAGTGTGCAATATAATTTATTCATAAAATGATGTTTCTAAAGTTAAGAGCAACTGAAAAGAGCAAGAAATAGACCCCTGCCACTCTAATTTGGGAAAGAATAGCATCTTACCCGCATATGCATGCCTACTAATAAGAACCAGGAGAGAATATAATGCATATCATTTATGCTTCTGTAGATGGTGAGGTTATATGCTAGTTTATGTAATCTATACTCGCAAAGAGATTGCTAAATTTTCACCAAGAATGTTATTTCTTTGAAGAAAACCAAGGTTTTCTTTACTTACATTTATTGTGTGTGTATGTGGGGGGGGGTCATGGTGTGTAGAGGCAAGAGGACAAGTTGTGGATGTTTCACTGGGTGGGGTCATGAGGTTGAACTGAGGTTGCTAAGCTTTCTGTCCCCTGTCCTTATCTCCTGAACCATCTTGCTGATCTCCAATTTTTGTTTGTTTTCCTTTGTTTTGTTCTCCCCCACCCCAATCAACCCCACTCCCTTGCACAGGGACAGCTGGCTAAGGCAAAATAAACTCGATATTTTTGTGGACTTTTTTGTTTCATTTTGCTTTGTCTTGTTTGTTTTTTTCTCTGTGAAGAGTAAATCCCCTGTGTTCCTTGAAGTAGAGCCTACATCAAGCGTCTGTAAGCAGGAGGTAGGCGGTTAGCTAGATGAGGAACTTCTAGGTGTGCTGAAGTGTTTCGCCAGCAGAGGGCAGCACTCAGCTTCGATGCTCCTCTTTCAGACCATATCTGACCTAACTTGCACACGAACTGTGCTAAGAGTCAAGGAGTAAACACATCTCTCCAGAAGTGAAGCCAAAGCCTACACAGGTCACCATAAGGGGCAAGACTCTCTGGATTGTGTACATTTTTTTTTTAATGAACAAAGCAAGTGAGCAATCAGGCCCAGCCTTAAGGAGACTGTAGTTGGAAGCAGACAAGAGCTAGCCAACATCCATGCAATGAGCATACAGCATGGGAACCCTGTCTTAGCAAGCAAACAGCCGCAAGAGAACTGAGGACCAGGCCAAGGTGGGTGGGTAATCCAGCTTTCCAGAAACCACGCTTATTCATAAATGGAGACAGCTGATTAAAAGACATTATTCAAATTTTCTATACAAGGAAAAGATTGTGCAAATTCTCAGCCGGCAAAATATTAGCCATCTGATTAAAACTAAGAAAATATTAGCCATCTGATTAAAACTAAGAAAAATTTAAAAAGGTCTTTATAATCTACCATATTGGAACAATTTGTAACGATGACCATGTCTGATGTTGATGAGATCCTGTGTTGGCGGTTAATTCCCAAATGCAACAAGTAGGAATACAAATTAGTCAATCTTTAATCAACTTACATTTTTTTTAATGTCTACTTAATGGAGAAATTGGGAGTCTCCGAAGCGCCTTTGCTCCCAAGGCAACTGGCTCAGAAAAGATACTGTGGGCAGGGTAGAGAAGTCTCTGCGGGCCTGTACACTTGACTTGTACAGCTCGCCTGGGAACACCCAAAGCAATGAAGGGAAACTTATCCCACCACAAGGAGAGCAGGGACGGAAGAGGAGAGGAGAAGAGAGCCCCCTAGGGGCTGCTTTTTAGAAAGCAGGCTAGTGTAGGAATTTGCTTTAAGCCTGATTATAGAGAGCAATGATGCTTAGCTGTTATCGCCCATACTCCCAGGGTGATGCGGGAGTTCCCTCTGTGGGCTGTGATTACCATTAATGAATAAAGAAACTGCTTTGGACTTATAGCAGAGCAGACCTTAGCTAGGCGGGGAAAACTAAACTGAATGCTGGGAGAAGGAAGGCGGAGTAAAGGAGAAGCCGTGGAGCGCTGCTGGAAACAGACGTGCTGAAACTTTGCTGATAAGCCACGACCTAGTGTTGATGCACAGAAAAATGGAGATGAGTTAAATTAAGATGTAAGAGTTAGCAAATAGGAAGCTAGAGCTAATGGGCCAAGCAGTGATTTAAATAATACGGTTTCTGTGTGATTCCCCCCCCCCCCCCCCCGGAGTCTGGGCGGCCGGGAAACGAGCAAGCAGCCTGCCTATTTACAACACCAGGGACAGGCTCTGGCTTGTTGCTCCATAAAAGTCATTCCTTAGGAAGTATACTTGAATTCCATTTTGATTAATTGTGGAAGAAGCACACACTCGTTGACATTTGCTGATGAGTGAAGACAACAGTTCAGAACCATCGCGAGGGAGCTGGAGAGATGGTTCAGCGGTTAAGAGCACTGACTGCTCTTCCAGAGGACCCGGGTTCAATTCCCAGCACCCACATGGCAGCTCACAACTGTCTGAAAATCCAGTTCCAGGACATCTGACACCTTCACACTAACGTACATAAAATAAAGTTAAATAAACCATGAAAAATATTTAAAAAAAAAAAAAGATAAGTAACAGAACCATCGCGACAGGCAGGGAATCAGACAGTGGGTCTGCGCCCTGCGGGAGAGAGCAGACTCAACTTCTAATCCAGCATGGAGACGTGAGACTCCACAGCTAAGATGAAGAGTGATGTCAGAGGAAGGAAAAACACCGAGGAAATGTCACGGAGTTCTGGCTGGACTGAGCTCACGGTGTTCTTGCCGAAGACAAACCTGGGTGATCAGTGTTTCATGGTGTGGAGGCGGCAGAGGCGCGGGATCAGATATCCAGCAAATCAGCTGCCAAGAGTGGGCTGTTTCACTACAGGAGCTTGGCGAGATTCTTTGGTCAAACTGGGTTTTGCGAAGAAGTGCACACATGTGCCAGGGAGAAGGGTCATGGGTTTGATTGAAGTCTGGTTAAGAGCCTTTATCATAGTGCATGGATGCAGAGAGTCAAGGACACAGGCAAATTCCTCCTTGACAGCATGTCATGTGGATCCTTTCTCCCTATGAAAAACGGAAGACACACTCAAAAGAAACTTTTTAAAATGACCTTGAGTTATAAAATACTGAGCAAACAGGGAGAATCACACAGATAAGACAGAATTGAGGCCCCCAGAGCAGCCTCCACATCTGTGAAGGGCTTACTGTGTGCTGACAAGGACTATTCCACATGCCAGTGGCGAATGCTGGACCTCTCAACTTCAAGGTAACTTCATTCATGTTAGCGGCTAATGGATGCAGGGCTCAGCGTAGAGACAAGAGGTTTCATGGCTCAGAAATCCTGTTTTCCTATATGTGCAGCTGCAGAGACACAGCATGCATTAACTGCGAACCTCGGCAGCGTGCACTCAACCACAAGGCAACTCCGCAACTCTTGAGTTCTTGCAACTTATCAAGGACCTAGCAAGGAGGATGGATGCAGAGGTCCAGTCCTGAGCCTGGGCTGTTCTGGAAATACGGTCTTGGTGTAGTAGGCACAAAGGTGCTTATGATGGTTGATTTCCATGGTAGTTTGAGAGCTGAAAGATGAGTCTCTGCCCAGGCCTGTGAGCGAGGTGCGTGATTGGGTTAGCTGATGTTAGCAGAGCCTCTCACTGGGAGTGGCACCAGTCTCTGGGATGGAATCCGAGACTGCATAGAAAGGACAGAGAGCTGAGCATAAACAGTCTCCGCTTTCTGCTTTTTAACTGTGGAGGCGATGTGACTGGTGGCCTCACATCTTTCCCTCCGTGATAATCGTGTCCTCTGACTTGTCTCTTAGGTTGGTTATTTTATCAAAACTGTTAGGAATATTTCCTAACGCAAGCTCTCTGCCGACGCAAATTCCCAATCAAGCCAAATTAAAACAAGCCAGATTAAGAGATATCCAGGTTTAATGGGAGTTCTGGGCTCTTGGGTAACTGGGAGGCCGCAAAAGAGACCATGTGTTCCTCTTTTGAGAGTTCATTTAAATACTCTGTGGGCATGGTCCTGCCCCCCCCCCTCGGAGGGGTCAGGACCTGGCCTGCTGGGGTTTGGAGTCCAGACCAATATGACTCTCAGGCTTGAGGGCTGGGATTGATGCGAGGGGCTGGAGCCTACCCTCCCAATTTAACAAAAACAACAAGAAAAGTAGCTCTTATGGTAATTTAATTGCTGTGGCCTTGCATCCTAATGGTGCTCTGAAGTAGGCACATCTGGATTTACCGTGAAACTAACGATCCCGAGAACCAAGGCGAATCCCGAGGCTTGGTTCACATGGTTATATTTTGTCCTACAATTGTGATATTGTGGTATTAAGATACAACATTATAATAAAATAAATATAAATATTCCACTTAAGCTTATTGTTATAAAAACGTATAGGGACAGGGGCAATTATTATTTCCACCTTGTGATGGAGACGCAGCATGATTGGGAGCTGCAGAACTTGGATCTGTTATAAACTTCCTGACTCTGTGGCAGATCATGGACAAAAGGTGTGGTGGCTTAAAAGAAAATGGTCCCCAAAGGGAGTGGCATTATTAGGATGTGTGACCTTGTTGGAGAAAGCGAGTCACTGTGGAGGTCTCCTGTGCTCAAGCTACACCCAAGGAGGCAACTCACTTCCTGCTGCCTGTGGAGCAAGTGTGGCTCCTTTTCCATGTTCAGTTCCTTCCCAGCGCAATGTCTGCCCGCACACCACCATATCCTGCAGTGATGATAACGGACTAAACCTCTCAAACTGTAAGCCACCCACTTAATATTTTTTTCTTTATAGGAGTTACTGTGCCATGGTGTCTCTTCACAGCAATGGAAACCCTAACTAAGACTATAGACATATGTTTTCTAAAGGAACAAAGATCCCAGGGACATTCCAAGGCAGGGTGTAGTCTTGGTCCAGAGTCTCCACATGTCAAGGAACACCAATAATAAATATTCTAGATACAATTCAAGTCAGAGGAGACTGGTGACAGGAAGAGAACACACTGTGGAGGCCATAGTAGGACACCATGGTTATAGTGAAGCCACCCTGAGCTGTGGGCAGCAGTCAAGAGCAGCAGTGTGTCTTGTGTCCATTTTATTACTTAAGGTTTCATCCTTTGGGAAGAGAAAGCTTTTCTACTATATCCTCAGTTTCAGTATACAGAAGAATATGAGTTAAACTACCAGACGGATGGACCAAGAGGGGAAAAATCATGACATTTCTAGATTAATATTTACAGACAAAGGAGCTGTTAGAAAAGAAGCGAAACGCAAAGAACTGGCTAGACCTGGGCATTGTTAAATCACTTCACAGAGTCAGGCCATGAAGAAAGGACCAGGAAGTGCTTGGTGGGAGCGGCTGGAAGCTGAGGGCTATTTTTATAAGGCTTGTTTGTGTAGGTTCCTGTCAGTGCCAACTCTCCATATCTGGTGGTAGGGAAAGGGGCCCTTCACTAAAGGAACTTTATGCAGCTATGCCTTACCTTTAAGCAGAGAAACAGGGTCGGGCACAGACCTCTTCCTGCATCTGTTGATGCTCAAAATAATCATTTTATTTAACATGTACAAGATCCTCTATCTCCAGTACTACAAAGGAATCAAATCCAAAAACCCAGAACCTATGCAAAGTGGTATATCCTTCAAGTCTAAATCAAGATACTAGGGCTTACATAAAATCCAAATTAACTGGAGTATATGCACTGTACATGTGCTGGGTTCACATGAAAGCATTTTCATAGAAGTATACACTCTGCTTTGACCATGTTCTTCTCAATATGCCCATCTGCTCCATTTTTCATCTCCCCACTCCTGCTCGCCCGCTTCATCGCCCTCTTCACTTTTGCTTTGATTTTTGTGTAATATACACATACATGGTTTCATGTTTTATGTAAAATCTAAGACCCACAAATAGTAGGAAATGTGTGATAATTATCCTTCTGAGTCCGACTTAAATTTTCCAGCATGATAATCTCCAGGTGCATCCATTTTTCTTTGAACAGTCTAGAGCAGGGAGGTGGGGCAGTTCCAACATGCTCAACAAAGGTTTCCCAAGACCTCTACAGCTGGCTTCTTTTACCTCTAGTAGAAGAAAGGGGATGGAGCGAGAGCCTCTGGTTCACCTCTAACCACACACTCCTATCTACTTGCATGAGAAATTGTTCTATATAGATGTGGTTTGTATTTGTCCATCAGGATTTTTTAATTTTCGTTATAGAAATTTGGGGCCCAGTAAAGTGATATTGGGAAGTGATGGGATCTGTTGGGTAGGTCCTATTACAAGATGCAATCACAGGTGTCTTCCCTAGAAAGATGTAATGCCTACTTAAAAATATACTTCTTGCAAGAGAGGAATATTACAAAAAGTACAAACTTTCATGTGCTTTCCTGCCATTTGATTGCTCCCTTGTGACGTCATAGGCTGTCCTGTGATAGAGCTAGATAACCCCTGTGACATCATATGCCATCCTGTGATACAGACAGATAACCCTGTGGTGTCATATGCTTCCCTATGATGAAGCTAGGTAGCCCCATGTGATGTCGTAGACCATGCTGTGATGAAGCTATATCACTTTCTATGATGTCATAGGCTATTTAGTGATGGAGCTAGATTTCCCCATGTTATGTCATAGGCTTCCTTGTGATAGATTACCTCCTGTGATGTCATAGGCCATCTTGTGATGGAGCTAGAAGTCTGTCAGGAGAAGATGAATAGAGGAGGCTTCTGGATCTTCAACTTTCAGACTTTAAATAGCAAGGAAATTAAATTCCTTTTCTTTATAGCCTTGGGTGTTTTGTTACAGCAATAGAAAAATGAACCAATTCAGAAATCATGTGGACTGTCTGGTTTTGTGTCAACTTCACACAAACTAGAAAAAGCCAGAGAGAAGCCAAACCGTGTGCATCCAAAGTTTTTGTTCTTCTCAAGTGTGTTTGCCTTCTATTGGTCAAAATAAGCCAGCTGGCCATGTTCAATCAACGCAGTGGGGAAGTATGACCCAGGAGAAGAAGGGGAAGATGCTTCGTACTTTTTAATCAATAAAATTATTGCCTAAGAAGGTAGCTCTTTTGTTGACTAGCTTGCCTAGCACCCACAAGGCCCTGAGCTGGATCTTCAACACCACATAAGCCAGGTGTGATGACACGTGCCTATATAATCTCAACACTTGAAAGACAGAGGCAGAAACATCAGGAGTTCAAAGTCATTCTTAGTTACAAAGTGAGTCTGGGCTCTATGAGACCTTGTCACAAAAACTTAATAACATCAATTTTAACTTCTACTGTAGATGTCAAGCCATGAATATTTCTCTATCTGGGGGACACAAGAATCTTCCCTGTATTGCTGCTGCTTTTTAGGCTGCCTGCAGAGATTACCTCTGACCTGTCTGCAGCCGGTGGGTAGGGGTAATTAAGAATTACTAATTGCCAACTCACCAGATGAAGTGGGAAGGTTCATCATGGAATAAATTGGAACATTCTAGGAAAGAGGTTAGACACCCATCTAGATGGCTGAGAAGGCCTTTCCAGGTAGGTGGAAATGTGCTATATAAAACTTGTAGTGTTCTGAAGTGTGTGCAAGTGTGGTAAGGAAAGCTCCAGGCTGACCAGCACTCTCCCATTTACCCAGAAGCATAGGTGTCTCAACTACTGCTTACTACTACTAAGTCTTGCCATGTGAAAGATTTTTTTTTTCTCTCTGAAATGATTAGACTTCTTTTTCCTGCCACTTTGGGTAATAGTTAACCTGTCAGTTTGCACATGATAGTCTTAACATTATTCTAGTTATGTTTAATGAGTTCCAATTGACAACCAAGCATTGTATATTTAGGATGTACAATGTGGAGATGGTTGCGTCTGTCTGTACATTATGAAAATTTCCTCAAGTCCAATTAACCTATCAATTCATGTGTTTATTTTTTTCAGTTATTTATCCCTGTAACAAATTTTGTTTCATTCTACTAGCTTTCGCTAACTCGTCATGCTGAACATTGCACTTCTAGAACTTAGAAATTTTATGAAAAAGATGAAAAATTATGATTTGAGGTTTGGTCACACAAACACACACACACACACACACACACACACACACACACACTGCCATGACACTGGAGAAGAGGCCAGAGAACTATTTGGTGAAATGTTTCTCAGCTTATATCTTGCCACGCGTCCTGAGGATGGACCTCATGTTGTCAGGGTTACAGAGCAGGTGCTTCGCCCTCTGAGCCATCTCGATGGCCCTAATCTTTTTTCTTTTTTTAATTTTTGGATAATAAGTTCACCCCTTACCTCATGGTGACTTTCATTTATGTGTCTGTGAGAGCTGGTGATACTGAGCATCTCTTTACACACCTGTTACCCACTTGAATGTTTTCTTTGGAAAGAAAGGTCATCTTAGGTACATGGTCATGCCCTTTGCAGATAAGAGTGTTTCATTTTTCCCTTTCTCCCTAGAATGTCTTTCTTTTTCTCAGCTGTTTGTCCAGCTAAGATCACCAAGATGTTTAGTTTTGCTTATATATATTTTTAAAACCCCGTGTAGAACATAAGTGGTGAGGGTGGATACTCATCTTCCCTCCTGATTATAGAGGAAAGGGTTCAGCTTTCTGTCATTGAATATGAATTTCTCTTTGGTCTTATCTTGCGTTTGTTGTGCTGGGGTACATGCCTTCTATCTTCATTTGTGAGAGTTCTGTTTACATCATGAAAGGGTGATGAGTTTTGTTGAATGCCTTTTCTAAATCTTTTGCGATGATCATATTTTTTATCCTCTGTTCTATTAATGTGGTATATTGCAATTATTAATTTCAGCCTGAATACGTCTATGTCCCAGAGACTATCATAGTGTATGGTCAAATGTGTTGTTGAATTCAGACTACTTGAATTTTTCACGTAAGAATTTTTCATTTATTTTCATCACAGATATTGGTCTGTGGCATTCTTTTCTTGTAGTAGCTTTTGGCCTTTGTGTCAGGGAAGCTAAATAAGCTTGGGAGCATTTCCTTTTGCTTTCTTGAAAGAGTCTGAGGAGGACTGCTATGGGTTCTTTCAACATTTTTGGTATATGTCAACAGGAAAAGTTGTGTGGTCTCAGGGTTTCCTTTCTTGGGAAATATTTGGTTACCGATTCAGGCTCCCTGCTCAATACCGGTCTAGTCTGTTTGGATTGTTCTTGTTTTTCAGAATTCAGTCCTGGTGAGTGTTCTGAAGACTTTCTCTATTTCTTCTAGGTCACCCACATTTTGGCACCTGCAGTTTCCTCTTGCGATGTTTAGCACGTCTGTAGTATCTGTTGTACAATTCCCCATTTCATTTCTAATTTTAGCTGTGCTGTTTTAGTTGCTCCAGCTGAAGAGTTGTCATTTTGCTTATATTTTCAAAAATTAGCTCTTAGTTCCATTGATCTTTTCTAGTGCTTTTCCCAGTTTCTATTCCAATCACTTTTATTCTGATCTTTACTTTCTTCCTTCTCTTTAGATTCTCTTTTAGTGGTTCATTGATTTGTGAAATTAGTTTGTATATTTCTCAATGTAGGCAAAAATCCATTGATATAAACTTTCTCTTAAAATTGCCTTTGTTATAGCCTACAAATTTTAGCATTGTTTGTTTCCAGCTTCTATCTATGTATCTATCTATCTATCTATCTATCTGTCTGTCTGTCTGTCTGTCTGTCTATCTATCTATCTATCTATCATCTATCTATCTGTCTGTCTGTCTATCTATCTATCTATCTATCATCTATCTATCTATCTATCATCTATCTATCTATCATCTATCTATCTATCATCTATCTATCTATCTATCTATCTATCTATCTATCTATCTATCTATCTATGTGAATGTATGCACACATGTGTATTGATGCATATGCTGGAAGCCAGAAGAGGGTGTGGATTGTCTTCTTCTATCATTTAACCTATTTATTCTGAGACAGCGTCTCTCTCTGAACCTGGGGTTTTCTTTCCCCTAGATATTGAGCCCCAGAAATCATCCTGTCTCTGTCCCTCTTGGAGTTGGGGTTGCAAACACTTTCCAGATACCTAACTTGTTAGGTGAGTGCTGAGAGCCAGGGTCCAGTTCTTAAGATTGCAGAGTGAGCACTGTTAATTGTTGAGCCAGTAAACCATCCTTAAAAGCGTTGACATTTTGAAAAACAATGGGAAACTAGGAAACTTTTCCAGTTATTAAGATAAGAGATACAATAAGGACGACATAGGATGCTGGGGTTGGTCCTCAAGTATCCCAAGACTAGATAGTAGTTTCTGTCAGTGTCAGTGTTCCAATTCTTGAGGTTGTATTTGGTTATAGAGAATACCCTTTTTTTTTGTAAGAAGTACATACGAAATATTGAGTTGTACATATATTTTGTAAATTAAACTTGCAACTGGCAATTTATTCTTAAAATGGCTCATGAGGAAAGTACGTATTATTCTTTCTATGTCAGAAAAAAATTCTGTTTGTGATTATGTCAAACATTCTAACAGTTAAGAGTTAAGAGTTTAGTCTTTGTCTTACCTTGAAGACCTAGAGACTGTGGTTGGAGGCTTGTGGTGATCCCTTGGTAAATACTAGACTTGATGATTTCCCCCTTTCTTGACTGCATCTATTCCTCCTGTTTTCAGGACAGAGTTTCGGAGAAACGTGGATGGAAGACAGGAAAGTTTTAATGACGATGTTCCAGGAAGCTTTTAGCTAAACATTCAATTTGTCTCCAGGACTCAGGTCCCCCAGACACCGTAATTCAGTAAACAGCATCACTTGTGGGAGTACATCCTGGCCCTTGGATATCTCAAGGTTGAAACAAAATTTAGAGCATCCTCCAAGGTCTCCTCAGAGGACCTTCTGGAGGCTACAGTAAACAATCAAATCAAAACTTTGCCGCTCCATAGGGGCAAGAGAGAACAGAGAGATCATACCTGAAAGGGCAACCCAAGAAGACATGGCCAGCTTCCTGGGTGGATTAGCTTCCCTGCTGATCCTCACGCCGGAAGCACCACAGATGGCTTCTCGTCTGCACTGGCAGAGAGGTGTGTGTTTCGGTGGCGGCAGCAAGAAGTGGCAGTGTAGTGGCAAGTAGGTGACCGCCGAGTTCACATCCAACTTCTCCCGGTATAGTTTCAGTGGCCCTTTTGACATCATTGGTGTGGTTTCCTCAAGAGATAATTTCTCACATTTCCCCAGAAAATAACAGGGGTTTACCTGCTGCCACCGACAGGTAGTGAGTGGCTGTCAATCAAACTCGGTGGGGAGGGCGACTGGACTTCTGCTCTACGGCAACTCGGCAACTCTCTTGATGTACTTTGCACTGTCACATAAGGGCGAATCAATCCCACACCAGTTAGGTTTTAAAGGGGTATTTATTTTGGGGGGTAAAACTTACATGCACACAAACCGTCAGGAGAGGAGCCTAGTCGCTGGAACAGGAGCCTGAACCAAGGGCCAGAACCAAGAGGGCGAGCCGAGGCTTGCCGCTCTTTTTTAAAGAGAAATATACCACGCCCCAGTGGGCTGGTATTTCAGCGGCTATTGGCTGAAGGAGCGGAAGGCGCTCCCGCAGCAGTCACATGATCAAATAAATGACTGTGAATGTGCGTTCAATTTCTTGGTAGCAGAAACCGATGTGTTCAAAACCATCATTGCCACCCAGCTCCCAGTTTCTTCATCCATGAAACAAATCATTTTCAGATTCTTGGCCTTATTCTTTGTTAGATTTCTTTTTTAAGAGAAGAGCTATTTTTGTAACTGAAGTTTATGGGAAGGCCTAATGTGTATGACAGGGGATGTTCCTGCTTCTAATCTGGAGAAATATGGAGGCAGACTAAAGAAGCAGCCAGGGTATCCAGGGCGGATAAGGTCTCAAGGAATAACAAAGCCCCCGGAGCCGGACCTCGCCGAGCAGGAGGCGCCATCATGGGTGTTGACATCTGCCACAACAAGGACCGAATGGTTAGGCGCAAGGAGCCCAAGAGCCAGGACATATACCTGCGGCTGCTGGTCAAGCTGTACAGGTTTCTGGCCAGGCGAACCAATTCCACCTTCAATCAGGTTGTGCTGAAAAGGTTATTTATGAGTCGCACCAACCGGCCACCTCTGTCCCTCTCCCGCATGATCCGAAAGATGAAGCTTCCTGGCCGAGAAAACAAGACGGCTGTGGTTGTGGGGACGGTCACAGATGATGTGAGGATTCTCGATGTGCTCAAACTGAAGGTGTGTGCACTGCGGGTGAGCAGCCGGGCCCGAAGTCGCATCCTCAAGGCTGGGGGTAAGATCCTTACCTTTGACCAGCTGGCCTTGGAGTCTCCCAAGGGCCGTGGCACTGTGCTCCTGTCTGGACCTCGGAAGGGCCGAGAGGTGTACCGGCATTTTGGCAAGGCCCCAGGAACCCCACACAGCCATACCAAACCCTATCTACGCTCCAAGGGCCGGAAGTTTGAACGTGCCAGAGGCAGAAGGGCCAGCCGCGGCTACAAAAACTAACCCTGGATATTACTGTTATTAAAAAAAAAACTTTGTATGTTGAAAAAAAAAAAAAACAAAAACAAAGCCCCCGGAGCAAAGCTGTGGCTGTTCACAAACAAATGCAATAAAAACAGTCTCTGAAGAGTTCTCTAGGGCAAACCTCTGCTCTCTTAAACAAGTTGATGAGAAGGGGTTCACACTGAACATAATTAAATCTCGAAAGCTATTCTGGGGGTTCACAGGGAATGAATCTCTACAGATCTGTGTGAAGCTGGTTCAGACAAGTCTTGCTGTTCATTGGTTAGAAAGTGCCTTTGGTCCAATCCTGTTGGTTAGAGGCGCTCACATTCACACGCAGCTGGTAATGCTGCTGTAGGTGGTGGAAGTCCTTATTCAAAAGGCATGTGGGCAGCTGCTCTCATCTGCCCATGGAGAGCCACTGAGCGTGATGCAGGAGAAAAGGACGTTTGGATCAAACCCACCTGGCAGTACAAACAGACACAAAGAAGATGATCCCCCTTCCTGGACACAGGAAGGATAGGTGGGGAACCCTGTTTCCCAGGAGAATCAAGACCCCATCACTTGACAGTACTCTAAAGATACCTCCCATCACTCTACCCCCAGACCTCAGGTCAGAAGAAGCGCTTTTGTAATGTAGATTGGCAGTATAGAAGTCTGGGGTGGCCCCGTGGGTTGACTTCTGCTTTCTTCAGAAGACAACAAACAATCCGGTGGTAACTGGATGCCCACTAGAGTTTACCTCCTGAGAGAGAGAACTGGGATCCAAACAAGGGTTGGCACTCAGATGATCATGGTTATATTTTTATTATATTTAACTTTATACACATTTTATTGTGTATATTGTATTATTCTGTTTATATGAAAAATTCATAAATATCCCCTTTAAAACTCTTAATAGTTGTCAATATTTATTGAGGGACAATCTGATATTATTTTCATTCTTCTGGGTGACAAATATTCAAGTAACTAAAAATTACTGAACTATTATGGTGTGGGAGATGTTAGACAATTTTCCTGCTGAAATCCTCTTAAAACTCCCGTAAGATTTGCTCCCATCCTTACTCTCTTTGCAGATATGTATTGCAAAACCTTTTGCCGTGAGATTTTGTTTTTGTTTGTTTGGTTTTTTTTCGAGACAGGATTTCTCTGTGTAACCTTGGCTGTCCTGAAACTTGTTCTGTAGACCAGGCTGGCCTTGAACTCATAGAGATCTACCTGCCTCTGCCTCCCAAGTGCTGGGATTTGAGGGGTGTATCACCACTGCCCAGCTGCTGTAAGATTGTTGATGTAGCAAGTTCATGCTATGCTTCTTATAATGAGAAAATATCACGAAACACCATACTTAGTCATCCTATTAACCAAGATCTAGACATTTAATATAGTATATACTGTATTGCATAAGATGCAGGGGTATAGGTGCTTTTGTGAGTTTTGGTTAGCCATGCAGATTGGCAGGACCTTCTGGGGTTGGTGATTTGATAATACACACACGCTCAGTTCCTCAGCAACTATGCTTTGGGGAATTTACCATCTGTGCATGAATGTAGAGTCACTTTATTGAGTAGTGATCACTACAGCATCATTTGTTATCACTGACTAGAGAGACACTTAGAGGTTTATAAGTAATGTGCTGAATAAATAAATCACTGTCAAATAATCATTGCTACCACAAAGCAGGAAAGGGAATGACAGAGCCATCTATTCACATGAGGCTATAGCTAAGACATAAAACATGGATAAAGCAAGTTATAAAATGCTGTAATGTGCCGCATGTAACTGTCAGGGTATAAAAGAAAAGGGGGGAATGCCCAAACTCAGCTGGTTATTCTGCTTGCTACTCGGGAGTCCCCTTGCGTTCTTTGACAATTGCTCATTCTAGGAGGACAAATTCTGTATACTGTATACAATAGCAATAGGCTAAGTCAGACACCAGCCTAGACATTGCTGGGAAGTTATTTAAACATATGATTAACATTTGAATCACTGTACTTTGAGTAAAGACAAATTACTCTTCATCCTGTGAGTGGGCCTAAAGGCTGAAGGCCTTAAAACCACAATGAAGAAACTGTTTCCAGTTCGACTCAGTGGAGAGTGACCCTTTGGAGCTCAGATAGGGCGTCTTATGTACTGATGATCTCCTTCCTGGCCCAGTGTTGGAGTGGCTTCGGGTCACCAAGGGTCATTGCTCATATAGTTCATGCTGGTCAGCTTTTACTAACATCTTCCTTTCTCTTAACACTTGTTCTCCTTCTCAATTTAGATCTTGCCCTCTGACTTTCTACCTCATTGCCTGTTCAGGCCTAGAAAATGCTTCCTGCTGCTGCCAGCTACTACATCTTAAAATTAGTTCATGGCTCTTCCATTTGTCCTGTGTAGTAGGAGGCCACTTGTTTGTTCCCAAGACTCAAATATACCACTCAGATACCCAGAGTCGGATACCCAGACTCGAAATAACCACTCAGAAGCTGTATTATTTAAATCACGGCTTGGCCAATCACTTAAGCGTATTGCTAACTAGCTCTTACATCTAGAATTAACCCATTTCCATTATTTTATAGTTTACAATGAGGCTCATGGCCTACCTGCAAGGTTCCAGCTGGCAGCTCTAGTCTTTCTACTCTGGCATCTCCATGGCATCTCCATGACTCTGCCTTCTTTCTTTCAGTATTCAGTTTAGTTTCCCCCACCTAGCTCCACTCTGCCAAGCCATTGGCCGAAAGCAGTTTCTTTATTCATTAACCAATAAAAGCAATACACATACAGAAAGACTTCCCACATCATTTCCCCTTTTCTGTTTAAATAAAAAGGAAGGCTTTAACTTTAACATAGTAAAATTACATATAACAAAACAGGTATCAAGTAAGAAATATAGTTGCAATATTTATATCTACTTTATCTTTTATCATAACTAAGGAAAATTATAACTATAACTATCTATTATTCAACTCCATCAAAGACCCCATAAAGATATAATATTACCTACGTAAACAGGAATCACAGTGTAAGCAACTTCCAAAACTCTAGAAATGATGGAGACATCTTGTTGTCTGGACAGTCACCCAGTTCTTTTGTACCATTGGGGCGTCCATCTTCAGCCTACAGGCCCATAATATCTAGCAGACTATGGATTCTCTGAAGCAAGAAATCCAAAGATCTATTCTGCCTTGTAACAGCAAAGTCCATCAGTGGCTTTCTCCTGTGTCCTGTAAAATTTCTGACAGATTGTTTTATGAAGCAGGAACTCTGAAGGGTCATCTCACCTTTAGGCAAGTTCAGCAGTAATTTTCCTGTGGGTCCTGCATGTCCAGTTCATACAGCATAACATCAAACAGTACAGACAAGAGCAGTTTCTTGCCCAAATGGCTAACAAACTCCATGAGGAGTCTCTTTAATGCCCATCATCCTCTTGAAGTAATTGGTGGTAATAGGAGCAGATGTGTCTCATTGTCATGAAAAGTCCTAAGTTATTATAACATTTTAAATTCCATATTCCATAGGTCTTTGAAAGGTTTGAAGATTATCTATCTAAAATATGTCTCTATATATTTATAAAGCCTAACTAACATGACTATAAGCTTGACTGTTATAGATGACTTTCTATTAACTTATATTTCTTAATTATACATTACATTTTTAAATGAACTGCACAAATATAATACCTTAATCAAGAGCTTAAATTTGTATTAATAAACCAAGATCCACACATATGCAAAGTGTCCATCTCTATGCATATCCCCCTTTAAATGTAAACAAGCGTTTATAAACAATCATTTAGGGAATTTGAGCATAGTTCTCTCCAAACTGCTTCCTGTTTTTGTTGGGTGAAGTAATTATTTGGGGGTGTCTACTGCAACCTTTCAGAAGGTCTTGGTCCATCAAACCACATTAGTCTGTAATTAATCCACAGGCTCTCATCTTCTGTGGAAAAAAAAAGCAAAACCTCTTTTCCAAAGCAGCATATCTTTAGACCCAAATTCTGAAGTTATGATACCTTTATATTGGTTTATCTTAGCAGCCCATCCATTGAAATGTCTTTTTGTACTTAGTTTCTACACAATTTAAAGATTTCAAAGAAAGCATACTAATATACATAATCCAGACTCTCTATGTATATTTCGTCTTTATGTGGCTTATTTTTTCTTATCTATTATTTTTCTTCAAGTTTAATATTTATTTCATTATCTTTACTCCTTTAATCTATGACTATCTGTACTCTTTTATATTACATTTACTGTCTCTTTACTCTTTTTCTTCTCTTTTCCAAGCTTACATACATTTTTTAAATATATTGTATCTCGCTTAGAGGTCTTTTATGTATGAATCTGTCCTATTGTGTATCTGTAATCCTTTTCTGTCCAGGAACACTTCTTAAAATATTAAGCAGCTAAGTGTCATTACTAAGACTAAGGTTGCTTTTGGCTCCACCCAGTCCAACATGTCAGGGCAGAGTTCTGTTTAGTGCACCCCATGCTCACAGCCCCATTTTCAGGCACACAGCAGATCTACGTTGCCATTAAGTAAGTTGTAGCACTCTGCTATCAAACTCCATTTAAATTCTTTGTAGCCAGACCTACCAAAAGAGTCAGAGTTCATGCTAACAGCAAGGACCAGGAAGTCACTGTTTCAAAACTGCATGTTTTTATTCCTGCTATGGCTGAATCAGAAAGACCTCTCTTTAAGGAATCATGCCTCTGTTTGCTTCTAGCAAGCAGAGCAAGAAGCTGCATTAAACTCTGTGCTTTTGTATCTAGAATTACTTTTTAAGATTTCTCAGGTTTTATGTGGACCATGTTGGAGTGCAAATTTGTTGTAAGAGTCATCTTATTTGTTCCCGGCTGCTCAACCCCAAAATAACCACACAGAAACTGTATTAATTAAATCACTACTTGGCCAGTTAGTTCTAGCTTTTCATTGACTAGCTCTTATATCTTAATTTAACCCATTTCTATTAATCTGTGTATTGCCACATGACTGTGGCTTACCAGCAAGGTTCCAGCTGGTGGATTGCATCTCTCTCCCCTGGTGGACCAATGGCATCTCCCTGCCTCCACCTTCTTTCTCCCAGCATTCAATTTAGTTTTTCCTGCCTAGCTCCACTCTGCCAAGCCATTTGCCAAAAGCAGCTTCTTTATTCATTAACCAATAAAAGCAACACACATAGAGAGGAACTTCCCACACCAGTTCTATCCACTGGACTTTGAATAATTTATTTATGACTTTCCTTTGAAATTATCAACAGATGTCCCAGTTGAATTAATAGGCATTAAATAGCTAAAAAGAGGCATGATATGGAATACTTCAATATTTCCTTAACTTAACTTCCTCTTTATAGGCTTGCTAAGACCTCTGAATATCAAGAAGGAATTTAAGATTCTTCACTAATATTGATATAATGTAATACATTATTTTGAGGACTACCAGTGAAATAAAACATCTAAAGTTAATTATGAAATAAGCATGTAGTCAGTTCTAAAAATTGTCTAGTCCTTCATCCTACTAATGTTGGTATTTAACAGCTGTAGTGTGTGAATACTGAGGATATGTTTAACATTCAATTATGGAGATCTAAAAAGATTAAAAGGGAGATGAGATTTCACCAAAGGAGAAGTGCTTAAAGGAAAAGGAAGTCAGTATCTACCACTTCCCTAAGTCAATCAAGTACAAAGATAGACTATGTTATTTTTCAAATAGGCAAGGCCTCCAGAAAACAAAAATTATCTCCTATGCATTTTTTTTTTCAGAGGAAACTACTGAAAAGTGTGAGCCACCAGAATAAGAAAATAGGAAGCAAGAGATCTCATGCGAGAAAGACATACAGGAAGTCCTTGAATTAATGGGGAAGGGAGGTTCCTTGGAAACAGGAAATAGGTCAAGGGATCAATCCCTCTAAACAATCCCTGTCCAGAGGGCTCTAAAAGAAACTATTTCAAGATAATAAGACTGGCAGAACAATTAATTTGCTTGACTCTATTCAAAGAAGATTTTCAAGGCGAGTATGTAGAAATAGACTAAGGATAAATATGTGAAATATTAAACAAATGGAAAAGCCAGACAAGTATTAACTTCGAGGAAAGACAGTATGAGAGGAAGAAGGCAATTACATAGATGACATCTCTGAGCTTTATAGTTTCTGTGTGGGTATAATCATGTGTTTGTTAAGTGACTCTCGGTCTGCTAGGTTGACGGGTGGATGACAAGTATACTCGTGCGAATACTGTCTTCAGTCTTCACAGAGAAAAGGCAGTGGTCAGCGCCTAAAACAGAATAACAGCAAACAAGCAATGCAGGCATCTCTCACCCCAGAAGTATGGGTAAAATATATGAAAGGAGCTGAAATGTGTTCCTTCTTGAAATAAGAGCTCAAGGTAGGCTGCTCTTTCTTCCCCAAGAGCTGTAGAGGTATTAGACTTGCATTGCAGCCTGAATTCTGTGGAAACTAGAAGCTCACGTGGATGTAGAAATTTTTTTTTTTTTTGGTTGGATATTTGGAATTTTTTTGAAGAAACACAAGGGGACCTATGCCCAGAAGTACACAACAAGTGCAGGGTGGGGAAGGGGCAGGGTGGGCGTGGATCTGAGAACAAAACAGAAGTGTCGGCTCATGCGTGTGTTTGTGTTTTGATTTTAGGAATTGGAGAGTGATGTCTTTCACCTAGCTATATTTCTGTGGTGAAATGGCACACTATTATCCCACAGTCGCTACGAGCCATGGATTGCTGTGTCCGAAATGACTCCCTGTAGGAACTCTCCTTCCCAAAACAAGAGAAGACCTGAAGGTTCTTGCAAAGGCAGGGTTTAAGCTCACCTGTTATATCCATGCAGGTGCATTCGTTCAGAGATCCTTTTCCAAGGTGAATGTGTCTGCCCTGAGAAGCATGGTTTAGTAGACTCAGCTAATTATGGGTGGTTAAACATTCTTAGGAATGAAACCTCTAACTTTAGAATTATTCTTAGGAGGAAATACAATATCTCTTAAGAAGGAGATTCCCAGAGCCAATTGCTTAGCTGTGGCAAACTTGCCTCTCTACCAGTCCGGTTGGTCACTGTCAAGTGGAAGCAAAACTATCTTACATATTTCAGCTAGAAAAAGAGAAAGGTTGGGTGTAAAGAAGGCGAAATGAGCAAAGACTGACTTGAGTCGGGGTTGGGAGATGGAAACAGCTTCAAAGGGCCTGCAAGGGAAACGGCTCTGTTTGCTTTTAGATAAAAAGGCATAAGGAAGGAAAAGGCTTCATCCCCAAGAGGCTGGCTGGAGGAAAAGGAGCTCATTAAAGACCAGATGGGGTGGATTCTAAGTAAGGCAGGCCCTGAGACTGGTGTTTAGGTGGACCGGATCTTTCTGTCCTGGGAACAGCCAGATAATCAGGAGGCTGAGATCTGCCAGGGACTTTGCATGCTCGTGAGTTGATAAGTCTGATGAGGAAAGACACAAAGGGCAAGGCAGGACTCAAGTGTTTGGCTTGGTTGGCCAAGATCTAGTGCTACTCTGTGTGTCTGTCATATTGTAGACTTGAGTCGTCAAGTCTATTTGTGATTTCTTGGTGTGCGCGTAGATTAGTGAATCGCTCCACCTGCATCAGAGAAGTCTCTATTTGCAGTAGGTGGTGATTAACACAGAGACCCACACCTAGTCAAGGTGCAGAGAATAAGAGATTATGGAACGCCTAGCTCTAAATGGGACATTTATATCATCCCACTGGCTTTTGTCTCAGCTATCATTGTAAAAGATGGGGTGGAAAGAGTCTATGAACAAGAGGCGTAGATAACTACACGGGGACTGTCTTCCAGACCCAATTGGATTGCTGCACATATGAACTTAGAGTAGTTGTGACAGCATTCACAAGACCCATTCAAGACCAAGATAAAATACATCCAAGTATGGAGAGGACAGTGGGCTGAAAAGTCCCACCCACAGCTATTGGCAACTACTGATGGGAGAAGGAGAGAGGTTTTTTTTTTTCTTTCTAAAAATGTAGCCCCTGGTAAGTTGAGGATGGTCCATTGGAAGGGCCTATATTCAAGAATATGGGGGCAACACATATTGGTATTGATGGGTTTTTTAAAAAGGACACAAAGTTGGATAGATAGGGAGGGGGATGGTTCTTGGGAGAGATGGGTAGTGGGGTGAATGTGATCAAAGATCTAATGTATATATTATTATTATATTATATTATATACATTAGATCTTTGGTCATATGTATATGCCATTTAAAGAATTTATGTAAGAATAAAGCAGATATCTGTTATCGACTACCTTCAAAGAGAACATTACCTTGTTTTTCAAACCTTTGGAATATTTTTATTATCTCCTCCCCTGTCCCTCTGACTAAGAGAGAATTACTCTCTGGATTCCAATATTCGCTGTCCCTTTGCTCTGCTTCAGATATTTTCCCCAGCTGTTTCTGTTCCCAAGGAATCTGTTGTTTGGTTATGGACACTCTTGAATGTTATGCAAATTAAATCATTATGACATACTCTTTGTGTATGTGTGTATGTGTGTGGTATATGTACTCATTCATGTGTATGAGTATATGCAGGTGTACACACATGTGAAGGACATGGATTGACGTCATGTGTCTTCCTCAATAGTTTTTTACAGCATTTCTTGAGAAAGGGTCTGTCTTGGTGTTCTATTGCTGTGAAGAGACACCATGACCACAGCAACTCTTATAAAGAAAACCATTTAATTGGCTCCTGCTTACAGTTCCAGAGGGTTGCCCATTTTCATCATGGCAGGAAGCATGGCGGTACACAGACAGACATGTCCTGGAGAAGTAGCTGAGAGTTCAAAATATGGATTCGAAAGCAGCATGAAGAGAGCCACTGGGTCTAGCTTGAGTTTCTGAACCCTAAAGTCCACCCCCAGTGACACACTTCCTCCAACAAGGTCACACGGCCTAGGAGTGACAATCCTTGTTGAACAAGCATCCAAGTATATGAGCCTCGGGGGGCCATTCTTACTCACATCACCAAGGGGTCTCTATATGAGCATGGCTAGGCTGACTGATCAACTCTAGGAATCCAGCTGTCTCTGCCTGCCTTGCACTGGGGTTCCATACGCATGCAACCTGGGCCTCAGGTCTTCATCTTTGTGCACTGGTTGGGCACTTTATCAAAGATGCTACCTCCCGGCCTTCATTCTTATATACCGCACTGCCTGTTTTCCCACTCAACATGTGCTTTCTGAGTAGTTTTGCACTCATTACACTGAAGTACTTATTATGAATACAGCCTAACTTATCTACCCCTTTTATTGTTTATCAACCTTTAAAAATCATAAACCATGCTGCACAAACATTCCTTTACATCTTTTACTAGAAAGCAGTGCAAGCATTTCTCTAGCATAGACTCTAAGGATAGACATATTTAAGGATCAGAGTTCAAATTCTGTTTCAGTTTGTTAGGCAATCCAGTACCATTTCTCAAAACAGCGTAAGCTGCTGTGCATTCTCAACCATTCCTACTCCTGCGTATGGTAACTAGAAAGAGGTACTTGGTTGTTGCAACTCCACTGTGGTCTTCTTCTGAATTTTTAGTATGATCAAACATTTCCCGTGTGTTTAGGGCATTGCTTTTTCTACTTCTGTAAATTTCAAGGCATGTGAAATTCCTCCTTTTGACTTACAAATTTAAATGTGTGGGCCCCATTGATGTTGCAGTTTTGAGAGGATGTAGAACCTTTAGACGGTGGGATCTATCTAGCTGGAGGAAGAGAGTTGCTAGGGCAGGGAGAGTGGGCCTCGTGGATCATAGCCTATTCCTGATTCTGGCCTGAGATCTGTTTCCTGATCCTTCCAGATGTAAGCAAGCTGCAGTTATAAGTACTTGGAACTGACAGGGTTACAAATGGTCATGATGCCAACTATGTCTTCTCCACTATGATGGTCCGAGCCACCTTAAACTGTGAGGCAACACAAACCCTTCTTCCCTTCTTCTGTTTCTGCTGGGTAGAGTCACAGCAATGAGAAAATGTTGACTACGCCCACGGCTGGTTTGTTAACCCACATGACATTGAGATTATTTTGCTTTTTCTTACTCATTGATAACATTTCTTGTTTAGTTTAAACATTAATCCTTTCTGTTACAAGTAACTTTTCCTAAGGTTTCTTTCGGGGAGGGTGTGGTTTTTCAATACAGGGCTTCTCTGTGCAACTGCCTTTGCTATCCTAGAACTTGCTCTGTAGACCGGGCTGGCCTCAAATTCACAGAGATCTGCCTGCCTCTGCCTCCCTAGTGCTGGAATTAAAGGCATGCACCACTATGCCCAACTAGATTTATCTTTTTACTTTCATTGTGGTATCTTTTAAGGAATATATAAAACTCAAAATTTTCCTTGTTTTTCTTCCCCCCTCTTCTCTTCTCTCTCTCTTGTTTAAACTTCCATTATTGGGATTTAAACTTAGGGCTCTTAGGGCTCTCACGTGGTAGACAAGTGCACTACCATAGCCCCAGTGCCAAAGAGCATAAAATTCTTATGTTTAATTGATTGACCTCTTTGAGAATCATTTCCTTTGCAGAATAATTTTTCAGAAAAGTCCTTATTAACTAGAAGGGCACAAAATTATTGCCCTATATTAAACCTGAATATATTTTGTATATTATACATTTATATTTAACTCTTAATACACCAAAATTTTGCTATTCCTTTGGAGGGATGGGTAGAATTTTATTTTTAAAACTTATAGGTGATCGTCTTTCATTGGTTGTAGTGATATTTCATTTGTATTTTAATAAATAAAGCTTGCCTGAAGATCAGAGAGTAAAATACCTGGCCTGGTCAGCCTTACAGACCAAGCAGTGGTGACAGACACCTTTAATGCCAGTGGCCACACAAGTTTGCCATAAAAACCAATTGGTATTGGTGCACACCTTTAATTCCAGAACTAGAGAGGAATAAAAGACGGGAGGAGACAGCTATCAGACACAGTCTCGTTCTGAGAATTCCTGGAGGCAGGATCACTATTTTGGATTGCGGTAGAGGTAAGAGCCAGTAGCTGTTTTGTTCTCTGATCTTCAGACACACTTTATTTATTAAAATACAAATGAGATATCACTATAGTTGGTCTATCTGTGTATTTTCTAGGATGTACCACATCATCCTAAGTGTGATAGGCCTTAGACAAATTTTAGTCTTTGGAAGAACAGTTTTCCCACATTCTTCCTTTTCAGTGTCCATTCTGGTTCTCGGATCTTTCATTCACATGTTTGTTTCTCCCAAAGCTGATGGGAACTTGGAAATTTTACTGAACAGGTGAAGTCTTGTGTCTGCAGGCATATGTGCTCACAGAATTGATGATAGCTAGAACTTTGCATTTCACAAGGTCTATTTTGGCTCTTCATTAGCTTCAATCTGCCACTGTCTGGTAATTTCAGGGAAGGAGATGCTGTGTAGAAACAGCCGTGAAAGCCTCCATTTATAGAGAGCTGTGATGAAGGGAAACCATCTTAGATCTCCATACTATTTTCCCCCTAGTACATTAATATCAGCCCATAAAGGATGCATGTCTGTGTGTGCCTAGGACCAAACATCATAACCAGATCTGAAAACAAACCACAAGCAAGCACAAAACGCTCTCTATATTTAGTATAATTTCTCTGTATCTTCTTATCATAACTCGTAAGAAGTTTTTTTTCCAAATAAGTGTGTAGATCCAATTCAGATAAAAATAATAAATATACATGCTAATATAGGTGTGAGTGAAGTGGAAAAGCCAGTGAAACGCTCCTGAACCGGAGTTCTAACTTCAAAAACATACTTTTAAAAGGGCTGAATTTTGTGATATGTGCTGGTAATTCCAGTATTGGGGAGAGACACGCAAGTCTTATTGAGGTTCACCAGCCAGCCTAGCCTATTAGATGAATTTAAGAGATCATCTCAGTCAATCACTCACTCACTCAATCAATCAATAAAACACCTAAGGTTGATCTCTGGCTTCATGTGTGCACACAAGCATACACACACACACACACACACACACACACACACACGCACACACTCACATACAAAAACATTTGTTTTATGTTGACTGCTCTGGAAGAAAATTAATCTTAGTAATATATTCAAAACTTAATTAGGTCTGACTATAGTTGTCAGGGGAACTATGGTGACATTAGACAGAAGAAACATATTGTCTTCCCGCAGCCATTACCCGGCACAGCCTCATTTATCTTGGTCACGGAGGCTCAAGGAAGGATCGTGCTTTGGACTTCAGCTCTATCTCACACACAGGGTGTGTGTATGTCCTCTAAATGGAAAGTCACAACACTGAGGCCTTTCTAGCAAATCCTTCAGGCGTTTGCTGTGTGGGACAGGCATCCGTTTGCACCTTTACTCCTAATGTTGTATCCTAATTACACTCTTGTGAGGCACCGATTGAGGTCATGACATCACAGTCGATGGCCGCAGTCAGAGCAGACCCACACATGCATGGAGTGAAGGTCGTGTAGTCACGTGACTGCACAGTCTGCTCCGCAGAACTATATTAGCATGATTCGAACAGTATCAGTTTTCAAACTGGGTGTTAATTCAGAATTACATAACTGTTTTTAGTTGCTAGCATGCACGGAATGATAGGATCTCTGCACTCAAGCCTGACAAAAGAAAGATAGCCTCATTCCCATGGGAACATTCCAGAAAGTTCCCAGAACCAACCAGGGGTGGGAGGTGAGGGTTCAAAAATGGTCACAATGGAAACAACTTCGATGGTCAGTTGGTTACCTATCCCTGATAGATTGTCAATGGGTCAGCTATCTCTGAGTGTCGATTGGTGAGCCAGCTATCCCTGCCTGTCAATCAGTCAACTATCCTGGATTGTCAATTATCAGTGAGCTATCCCTGATTGTCCGTTGATCAGTCAGCTCTCCCTGATCGTTAATTAATCAGTCAGCTATCCCTGACTGTCAGTCACCTTCCCCAGCTGGGCAGCAGAAACAGTAGTTTTCAATGACTTTTGTCTGTTCCCTGGTGTTGTCAATCTTTTCATCACTCTGACGGATACCTGAGAAGCCCATGAAGGGAGCCTAAGGTTTCAGTTCCTGATGGGCTAGCTTTCTTGTCTCCCGATCTGTGGCGGGCAGAGCATCATGGCAGAAGGTGTGGTGGAACAAAACCGTTCACTTCATGGCAGCAAGGGACGGGGATGGGGTAGTCATTTCTCCGTTCTAGCCCGTCCAAGTACCCAGCCTACAGACAGGGCTGCGTATATTCAGTTTCAGGACTTTCACCATTGGTCAATTCTCTCTGAGATCGCCTTCACAGACACTCTCAAAAGGGCTTTACTGATTTGTTAGGTACTTCAACCTAATCAGAAAACCGTCCAGAGTAAGCATCTTCATGAACCTTGGAGATGTCCTTTTACGACAGCATCATCACCCAGGATTCAGCCTGCCCTGGGGAAGGAAAGGAAAACAAGAAAGGGAAATAGAAAAGGGAAAGAAACAAAAAGGGGAAATAAGATGAAGACCCGGCTTGCTCTTTATTGATTTCACAGCCTGTCACATACGCTGGAGTGGAGTTCTGGATGCAGAAACTGCGCTGTCACCGCGGTGACTAACGCTTAAGAGTCAAGTTTGGAGAAGCCAACACTTGTCCTCCTCCTAAGTTTGGATTAGAATTGCCTTTGGGCCAAGTTCCCTCATTAGCTTGGAATAAATGTTTTCCATCGTGAGCAAAATAAAAAAAAAAAGGTTTTATACAAATTCCATTTCCCAGAACTCCACGAACGAAATGGAAACTCCCTTTTCTGGTGTTCCAAAACAACTTACCCCCAAAGCTGCCTTCTCTTTCTTCCCCAGGTTCACTCCGCGTCTGCTAGGTGGCGCTGCAGGCTAATGCATGGGCCCCTTAGCGCCCCAGCCGGCCTCTGCGTGGGAGGGGAGGCAGGAGCGAAGGAAGCAGCTGCCGCGGTTTCTATCCAGTTAGGCTATCAGCACCATGGAAGGGAGGAGAGGTGCTCTTGCCAAGACTTGGCCTCTGTCAGCTTAGGAATCACTCCTCTTCTTCTGGATGGATTGCCGCTGGCACTTAAGGGCCTTCCTGATCTTGGGCTTTAATAGTCTTTAGGGAAATTCTGGGGGACTTAAGCTTGGTGAGAAATGCTGTGCTTTTCTCAGTCCGACTCTCCCAAAAGGTGTTCGAGACCTTCGGAAGGAAGGCCCAAGAGGGAAAGAAAGACATCAAAATCCAAAGGTTTGGCGGAAATCAGGTCGCGCCTTGCTCTAAGTGATTCTACCCTGTGTAAAACGGTGGCTTTCAGACTGTACTTGGCCCTGACTGACTGCATCTTATAAGGAGCACTCTGCACCATTTTGAGAACGCTTGACTCTGCCTCTCCTTGTGTGCACAGATACCACAGCTTGTCCACTACTGCCTACAAAGGACAGACGGATAAAAGCACAATTTTTTTTTGTTTGTTTTTAAAGTAAAAAGGGATGTCACTTACAGACTCATGACGGCAGACTGGCACATGGGTGCATCCAAACCCTATGGGAAAATGTAGGCCCAAGAACTCACACATACCAGACGATGAGAACATACAGCACCCTCACCTGGGCCGCATAAACGGGACAACACCAAGCACTGAAGTGGCCCTGGCCTCACCAACCTGCTCACCATCTTCTGAGTGTGGGGATGACTGACAGGCAGAAAATTCCCCACTGTCTCTAGGGGGACAAGCTCAGCTCAGTACCCCCTGCACAATGCAGCTTTCTTGCATTGCCACCCACCCATCCATCCATCCATCCATCCATCCATCCATCCCTATGTTAGTCTGGACCAGGTTCTTGTTTCTATGACTTCCCTGGTCCCCTTCATCTGACTCAGCCCTGTAGCCCAGGCTCAAACCTGCAGCAGCTGTGTGCTCAGTCACAGGCTCTTTCGCATTCTTTTCTAACCCCCTGCAGCGACTCATTTTGCATCTGCACCAGCTTCCTGTCTCTAGTCAGGCTTCTTTGAGCTCCAGACCCCTGCTTTGGCCTTTCTGACCCTTTAGCAGTCGTTCTATAATCTGCATGTATGTGTAGATACCACGACTGTGTGGTGTGTGAGGTGTAACCCAGGAGTCAGTATAGCTAACTGAGGCTGGAATAAAAGAATCTGTGTTTGTCAATGGATAGCTAGTCAAGGAAATCAGAACTACATAGCAAATTGCATCCAACCAAAACAACACAATTTGTAAATTTATAGTTACTCGATAAACAATGACATTATAGAAAGGTACACACGTCTGTCTGTGTTTCTGATTTAGCGCTGTTAAGGACGCACCACACCCAAGGACTGGGATGGAGTGAGGAGATTTCCACCCCTGTCTTTCCTTGAGCAACTGATGTTGTCTTGGTGCAGCAGGGTCTGAAACAGCCTTTCTCACCCTCTGCAGCTTTCAGTGACAACTTGGTATTGCGGTCTGGAGGACCCCAGGGTCTCTAGTGACTTAAAAGAATCTGTTTCCCACTTAGATGAGGCCTGGAGCCCTCGGATTCGTGACCTCTTTGCAGTAAGGAGTTAAAGACCCCTTTAAATAGAGATGTAACGGGACGGTATTAACTGGAGGAGCTGGAGAAAGAACTCATGGTAAGATGGCAGTGGTCAGGAAGAACCCTGGGATGAACCAGGTCTTGGTGCGGCTGTGTAGGCTGTTGGCGCAAGAGGAGAATACAAGGACAGCTTTGCTGTCTGGGCAGAGCCACAGAGACTTTGGAACCTAGGAATCAGACCCTTGTTGGCAACTGCCCAGGGGAATCCAAAGTTCAGAAGCTGTCCGGTGTGGCCCATAGGTGCTTGTGTGTAGTCTTTGTGTGGGTGCAGGCACGTGTTCAGGCTTTTCCTATCCCCTTCACTCTCCCTTGAGATCCAGTCATGCCTGGGGGAAGTCATCAGGTCTACGGGTTGGAGTTGAAGATGTGAGACAGAAGAGGAGCCTTGGGCAGAGGAAATACCAGCATACATTCCAGAGAGGAGACTTCCTTAAGACCCAAAGGTGCCCAGTCAGAGGTGTAATACAAACTCCTCCATGCTGTGGAGTAGAGAAGACACACTGGGAGCCAGACGGAAGAAAGGAAATGCTACACAACAGTTTACTAAATGCTAAATGTCAAAGCAGGGAGGAGGATGAGGATTGGGGAAAATGCCAACAGGAGGAGAGAGAGAGAGAGAGAAAGAGAGAGAGAGAGAAGGAAACCAGGCATAACAATGGACGTGTATGGGTTTCTGTGAGTTAGCATGTGCCCTTCTTCCAAAACTGCCCGAAAGAGATAGTTTGAGTCAGGGTAGGCATTGCTACAATGTCAAATCCACCCCCATCATCTGTCTGTTTCAACTTCAGAGATCTGCAGCCCTCCCAACATTTGTCTCTGCTGCAGCAACGATGCCTCTGTTGGCAATAAGCATCAGTAACCCTAAGTGCCAGCAGTCATAGTTTCGATGTTTAATTAAATTATGTGCTAGCTACAGCTTGATTTATTTCAGCCCAAATTAATTTAGATCTGAGTCTACTTACATTTACATGACATATTTAACGCAGCTTGGGAGTGTTCAGATTGTACGGTTTTCTAGCAGGCGAGAGGCAGTAATTGGAGCGAAGGGTGAGGTTCACCTTACTCTTGAACCTATCACCGTGGAGAAAATCAGCTGTAATCCTAGTAAAGATAGTAAGGAAAACCTC